>NC_057714.1:42367381-42456096 GCF_004010195.1 Chiloscyllium plagiosum | reverse complement strand
CCCTTGACTTGTCCGGACTTGTCCGACCTGCCTAGCTCCTTTTCCACCTATCCACTCCACCCTCTCCTCCCTGACCTATCACCTTCATCTCCTCCCCCACTCACCCATTGTACTCTATGCTACTCTCTCCCCACCCCCACCCTCCCCTAGCTTATTTATCCACGCTTCAGGCTTTCTGACTTTATTCCTGATGAAGGGCTTTTGCCCGAAACGTCGATTTTGCTGAAGCTCCTCGATGCTGCCTGAATTGCTGTGCTCTTCCAGCACCATTGATCCAGAACTTGGGTTCGGTGCCAGCCTCGGGCAACTGTCTGTGTGGAGTTTGCACATTCTGCTGTGTTGTGCGTTTCCTCCACGTACTGCAGTTTCCTCCCACAACCTGAAGATGTGCAGATCCAGGGGTGGACAGGCTACGGAGGTTAACCATGGGGAAATGCAGGAATACGGTAGATGGGCGGAGTCTGGGTGGGATGCTGTTTAGGAGAGTCGGTGTGACTCAATGGGCCAAATAGCCTCTTTGCACACTTTAGGCTTTCTGTAATTCTATGGTATTCCAGTTAGAAACTGCCCATGACAATATTTAAAATTCCACACCATTACCATGCACTATGTGTTTGTACATAGTTCCATGGGGTTTTGTGCCTGAAGCTTACTTACAATTCTGTGCATTTACATAGTTGCATTATAGCCCTGAAGATCTTAACAGATTCCTCTTGCTCTGACCCCACCTCATACCTTACCTTTTCTTACTCAAGTGCTATCTATTTATTCATGTAGACAGCAGTGAAGTGGTAATGTCACTCGACTATTAATCCTGAGACTCAGATCAATGCCCTGGTACCAAGGCTTCAAAGCTCACCATGGAAGCTGCTGGAATTTAAGTTCAATTAACAAATCCAGAAAATAAAGCAAGGCATACTTTGTATTGCAGTGGTCTATACTTGTCATTCTATTATAACGTGATGGTTGCGTTCTTGTGCAATCCTGCATTACAGAAAAATCATGCTTTGGAAACAGCACTTAAAACGTGTTCATGATGTAATCACATTACAGCCAACACATGTTTTGAAAGTTCGCACTTTAGAAACAGTGTCCCCAATTCATCAATCACATTACAGCGAATTTGTGTTAAAGCAGAATGACCTGTACCTTCAGGCGAAGTACTGTTATAGTTTGCCCTTGCCTTCTGCATGATAGCGGAACAGGTAAGCACCTGTTCTTACTGTCTGCCACCAGGCATATAGGAAAGACTTACAGTCTGTCAATCAATTTGTGGGCTTCGCTACATATACACTTTAGATGGCCGTCATGGCTTGGGTCTCGAACCCAGAGCTTCTAGCCCAGGGACAGGAATATTCCAGCTGCACCATGACACCTCCTGCAGTATTTTCACTGCCAGAAAAGTTATTATTAATTTGAAATACCTCCCTCTTGTGGTGGGTATTTTTAATGCTGGTGACTAAGAAACTGGGAACGGTGATGGTCTAAGTGCTAGAATATTATTAGTCTATTCATCCAGAGACCCCGGTATCATTCTGGGAACCTGGTCTGAATACCACTGTGGCAGATAAAAGCAATAAGAAATCTGTAATTAAGTGTCGAATGAAGGCCATTAAACTGGTGTCAATTGTGGGAAAAACCAATCACTAATGCTCTTTAGGGAAAGACACTGTCTTTCTTACCTGTGACTCCACACACAAAACAATGTGGCTGACTTAACTACCCTCTGGGAAAATGAGGGCGATAAACGATGGCCTAGCCATTGATAATCAGTGAGGATTAGCACCTCACCAAGACCTTCCTCACACCTCCACTTCTCGCTTTTAAACAAGCGCCAAACCTCAAACAGATCATTGTCCACAGTAAACTGCCCGGTTTTCAGGAGAACACCATACAACCCTGTCACGGTAGATGCTGCAAGACGTGTCAGTGTGTAGACACGGATACCTCCATTATGCGTGTGGACACCTCCCACCCTGTATGTGGCAGCTACTCATGTCACTCAGCCAATGTTGTCTATCTCACACGCAGCAGGCAAGGATGTCCTGAGGCATGGTACATCAGCGAGACTGAGCAGAGGCTATGGCAACGGATGAGTGGGCACCGCAGAACAAACAACAGACAGGAGCGTTCCTCCCAGTCGGAGAGCACTTCAGTGGTCTGGGGCATTCGACCTCGGACTTTCAGGTGACCATCCTCCAAGGCAGATTTCGGGACAGGCAACAACAAAATGTGGCCGAGCGGAGGCCGATAGCCAAGTTCGGTACCCATAGGGATAGCCTCAACCGGGACCTTGGGTTCATGTCGCACTACAGGGGACCCCATTGCACTGTATACACACACACACACACACACACACACACACCTACACTCACACATGCACTCCCACTCTCACACGCACTCTCTTGCAGACTTATACCCCTTTACACTCTCACACATACACACACTCTCACAAACACTCATACCACACCCCCTACACACGTGCACACAAAGACACAGGTTTGTGGGGTGAATTTGTGCTTGCAGAATTACATTTTACTTTGCTTAAAAACTGCATGAATCCATGTAAGATTCTGTAAATCTGTTTTCTTAGATTAGAATCTGTCTGTGCCACAATGGTCAGACTGTCTCACACAGGGCAGCTCACACTTCAATGCATTATCTGGGCTGACATGACACCAATTATTAAATTTCACTTGAGAATGTAACTTTTAAAAAAGTTCTGCGATTTACATAAGAAAGAAATGAAACCAACATGTTCGTTCTAAAAGAGGAGAAACTTAACATATATTCTGGGTCTTTTTCAATATATAATTTCAGTTACATCACACTGTAAACTTTTGCTATAAATTCTGTGCCTTATGATCTTATACTCCACAACCACTTGAAGGAACAGTGCTCCGAAAGCTAGTGCTTCCAAAACTGTTGGATTATAACCTGGTGCTGTGTGATTTTTTAGCTTTGTACTCCAGATGTAATCTCACCAGTGTGCTGTATGGTTGAAGCATAACTTCTGTAATTTTGAGTTCAATCCCTCTCATAATAAACAAGAATATTCTATTAGTTTTCATAACATCTTGTTGTCTTTCGAAATTCATGCACTAGGATACTCAAATTCCTCTGCAATCTCTCATTATTTCAATCGCACGTTTCTTTTCTATTCATCCTGCCAAAATGGACAATTCCACATTTTCCCATTTTATACTCCACATTTCCAGATTTTCAACCACTCACTTAGTCTACCTACATCCCTTTGTAACTTCTTCACAACTGTCTTTCCCACCTATCATCTTGTCATCAAAGTTAGCAACCTTATTTTCAATCCCTTTCATCCAAATTATGTGTGTAAATTACATAATTAAGACCTCAATGCTGATCCTGGTGGTACACCACTCACTGCATTTTGCCAAACTGAAAATGATCCACTTATAATAGTTTCCTGTCGTCTATCCAATCTACCACCAATGCCATTACGTTACATCTTGCACCAGCAGCTTTCATTTACAGCAATGACCTTAGATGTGACACTTCAGGAAATGCAATAACAGTCCATCCAGTGACTGTCTGCCCCTTACATAAGGCCCATGTTTCTTCCCAAAATAACTTGGTTTGAACAGGACTTCCCTTTCACAAAATCATGTTTACTCTGACTTATTATCATGTACTTTTCTCAGTGTCTTTGCATAAAGTCTACAATAATAGCTTCGAACAGTTTTCCTATGACATATATTAAGCTAACTGGTTTATGATATAGGGAGAAAATGGCCTCGTGATATTATCGCTAGACTATTAATTCAGAAATTCAGCTAATGTTCTGGGGACCTGGGTTCAAATCCCACCATGGCAGATAGTGGAATTTGAATTTAATAAAGAATCTGGAATCTAATGATGACCATGATATCGTTGGAAAAACCTGGACCACTCATATCCTTTCAGAAATGAAATCGGCCATCCTTACCTGGTCTCACTGATATATGACTCCAGATCCACAGCAATATGGTTAACGCTTAACTGCCCTCTGGGCAATTAGGGATGGGCCATAAATGCCCATATCCCATGAGTAAATTTTTTAAAAAAAATCTGCTTTTTGTCTCCCGTCCTTCCTGAAGTAAAGGAGTTGCACTCACTATATGCCATTCTAAATGGAATCTTCCCTCAAATTAAAATCAAAGCATCAACCATCTCAAATTTAAGACCAGAGGATGACGCTCATCAGGATCGAGGACTTGTCAGCTCAAGGATTTGCGAAGCAACACTTTCTTAGTAATTGTAAATTTCTTTAGTTCTTCCCTCCTTTCGGTTTCCTGATATTTAGTTAATTCTGGGATGTTATTTGTATCCCCTATAGCGAAGACGGATCGAAAATACCTGTTTGGTTCATCAGCCATCTCTTAATTTGCCATTATTAATGTCTTAATCTCATGTTCTACAGACCAATGTTAATTTTGTTAATTCTTTTCCTTTTCAAATAACTGTAGCAACTCTGTTTCTATATTTCCAGTTAGCTTTCTATTGGATTCTTTTTCCCTCCCTCATTAACCTTTTCAAGAATATTTTCATATTTTGTTGTGTTTGACTTGTAAAGCAATTACAATGAATTTTAAGTAAAATTTAAATATTCCTCACAAAAGATCACAGAAAAAATTTGGTCACGTCATGTATTTCAATTTTCCATACAGCTACTTCAAATAAATCAAATAATTTAATCACAGAATTCCAGCAGAGGAAGAATCAGATATAAATAATGTAAATAGACCAAAGCATAAAATCTATTAAAAAATGTAAGATAAGGATTATAATTTTATTAGATTTGTTTCAGATTATCAGGATCAGGACAATGTCACGGGATAAAAGTTAACTGTAACAGCCTGAGGAGGATCAAATGAATTGTTTCAGCCTGACTCGCTAAGCTTGCTTCTTATATTAATTGTATTTTTCTGCCCAACTTGTCCCTACCTGCACCATAACTCTTGATGCTGTCTGACTATTCAACAATTTCCTTTCTTTTTAGACCCAACTCCCTTTCATCCTAGATGTACATTTCCGTCCCCGTGAAAAAGAGAAAACCTCAAAAAAAGGTACTATATCTGAATGCACGGAACCTTTGCAATAAAGCAGACAAGTTAACAAAGCAGAAGGTTATACATAGGTATAATGTGATTGCAATCATGGATACATGGCTGCTGGGTGACCAAGGCTAACAAGTAAACATCGCAGGACATTCAGCCTTTAGGAGGGCAGGCAAAACTGAAAATGAAGTGGGTGGGGCTTTGTTAATGAAAGGTAATACCAGTGCAGTAGTGAGAAAGGATAACAGCACAGGGAATCTGGATAGAGCCAAGAAGGATCAAGGCTGCAAAACATTAATTGGAGTTCTCTACAGATCTTGAAACAGTAGTGGTGAGGTAGGAGATAGTGTTAAATATGAAATGAGAGACGCATACAATAAGGATGTAAAGTTAAAAATCACACAACATCAGGTTATACTCCAACAGGTTTAACTGGAAGCACACTAACTTTCGGAGTGACGCTCCTTCATCAGGTGGTAGTGCAGGGCTCAATTGGGCACACTCTCCTCATTCCGGAAGAAGGGCTTATGCCCGAAACGTCGATTCTCCTTCTCCTTTGATGCTGCCTGCCCTGATTTTTAAACTTTGTACACCCCAGTCCAACACCGGAATCTCCAAATAATAAGGATGCAAGTATTGTCACAGGTAACTTTAGTCTGCATATAGACTGGGAAAGCCACATCAACAATAATACTATGATAGATAATGTCCTTGTATGTGTACAAGATGGATCTTTGGACCAGTACATTAAGGAACCAACTTGGGACTCTCAGTTTTGGTTTTCTGCAAAAATTTCATTAACAATCTTTTAAGAATAAAGGGGGCACTGATCAAAGCAGAAAACAGTGACGAGTATGACATCACAGGGGTCAGTGCTTGGACCCCCAGCTATTCACATTACATATATAAGAATGATTTGGATGAGGGAACTAATTGTAATATTTCTAAATTTTCTGAAGACATAAAACTCAATGGGAGGTGGAATGATGAGGAAAGTATAAAGAGGTTTCACAGCAATTTAGACAAGTTGAGCAAATACATGGCAAATGCAGTAAAATATCAATAAATGTGACCTTTGCCATTCTGTTCTTCCCACTGGAATGGGAAAGGTTGATGTACAAACGGAGCGGTGTGTCTTTGTACACTAATGAAGCAAGCTTGCAGTTGCAGCAGGCAAATAAGGCAGCAAATAGTATGTTAATGTTCATTGCAAGAGTGTTTGACTCTGGAGCAAGGAAAACTTATTGCATCTCTCCAGAACCTTGGTTAGACCATACCTGGAGTGTGGTGTGCAGTTTTGTTTCCTTGCCTAAGAAAAGATAGACTTTCCATAGAAGAAGGAGTATAGTGAATGCTCATTCGATTAATTCCTGGGACAGCAGTTTTGAGGAGAGATTGGGTTGAGGAGGCCTGTATTCCCCGGAGTTGAGAAGAGCGAGAAGGGATCTCATTGAAACATTAAATTCTGACAGAATGGTCAGTCTGGAATACCGGAACCGTGTTTCCTCTGGCCAGTGGTTGAGACCAAGGAGTCCCAGTCTCACGATTATGTGGCAGGCCACTTCAAATTGAAGAGGTGAGCCAGTGGCGTTCTCTACAATGGAGGCTATGGAAGCGAAGTCACTGGATATATTATGATTACGCTGATGACCAAATGTTCCACTCATATTTTCTGAATTTCTGTTTCTATTGAAGTGTAGCATTGAGGGTATACTAGTGTTGCAGATGTTACCCTTTCAACAAGACGTGAAGAAAAGATCTCAAAGCACTCACTAAACAGACGGAAGTAATGGGTGTGTTCTTTGTAATGTTTATCCCTTGACCTGAAGCAATAAAATGAGCTTGGCATTGCAATTTTCCAATCTTCCCATGTCCAACATTGCCATGTTTCCCTCCATAAAAATAATCAGATCACTTCAAAAGTATGTAACAGTATGAGACAACAACATGCTACGTACATGGAACATCTTACCTCCATTTTCCATTCTAATGGTTTTGTATGGGGCATGAATTTCCTTGGGACTGCTTCTGCTGCCAAACTTTGTTTTGTTTTGAGAGAGATGGAAACTCCATTTACACAGGAAGTTATGGTATTGGAGTGAATAAACTCTCAGTCAGAGAAAATATTTCAGTGTGATTTTAACTTTACCGTAAACTTGAACATAGTGTTTCTGTAACTGTTGGTTTTCAAGTAGTTCCTAAATGTTTCTAGATTAAGAGATTGCATTGAATTACAAGGTAGAATGCACACATTTTCTCAGTGAGAATAAATTGTTCATAAATAGCCAGAAATTCTGTACTTTGTCCACAATCTCTTAAAAGCTAGCATGGTAATACATTAATAAACAGATTGCTATGGTACCTCAATGACTGTCGTTTTGTCAGCGTTCTCAATGGTTGGTGACCCATAAAGCACGCCATCACTGTATGGAGTTCTTTGAATATATCGCAGCCAGCCAGGTCTGTCTGGATATCCTTTCAGATTTGTCTTAAAAGTTATAGGATCATTTCGAGCATCAGCTATACCAATAAAAGGACAAAAACAGATCTATTTATAGTTGCTGAAACTCTGTTTCTAATCCTATGCTCTTTGTGAACTCAGTGCACATTGTATTTGGATGTTATGGTGTAATGAATAGTTACAGTAAGTCAGCTAATATAGTAATCAAACGAACTATTTTCCCTTGATAGTTCCGTATGTCGTTCAGTTGCACAAACTAGGAAAAAGCTTCAGAAATAGCCTGTCTCAAATTTAATCAGCTTGGCTAAGACAGCCTGAGGGAACGTCAAGATACTTTTGTGCCTGAAGGAAGGAAGACAAACTTTGTCGGACGTGAGTAACTTCTGTTAAAATGTACTTGAGCATATTGGGTCAAAATATTTTGAGGATAGACACAATCTTCAAATAAATAAATAAATAATCCAATAAATAAATGTTGCACCCTTAACTATCAAGGTTTAGTCAAGAATAATGAGGTATTATGAGCTGTGTGAAACTCTCTGGACTATCCACCAAAGAGTCAATGTATTAGAAAGATGGGGAAATGAATAATTTAAAAACCACCTTTTAACTTGAGAGAACGATAACAAAAACTTGCATTGATTTTCTATCAATTTCCTTTCACTTTTTTTTTGTTAGAAGTGCCAACTCATGCTCACCAAAATGGCAATTTTTCACACTTGAGCTACCAAGGAGTTTCAACAAGCTATCCAACAAGAGGACATTACCGTCAAAGCTTATCTTGTCCTTGCTCAAAGTCCTCAACTATTCATCACTTGTGATTTCTTCTCTGCCCGACCCAAAGAGACCAAGAGAACTTCAGCATTTCACTATCTGCCCTAACTGACATCCAGAAACAAAGCACAAACATTTTGGATGAACTTGGCCTGGATGGATTAGTACTACAGGAAGTAGCCCAGTTTTTTCTTACCAAATATAACTTTAACAACTATGTTTTCAGATAATAATCGGGATTTCAATCAACAACCAGGTTTAACATGCTGCAACTCTGCAAATGTCTGCACCAGCTGCTTGAAAACCCCTGGGATGCTAATGCATATCGGGTCTCTCATCTTCCCTCCCACTCAAAAAAAAAAGTCACAATCGTTATTCATTTCTTTCCTTGAAGCGACATGAGTTCTGAACTGACTACACCAAACTTTTAACCTACATAAGCCCAGCTTGAACATTTTCCCAATAATAGACATTAAGCTAACTGGCCAAAAGTTACCAGTTTTTTGCATCTTCTTCCCTTTTTAAATAAAGGTTTTACAATGGCAGTGAAGATTAATGTCACCTATGATTAACGCACTGCCTTTTTTACATGCCCCCATTATCTCCTGATTTATTCTCAGTCATACAGAATGGCTACTGTTAGGGGCCAATCAACTATTACCAGTGTCATCTACCATTGATATTTCATACTGCCACCCATATGGATTCCACACTTCTAATCCAAATCACTGCATTCTATAGGACTGATTCCATCCCATTCTAACAACGGCACCCCTTTCAAAAGCCAAGTTGACCCTGTCCGATTACATTATGATTTTCTAAGAATCCAGCTTAATGGGCTCTACTAATTTCCACATGGCAGATAGTTTTTTGTGTTCTGTCTCTCTCCTTTCTTGAATAAAAATGTTTCATTAGCTAATTTCCAATCCACTGGGATCCTTTCAGAATCTCAGGCACTTTGGAAGTTTATAACCAATACAGCTAATATCTCAGCAGTCAAAAACAGTTGTGAAATCAATTTGAGATAATTTGTAGCTTAGGTTGATAAGTATGTACATTAGCTCGCTGAGCTGGAAGGTTTGTTTTCAGATGTTTTGTCACCATACTAGGTAACATCATCAGAGAGAGTCTCTGGTGAAGTGCTGGTGGTATGTCCCAACTCTCTCTTCATCAGTCTTGGTTTCTTCAGGTGGGTGATGTCATTTCCAGTTCTTCTTTTCAAGGGAAGGTAGATAGGATCTAAAACGATGTGTTTAATGATGGAGTTCTGGTGCCAATGCCAGGCCTCTAAGAATTCTCGTGCATGTCTTTGTTTCACCTGTCCTAGGATGTGTGTGTTGTCCCAGTTAAAGTGGTGTCCCTCTTTTATGTATAGAAACTAGTCATCGTGGGCCGTGTCTTTTGGTTGCTAGTTGGTGTTCGTGTATGCTGGTGGCAAGTTTCCTGCTTTTTTGTCCAATGTAGAATTTTTTTTAAAAAAACAGTTCTTGCATGGTATTTTGTAAATGACTTTAGTTTTGCTGGTAGTATCTAATGGATCCTTCAGGTTCATTAGTCACTGTTTATAGGTAGGTAGGTGTGTTGGTAGGTTAGTGGGCTACCATGATGCCAAGGGGTCTGAGTAGTCTGAAAGTCTTTCTGATATGTCTTTGATGTAAGGTAATGTGGCTATAGTTTTTGGTTGTGCTGTGTCTGCTTGTTTGGGTTTGTTTCTGAAGAATTGGTGGAGTGTGCTTATTGGGTACCCATTTTTCTTGAAAATGTTGTATAGATATTTTTCTTTTGCTTTTTGTAGTACTTATGTGCTGCAGTGTGATGTACCTCACTGAAATAATGTCTTGATGCAGCTCCTTTTGTGGATGATTGCTTCTGAAGTATCTGGTCTGTGTTTGTTGTTCTTCTGCAGACACTGGTTTGAAGCTCTCCATTAACTGTACGTTCAACTGTCACGTCTTGGAATGGGAGTTTGTCATCATTCTCCTCCTATGAATTTTATGCCTGTCAGGATTGTTATGAAGATGTGGGTGCACTGTACCTTTAAGAGAGTTAAAAGCTAGCAGAATTATCTGACAGCATCAAGCATTCTGAATAAGATACAATGTAACATGTGGTCCAGCTACTGGGGAAGCTAAGGTAACTGGTAGCCTGCAGACAAAAACAGATTTGAATTAGGCCAATCAGTTTGAATAACACCCCGAAAAATACCCAATTCCAATCAAGTTTGAATCGAGTACATTGACAATTGTAAAAGCCAATGACACAATCCAATATCTGGGGTATAAGACCAGGGGAAATTGAACAGTTGTGAGGAGAACTGCCATGCCACCAGCATGTAGAGACTGCCCGAAAAATAGCTCTCAAAAGGTACTTTTATTGATCCATGACCTGTGAAGCATAAACCAAGAAGAAAAGATTACACAGGAAAATCCAAATCGAATTTTTGACAGCTGGCTAGTTTTGAAAACTTGATTTTTTGGTAATTCTTAATCAGGGGTTTTATTGGACGAGGATTATAGAAGGAAAGTTAAAGATAGGTTGGGGAAGGAGTTGTAAATGGTTGTCAGTTAATTATTCTGTTATACTTGAAGAAATAAAGTTGTAAATTTTTTCTTTAAATTTCTTGGCCTCTCGAATTTTCACAGATTACTGCACAGGATATTTTTTTTTCTATATTGCTGGTGTAAATTAAGCAAGAGGGTTTACCCAGTGTCGTAACAGGATATTGTTGATGGCGTTGTAGGTTTCCTCCAATTTGTTCGGTTTTGTGATGACAAAAGTGTCATCCACGTAGCAGACCCAAAGTTTGGATTGGATAATGGGAGGGCAGTTTGTTCAAGTCTCTGCATTACTGCTTCTACAATGAGCCCTGATATTGGTGATCCCATGGGTGTTCCATTGATTTGTTTATAGGTTTTGTGATTGAATGTGAAGTGGGTGGTGAGGCATAGGTCCATTAGCTCGAGGATGTTGTTTTTTGCTGATGAAGTTGGTGCTGTCTGGTGTTTGTGGTCCTGGCTTTCCTAGTAGCGATGCCAGTGTTTCTTTCACCAGGTCAATGTTAATTGATGTGAAAAGGGCTGTAACGTCAAAAGAGACCATTATTTCATTGTCTTCTATACTGGTGTCTTTAATAGTGTTCAGGAATTCTTGAGTGGAGTGAATGAAATGGCATGAATCTTCAACTAGGTGTTGTAGTTTTTGGTGGAGTTCCTTGGTTAGTCTCTATGTTCGCATACCAGGTAGGGAGACTATGGGCCAGGCAGCACTAATTTCATCAACAAAGACAAGCAAGTCAACAGAACACCCATGGGATCACCAATATCAGGTCTCACAGTGGAAGCAGTAATGAACAAGCTGCCCTCCCATCTATCCAACCCGAACCTAGGGTCTGCAATGTGGATGACACCTTTGTCATCACAAAACCGAACAAATCAGAGGAAACAAACAACACCATCAGCAATATCCTGACAGGCATAAAATTCACAACAGAGAAGAAAAACGACAACTGAATCCCATTCCTAGACGTGACAGTTGAACGTACAGTTAATGGAGAGCTTCAAAACAGTGTCTACAGAAAAACAACAAACACAGACCAAATAGTTTGCTTCTGAAGCAATCATCCCAACAGCCACAAACAGAGCTGCATCAAGACATTACCGAAACGAGCTACAACACACTGCAGCACCCAAGAACTACAAAAAGCAAAAGAAAAATATCTATATAACATTTTCAAGAAAAACAGGTACCCAATAAACACAATCCGCCAATTCTTCAGAAACAAACCCAAACAAGCAGACAACGCAACCAAAAACTATAGCCACATTACCTTACATTAAAATCAGAAATGACTTCCAGACTACTCAGACCCCTTGGCATCATGGTAGCCCACAAATCTACCAACACACTTAAACAGTGACTAATGAACCTAAAGGATCCATTAGATACTACCAGCAAAACTAACGTCATCTACACGACACCATGCAAGAACTGTAAAAAGCAGTTGAACAAACAAGCAGGAAGCTTGCCACCAGGATACACAAACACCAACTAGTCACCAAAAGGCATGACCCATTATCACTAGTTTCTATACAGACAAAGGAGGATTGAACTACACACACATCCTAGGACAGGCTAAACAAAGACATGAGAATTTTTAGCGATATGGCATTCTAACCAGAACTCCATCAATAAAGACATAATTTAGATCCTAACTACATTCACTTGAAAAGAACTAGAAAGGGCATCACCCACCTTAAGAAACCAAGACGTATAAATTGCCAGGTGGGACATATCACCAGCACTTCAGTGGAGACGCTCACTGATGTTGTTATCTAGTATGGTGGTGAAACGTCAGATAACAAATCTTCCAACTCAGCGAGCTAACTTACATACCTACAGCTGTGAAATCTTGAGATAGTTTACACCCCATTATTCAGAACAAATTCTATAGCGAAGGCTTTTGTAAACCAAGTGAGTGCATAATTTTATATTTTTTAAATTAAATTTAAGAGCACAGCTTGAGTTCGATCAACAGATGTCACTTACCAAGTTTCATTGAGTAGGGAGGAAACTCCCCCTTAAAATATTCTCTCTCCAAAACATGGACAAAAAGGACACCAGATGATGGATAAACATTCCGATCCGAATGGACTCTTGAAAAAATGGAATACACTGAAAGTGAAAAGTGAAAAGTCAAATTATAAAATCACAAATTGTTTTGTACTCATTAACAGCAGGTTGGGTGCTGATCAAATATCAAACCTCATTACCGAACAAACGTAGAGGAGCTCGATATATTGATCTGTATTCAGTATTAAATCGTCAGCATTAAAGGATCTCAACTAAAATAAATGTGACATATTGAAAATATGGGGTGGGGTTCACCTGTCTGCCTCAGCAGCAGTTGTTCCTGGTAGAGCTGCTGAGGCTCCCAGGTGGCCAGCCCTCTGACTAGGCAACATGCCTAAACTCAACAGGCAGCTTTTTCATTGGCTCTCACCCAAAACTGAGGCGGAAGTCCTGCTACTCACCTGTGCATGCCACTGACCCATTGTTTTGGCTGATATCCAGTCACCCATCCAGTCAGAGAACTTCAGCCCAGTAAGAAGTAAATCCGTATTTGACTTCTTGCACATTACCATTTCCACTGTGATAGCCATTTCATATGACCATCCAAGGTTTTTTTAAAATTAGCATTGCAGGGCTGCATTCCAATACTGCCATGTTATTGCTATTACGTAGAAATAGAAATAAACAAAATATAATTTCAACTTCGGAGGTCATCAATGAAGATACCCCATGAATTTAACGTGCAAGTCCAGTTTGACAAGTGTTATGGAGATCAGTTATCTCAGTCGGGTGGATGGCTAATTTACGATGCAAAGTGATGGCAATTTCATGGGTTCAATTCCTGTCCCAGCTAAGGTTGCCACGATGGACACTCCTTCTCAACCTCTCCCCTCCCAGAGGCATTGTGACCCTCAGGTTAAACTCACCACCAGTCTCTCTCTCTCTCTCTGAGGGGGCAGCCTCTGGGACTATGGTACATTGCCCATCACTCATCAATTCTGAGGAGGTATGTTTAAAGAACAGATATCTTAGAACTTATTTACAATTTATAGAAAGGTTGAAATATTTTAAAATCAAAAAACATTGAATTAATATAACACAATCTAATTGAATTTGAGAGATTACATAGAACAATTATCAAGTGTCAGGTTAGAATTAAATAAAAACAAAATTTAGAACACAACAGGAAGGACCCTACTTTGTTGATTAGTTGTTGGTTAATGCTCAGGTAAAGGTGATGCAAACAAATTGTTGTCACTGTAAAATATTACAACATTAGGAGAAATGTATTTACAGTATTTGCAGAGTTGGTTAAACTGAGGAATCTGGCAGTGAACCATATTCTGACTAACAATAAAATTTCCTCTGACCCTTCATGGTAAGAATCCTGTGTAAAATGGTCTTGGGTAGTATCAACCCAACTGCTATTAGACATATCACAAAACTGCCTCAAATTCAGCAATCACAATCAGAGGTTGTGTTTTGGAAAGCCGAATTGTTTCTAGCAAAGAATGCCCTTTTAAAGTTAATTTTAAAAACTTAACACAGAGCAAATGGAGTTTTACTCTGCCACTCACATGGCATGCCTGGCCTGAAAATATATGAGGCTGACACACAGTACATAAACCATTCCTGTTGAGAAGATCGGAACTTCGACGAGAACAAAAATCCAACAGACTATTTATTTTAAATTATATTTGTCAAAACTTATCCAACGCCTTCACATTTATGTGTAGCAAAAATAAACAGAAATGTTACAGAAGATGTAACTTTGATCATTAATGCATCTTTAATGATTCTAAGCTGGCAAATGCAGTCACATCAGTTGATTACTGCTTGTAGAGTTTACAAACACAGGAATAGTACCAAAAAATCCAAGAAGTATCGCGCATTCTACAGTTCTGGAGGTTGCATCTTACTACGTCAATCGAGTTACCACTAACCATGGGAATTATGTATTAATTCAACTACAACAGACAAGTTGAGAAAATCCCTCGTTGTTAGGTGGATAATTTTAGGACCCATTGATCAAACGTTACCTGTTCTTCCCAAGCATCGTAGACTCAGACATTAACAGTATAGTAGGAGGCCATTCAATCCATCGTGTCCATGCCAGGATGAGCAGGATGTCCAGCTCATTTTCAAGGGAGCGAAACTGTTATTAACACAGAGTTTGAAGTAATTCAAATTTTCATTTACCTAATGAAACAGTTTCATTATTCTAAATGCTTATATTTTGCTTCCTTCCAGTGTTATACTATCCCTGATAGAGATCCAAAAAATCTGATGACGTACTCTAATTCCATTTTCCAGCTTTTGGTCCTGGAGAATGTGGGAATCAAGTGAAAATCAAATTTCTGCTTAAACATAGCAATGGTTTCTGACCCACATACCTTTCAGGCAATAAATTTCAGACTCCCACCACCCTCCAAGTGAAAGAAATTTCTCAACTAAAGAAGGCGTTTGGTATATTTTCCTTTATCAGAGCATTGAGTACAGGAGTTGGGAGGTCATGTTGCAACTGTACAGCATATTGGTTAGGCCACTTTTGGAATATTGCATGCAGTTCTGGTCTCCTTCCTATCGGAAAGATGTTGTGAACTTGAAAGGGGTCAAAAAAGATTTACAAGGATGTGAGCTACAAGGAGAGGCTGAACAGGCTGGGGCTGTTTTCCCTGGAGCGTCGGAGGCTGAGGGGTGACCTTATAGAGATTTACAAAATTATGAAGGGCATTGATAGGATAAATAGACAAAGTCTTTTCCCTTGGCTCAGTGAGTCCACAACTAGAGGGAATAGGTTTAGGGCGAGGTGGGAAAGACATAAAAGAGACTGAAGGGTCAACTTTTTCACACAGAGGGTGGTACGTGTATGGAATGAGCTGCCAGAGAAAGTGGTGGAGGCTGGTACAATTGCAACATTTAAAAGCATTTGGATGGGTACATGAATAGGAATGGTTTGGAGGGATATGGGCCAGGTACTGGCAGGTAGGACTAGATTGGGTTGGGATATCTGGTCGGCATGGACGGGTTGGACTGAAGGGTCTGTTTCCTTGCTGTACACCTCTATGACACTAAGTCCCCTGGTTATTGACACCTCTACTAATGAAACAAATGCCTTCTTATGAATCCTAACTGAAGACCTGATAAGATTATCAGGGGTGCAATTAGGTCCCCTCTTAATCTTCACTGCTCAAAGGAAGACAACCCCAGGCTACCCAATCTTCCCTTGTATCTCAGACTATCTAGCCTGGCAGCATCCTAGTACACCTCCTCTCCACCATCTATCGCATTCCTTCTCCTGCATGTCATGTTTCAAACTAATCGCATACTACACCTGAAAATATTATTTTCTGAAATTAATCTAATGTATATTTGAATAAATTAATGCTGATAATGTAATAGGGAGTCTGTTCTGTAGATCCACTACTTAATTAAACATAAGTAACCACAGTTGCAAACATACCTTCCATTGAGTGCTGGCCATATCATACTGTTGTTGAAAAGGTAACAGCTACATGACCTACATTCACTGAGGAGTAGATAATCTTAAAAACAGCAATCATGCAAATGCTGAAGTATCTCTTTTTCAATGTTGCACATGCCCAATTTACTCCACAGAATCTGATCCCTCCAATCCCACAATCACCCCATTTGCTTGCTTCTGTATCCTTTCTTGAAGTGTGGTGGCTGGAATAGTACACAGAATTCTCTGAACAAATACACCAACCATTTATTAAGTGGCAGAATTATCTCACCAGTATCAGTACATCCTGGTATAGCTTACAAACATTATTACCATTCTCATGAGATAGATTGCTGTACAGCTAGCAAGATCCAGTCCAGCTCATTTCCAAGAGAGAGAAACTGTTTTTAACACAGAGTTTAAAGTAATTCAAATTTTGACTTATCTAATGAAATAGTAGAAAACTCTTAGTTGTTATAAATGCTTATATTATCCCTGATGGAGATTCAATTCCTTTCCTTCTGTTTTATTTTAAACTGCATAGAACTTTTCCACTGATGGTATAAAATCTGGTTAAGATTAATAAGAACTTCAATTTCTAAGATAGTGCCATTACTTTAAACTCCTTTTCTTAGGAATGCTCCTGAATTACCACAGCAAAACATTCGGAGCTTAATAGAAACTTCTTGCTCCAGTGACTCCTAGTTCAAATCGAAAACGAAAGTGGGAGTCTGGAAAGGTCTCCCCAATACCTTAGAGGAGTGCCCTCCAAGTGACTTCCCCTCACTTGCAATTATGGGTATAGTAGTTTTTATAAAAAGTAATTGTTAACTCCAAACAAATAGACAATTCCATATAATTTCAAAAGCCCATACATGCTGCAAACAATTTCATCACAGTATCAAAATAATTTATTAAGTCACGGGCTTGAATTTAAAAGCACCACATTACTGTACAGGTCAATGAACAAATCACTTGTGTTTCAACTCTTGACATCAGAGAAGGAAAACATATTGCCTTGGGACAAATTCTCTGCATTACATCCAAAGGAAGTCTTGGAGATTACAATCAAAGTCCAGCTTTGTCAATGTAGTGTTGTAAAACACAGATTTGTGATGACAATTCAAACATTTCTAGAGCCTTGATCTCAACAAGAAAGTTATGGCAGTGTTAGAGCAGCAAATTATTCTGATAGCTGACAGCCTTTTTGGGACAAAAATCAGCAAAATAAACAGTGCATTGAACAATAGTGCCCAATATGTAGGTCAAGCCTCAATTCAAGTAATATTCCCTATTTTGATCATGGTTACACCTAATAACACGAGAACTGTACAGGCAGCAATCCGTACATTCAGTGACCTTACACTCTGCAACAAGCATCCATCCTATAACATCAGAGATTATCACAACAAAACTGAGCATTAGCGTTACAACCTCATTCCAAATAGTGAATTTCGATTCAAACTCAGTTAATTCACCATGTAGACAGTCATCGAAAATGCAGGTTAGCCAAAGAAGACGGTAATGAACTCAACAATGACCAAAATAATTAATCATTTTAAATTGTTTTTTTTTTAGAAACAAAATAAATTGCAAACTCTTACCTAATTAAAATCATTTCAGAAGTCTTAACTGAAATAAACTACTCTTCACTAACTATTCCAAGCTTTCAAATTTGAAGAGAGAAGGGTCAATGGACCTATCAAACAAATTGCTTACTCGGAATGAAGTATCGAATACCACAAATTAGAGCTAAAGAAATTTGGGACAGTCCAAGATGAGGAGAGATTATTGTATATTTTTTACAGTCATAAATGCACCTGTGGCCACAGTGCAGGCAGGCTGTGCTTGTGCAACTATTCTTGGCACCCAGTCAGTAACATCAGAGGTTGTAGGGTTTTGAGGATAAGTAGGTATGTGAGAATCATTCAATTGCTGGTAATTCAGTGCATTCCCTCATCCTCCCAAACTCAGGTTTAGCTTCTGTCCAACCATCATTCTAAATGGTACCTTGATACTTTAAGTATTCTGCTTTATGTCTCCTTGTTTTCATAGGTCTAGCAGTAGGACACTAAAGAATGCTAGAGAAATTCCAACAGCAATGCTTCAATCATATCCTCCAGATTCAATGGCAGCACAGTCGAACGAATGACATGATCATCCATGCAACGGTGTTCCTCAGAAAGCAGAAAAGTATAGTTGAGATCACAACTAGGTTGGACATGATCTAATCGAATAGGTTGAGGGATGTTCTGCTCCTACGTCAGACGTTCCTTTATCCTTCATGAAGCCAGCACAAGCATTCAGACAAAGCACTTGCAAAATCAACTTCAATGGTATAGATCCTCACTCCAGATGGCTGAAAATGATGTGTCTCCCCACCAGGTCCTATTCTCTCATCCGTCAACTTGTCCATCAAGCTGAACATTTTAAACCCAACATCTTAATTTTGAGATAGAGTGGCAACAGATAGGGAAAGAAAGTAAAGCAAACTCCTGACTCCAAATCCCGTGGTTATGGGAAATCCTGCCTCATGTGTCCAAAGTTCCATGGGTTGAGAATCAACTGTTCGGTCAAATGGAGACCAAGGCAGATACTCAAGATTCTGAACATGTATCACTCTCGAACTGAGGGATAACCAAGATGATGGCATCTGTGTTTTCTGTTTTGCTCAATAATAGTATCTTCTTCAAATGCGTCTGCCTGCTGTGCAACTCAATGACTCATCACCCTCCTGAAATTTCACACTTGCATTGTGTAGGAAGTCCGGTCAAACCACCATAAAAGGAATAACAGAGGAGATGTCTACTTCACCCAGTTCTTACAAAACAGAATAGTTTTTGACAAGAGAAATCAGAGCTACCTGAAATAAAAGCAAAACATTGATGCTGGAAATCTGAAACAAAAGTAGAAAATGCTGGAGACACTCAGCAAGTCTGACAACATCGGTGGAAACAGAAAGAGTTGATGTTTCGAGTCAGATGTGGCCATTCTTCAAAATGTTATGTCGGGTGGAAGATGAAATGGCAAGCTAGGGAACATCGGAATAGAAGGTGTAATAAGATCCAATATCTAACAGTATATACAACTATAAAGAAATTAAATATTGTCATGAAATGAGTTGCAGATCTAAAATCCTGCACGTTTCTGAGCATACATCACAGCATTTCACCAAAAAGGATTCTTTTAAATTCTTGAGAAGATTCGTAGCTCGGTTTGTGGATGCAGTCGTGGACTCGTTGACCAAGCCATTCGCTACACCAGTTTGGTGAACAGATCCACAACTTCAATTGTCTTCAAGTTCAGTGACCATACAGAACATTAACATGGAATCATGGGAGTACAAAGAATACAAGAAAACACATCGCACTCAGTAATGGCAAGGGAGAGGAACCACCTAAAAATTATTTTTAACAAGGATTTACATGACAGAATGTTGTTGGAATCCCTACCAGTGACAGGGTATTAAATAAATAGAAAAAGTTATTAGAAAAGATAAATAGAAAATAATGATATGATTGGGCAGTATTGTCATGGCTTTATAAAGGGAAATCATGTTGATCTGTTGGAGTTTTGTTTTTGAGGATGTTACTTGTAGCATAGGTGAAGAAGCAGAAGTGCTGTATTCAGATTTTCAGAAGGCTTTTGATAAAATCACACACGAAAGTTTGCAAAGAAAATTAGGGCGAATGGGATTGGGAGGTTGGGGTAACATGTTAGTATGGCTTGAAAATTGGTGATCAGACAGAAGAAATAAAAAAAGAGTAGGAATAAACGGATCATTCTTAGGACAGCAGGCTTTACGAGTGGAATACTATAAGGAGCTGTGCTGAGGCCACAGCTGTACACAATCTACATAATGGAGTTGGATGTGGGAACCGACCAAACGGAATTTGCAAATTTGGTGATGACACAAAGCTAAGTGGTAATGTAAGATGTGAGCAGGAGCCTCCAAGGGGACTTGAACAGGCTGAGAATGGGCAAGAACATAGCAAATGAAACATAATGTTGACAATTGTGGCATTATTTACTTTGAAAGAAAGAACATTTCTTAAATGCTGAGAAGGTGCTGATGTCCAACGTTACTAAAAGCTATGTTGCAGTTACAGATGGCAAGTAGGAAAGTAAATGGTGCATTTGTCTTCATCACATGGGGATTGAGTACCAAAGTAAAGATGTCTGACTGCAATTGTATACAGCCTTGGTGTAATAGTACCTGGAGTATTATGTACAGTGTTTGTTTCATATTATCACTGATGGAGTGCAATACAGCTTCTTTGGATTAATCCTTGGGATGGTGGGAGAGATTGAGGAAACTGAGTCTTTTTCCCTAGAGTTTCAAAAATTGAGAGTTTATCATATTTAAACTTATAAAATTCTTACAGCGTTGATATAGGGAGGATATTTCCCCTGGCTGGTATTTCTAGAACCAAGGAACAGTCTCAGAATCAGGATAGGACATTTAAGACTGAGATGAGGAGAAATTTCTTCATTTCAGAAGTTTTTAGAATTCTCTACCCAGCGGGCTGCGGAATCAGTAACCATGTACAACAGAGAAATCAATACATTTCTGGATGCAAAGTTAACAGGGGCAATGCAGATGTGCAGGGATGTGGCGTTGCGGTCCGCCATGATCTGTTTGAGTGCAAGAACAGGGGCTGAATGGCCTCCCTCCACATCCCTAATCCTCAGCACTAGTAATGTAATACATAACAAAAGGTATAAGTGTATTTCATTAGGTCAGGGAAACAAGTTGTTTTGCACCAATAATAAGTAATGAGACTGCCAAGAGATTTAACACTCTTCACCTCTATAATATAAATAACTGCCCCATAGCTCTTCCTAGTCCACCTTCTATACTATCTAACTTCTTAAATCTATTACCAGAGCCTAGGCATAAGCAAGTTGATAACTTTATAGCACTAATTAAATCTATAAATCAGTAGAAGTAATTTTGAAGGTCAAATTTTGTGCATCATACACCAAAGAGTTGCCTATTATTTCAAATGCAAAACAATCATAAAAGGTTACACGAAGGACGTCGATTTTTGCTATTATATGGAAACTCCCATTATTACACGTAATGCATCTGCTGATTTACCATGAACTACAGCAAGTGATCTGGAGATCTCAAATAAAAGTAGAATCAATCTAAAGATGTGCAGGTCAGGGTGAATTAGCCATGCTAAATTGCCAATAGTGTTAGGTGCATAAGTCAGATAGAAATGGGTCTGGTGAGTTACCCTTTGGAGGGTCAGTGTGGACTTGTTGGGCTGAATGGCCTGTTTCCACACTGTAGATAATCTAATCTAGAAAGTGCTGGATAAACCCAGGAGGTCAGGCAGCATCGGTGGAAACAGAAGCAGAGTTAACAGTTTTTAACAGATGACTGTTGAGTTTAGCCGAATAGGAACTATTGCAAGATCTGACCAATATCAATTTAAAGCATTTATAACTTGTGCACAGTATACTTCTCATACCAGTGTATTCAAATAGTCAAAAGGGAATGGTGGCATGGTGGTAATGTCACTGGACAAGAACTTTAGCACTGGATAAAGAAATTCACTAGAGCTGGTGCAATGCAAATGCAATTAGTTAATATGCACTATAAAACTATTGTTAGTAATAGAGTCATAAAGCTACCATCGATTATGGTAAAAACCCAACTGGTTCATTAATGTATTTTAGGGCATGCTTAACTGATCTATCCTTAACCAGTCTGAACTGCACGTAACGTCAGATCTACAGCAATAACGGACTGTAAATGCTCTCTGCATTGGCCTCCCAAGCCACTCAATTCAAGAGTAATTAAGTCAGAAGTCACACAACACCAGATTATAGTCCAACAGGTTTATTTGAAATCACACGCTTTGAGTGTTGCTCCTTTGTCAGATGAAATGGAGGGAAGCACACAGGCACAGAATTGATAGACAGACAGATAATGGTAAGATAATTCCAGGTCATTAAGAGTGGCAACAGCAAAGTACAAATTATTTGAGTGGAGTATCAACAGACTGAATAACAAGTTTTTGCAGGTGATCAAAAATGTCAAACGGTGTGAGTAAAATGTGAAAATACTCATTTTATTCCAGTCATTTGGCTTGTCTCTAGCACCAACTTATTTTTGATTATTTGTAATTATCTCTCTGCCATATTTAATCGGTTCATAGTTCATCCCTCACTTGTTATTCACCTGTTGACACTTTACTCACACCATTTGAGACTTCTGATTACCTGCAAAGACTTGTTATTCAGCGTGTCAACATTGCACTCATGCCATTTGTACTTATCTATTGACACTCTTAATTACCTGGAATTATCTTGCTATTCTCTCTCCAGTTCTCAATTCTTCCCTCCATTTCACCTGACGAAGGAACAGCATTTCACAAGCATGTGATTTCAAATAAATCTGTTCGACTATAATCTGGTATCATGTGACTTCTAAATTTGTCCAACTGAGTCCAACACCAGCACCTCCACATCAAGGGTAATTAGGGATGGGTGACAAAATGCTGCCCTGACTTTGATGCCCTGACCCCATATAAAAACGACTTATGTAGTTTTATGTAACTTTGTTTGCATAAAATGTAAACATCAACAACCAGTAATGGTTGTTTCCATATCATACCATCTTTTGTGCACAGGGAGCACTTTCTACATGGAAGTCCAAAGATGTGCAGGTCAGGTGACTTGGCCATGCTAAATAACCCATAGTGTTAGGTGCATTAGACAGAGGGAAATGGGTCTGGGTGGGTGTGGACTTGTTGGGCCGAAGGGCCTGTTTCCACACTGTAGGGAATCTAGTCTACTCTTAAAGTAGACGCCTTTATTGAGATAAAAACAAAGTGTGGAAGAAACTCAACAGGTCAAGGAGCATCTACAGAGAGAGAAACAGAGTTAAGTCATCCCATGCATCTTCATAATGCTGTTAAAAACTGTTAGCTCTGTTTCACTTTCCACAGATTAGATTCCTTAAGAGTGTGGAAACAGGTCCTTGACATTTTTCAGCCCAAAACTGGACATTGTTCAGATCTTGTAGTATTTGAACATGCTTCGGTATATGATGAGTCATAAATGGTGCTGAATATTGTGCAATCATTAGCAAACATTCCCACTTCTTACCTTACGATGTCAAAAAGACCATAGACATAGGAGACAGAAATTAGGCCAATCAGCCCATCGTGTCTGCTCTTCCATTCAATCATGGCTAATAAGTTTCTCAAGGAGAAAGTGAGGACTGCAGACGCTGGAGATCAGAGCTGATAATGTGTTGCTGGAAAAGCGCAGGTCAGGAAGCATCCAAGGAACAGGAGATTCCTGAAGAAGGGCTTATGCCAGAAAAGTCGATTCTCCTGTTCCTTGGATGCTGCCTGACCTGCTACGCTTTTCCAGCAACACATTTTCAGCTCTAATAAGTTTCTCAACCCCATTATCCCCATAACCCTTGATCCTCTTGATACTCAAGAACCTATGTAGCTCAGTCTTAAATATACTGAATGACCTGGCCTCCACAGCCTTCTGTGGCAATGAATTCCATAGATTCACCACTCTCTGGCTGAAGAAGTTTCTCCTTATCTCAGTTCTAAAAAGGTCTTCCCTTACTCTTTGACTATACCCTGGGGTCCTAGTCTCTTCTACCACAGGAAACATCTTCCCATCATCCACTCTGTCCAGCCATTCAGTATTCTGTATGTTTCAATTACATCCCCCCCTCATCCTTCTAAACTCCAAGTATAAACCCAGAGTCCTCAAATGTTCATCTTTTGTTAAGCTTTCCATTTCTGGGACCATTCTCATGAAGCTCTTCTGAACACACTGCAGGGCCAGTACATCCTTCCTGAGATATGGGGCCCAAATCTGCAAACACTACTCCAAATCTGGTCTGACTAGAGCCTTATAGAGCCTCAGAAGTACATCACTGCTTTGATATTAAAGTCCTCTCAAAATAAATGCCAGAACTGGATGTCTTGAAATGCATAAAAGGTGGATAAATCCCCAGGACCTGATCAGCTGTACCCTAGAACTCTGTGGGAAGCCAGAGAAGTGATTGCTGGGCCTCTTGCTGAGATATTTGTATCATCGATAGTCACAGGTGAGGTGCCGGACGACTGGAGGGGGGCTAACGTGGTGCCAGTCTTTAAGAAGGATAGTAAGGACAAGCCAGGGAACTATAGACCAGTGAGCCTAACGTTGGTGGTGGGCACAGGATGTACATGTTATTGGAAAGGCAAGGACTGATTAGGGATAGTCAACATGGCTTTGTGCGTACAAAATCATGTCTCACAAACTTGATTGAGTTTTTTGAAGTAGTAACAAAGAGGAATGATGACGGCAGAGCAGTAGATGTGATCTATGTGGACTTCAGTAAGGCATTTGTCAAGGTTCCCCATGGGAGACTGGTTAGCAAGGTTAGATTTCACGGAATACACGGAGAACTCGCCATTTGGAGAATGGTAGAAGACAGAGGGTGGTGGCGGAGGGTTGTTTTTCAGACTGGAGGCCTATGACCAGTGGAGTGCCACAAGGATCTGTGCTGGGTCCTCTACTTTTTGTCATTTACATAAATGATTTGGATGCGAGCATGAGAGGTATAGTTAGTAAGTTTGCAGATGACACCAAAATTGAAGGTGTAGTGGACAGCGAAGAGGGTTACCTCAGATTACAACAGGATCTTGATCAGATAGGCCAATGTACCGAGAAGTGGCAGATGGAGTTCAATTCAGATAAATGTGAGGTGCTGCATTTTGGGAAAGCAAATATTAGCAGGACTTATACACTTAATGGTAAAGTCCTCAAGTGTGTTGCTGAACAAAGATCTTGGAGTGCAGGTTCATAGCTCATTGAAAGTGGAGTCGCAGGTAGATAGGATAGTGAAGAAGGCATTTGGTATGCTTTCTTTTATTGGTCAGAGTATTGAGTCCCTGGGGTCGGGGAGTCCACAACTAGACTGCATAGGTTTAGGGTGAGAGGAGAAAGATACAAAAGGGACCCAAGGGGCATCTTTTTCACGCAGAGGATGGTACGTGTATGGAATGAGCTGCCAGAGGATGTGGTGGAGGCTGGTATAATTGCAACATTTAAGAGGCATTTGGATGGGTCTATGAATAGGAAGGGTTTGGAGGGAGATAGGCCGGGTGCTGGCAGGTGGGGCGAGACTGGGTTGGGATATCTGGTCGGCATGGACAGGTTGGACCGAAGGGTATGTTTCCATGCTGTACATCTCTATAACATGGAGTCAGTAGTCGGAAGGCAAATACAATCTGCAAGTCTATCTTGAGAGAATCCTGGACTAGAACTCAAGTCTCTTTGCACTTCAGACTTTTGAATTTTCTGCCCATTTAGAAAACAGTTCATGCCATTTTTCCTACCAAAGTACATGACCTCACATTTTCCCATATTGTATTCCATCTTCCACTTCTTTGCCTACTCCCTAACCTGTCCAAATCATACTGCAGCTTCCCGCCTCCTCAATGCTACCTGTCACTTTACAGATCTTTATATAGTCTACAAACTTTGCCAGTTCATCCTTCCTGAGATATGGGGCCCAAATCTGCAAACACTACTCCAAAAGTGGTCTGACTAGAGCCTTAGTATCTTCATCTAGATCATTCATGTTTAAAGTGAAAAGTTGTGGTCCCAACACTGAGCCCTGCGGAACACACCTTGTTACTGGCTTCCATCCTGAGAAGGACCCTTTTATTCTCTCTCTGCTTTCTACCAGACATCCAAGCTTCTATTCAACCTTGCACCTTGCCTCTGACACCATGGGCCCTTATCTTACTCAGTAACCTCCTGTGCAACACCTTGTCAAAGGCCTCTTCGAGTCCACGTGGATAACATCCATTGGCTGTCCTTGGTCTGACCTGCTCATTAATTCTTCAAAGAATTCTAGCAGATTTTTCAGGCATGACCTCCCCTTGATGAAACCGTGCTGACTTTGCCCTATTCTACCATACACTTCCATGTATTCAGAAATCTCATCCTTCACAATGGATTCCAGGATCTTACCCACAACTAAGGTTAGGCTAATCGGTCTGTAATTTTCTGTCTTTTGCCTTGCTACCTTTTTAAACAGGGGTGTCACATTAGCGATTTTCCAATCCTCTGGGATCCTCCTAGCGATTCCCGAAAGATCACCACTAACACCTCCACCATCTCTTCAGCCATTTCCCTCAGAACTAGAGGGTGTAGATCCTCTTGTCCAGGTGATTTATCTACCTTTAGGCCATTCAGTTTTCTAGCACCTTCTCAGTGGTGATGGCCGCCATACTCAGCTCTGTCCCCCCCCAACTCTTGACTTTTTGGGATATTACTTGTGTCATCTACCATGAAGAACAGCAATTATTCAATTCCTCAGCCATTTCCTTGGTTCCTAACACTATGTCTCCAGTGTCATTTTCCAGCGGCCCAATGTCCACTTTTATCTCTCTGAAGAAACTCTTGCAGTCTCCCTTAAATTACTGGCTAGCTTTCCCTCATATTTAATCTTTTCCCTCTTTGTTTTTTTGTTACCCCCTTTGGTCTTTGTAAGCCCCCCACTGCCCTTCACTACATTGCATGCTTTCTCTTTTGCTTTTATGCTATTCCTGACTTCCCTAGTCAGCCATGGTTGCCTCGTGCTCGCTGTGCCACGTTTCTTTTTCCTCAGGATGAATCTCTGCTGTGCCTCCTGAATTACACCCAGAAACCCCTGCCATTGTTGTAATACTGTCTTTCCTGCTAGGCTCCACGCCCAGTCAATTCTGCCCAGCTCCTCCCTTACGCCTCTGTAGTTGCATTTATTCAGCCATAAAAAACTTACCTCTGATTCCACCTTCTCCCTCTCAAATTGCAGAGTAAATTCTATCATGTTATGGCCACTATCTCTGAAGGGTTCCTTCACCTTAAACTCCCTGATTCCATCTGCCTTATGGGAGAACCCTAAATCCAGTATTGCCTGTTCCCTAGTGGGCTCCACCACAAGCTGCTCCAAAAAGCCATCTCACAGACATTCCACAAACTCCTTTTCTTGCGAAGCACTACCAACCCGATTTTCCCAGTCCACCTGCATATTGCAATCCCTTGTGATCACGAGTTGCTTTTCTATCTCCTGGTGTATCTTGCGCCTCAGCTCCCGACTACTATTTGTGGCCTATACATGATTCCAACTATGGTTTTTTAAACCTTGGTGGTTCCTAAATTCAACCCACAGAGATTTTACTCCATCTGACCCTACTTCATTTCTTACTATTGATTTAATTTCGTTAGTTACTATTAAAGCAATCCCACGCCCCCTACCCAACAGCCTATCTTTTCAATAGGATGCATATCCTTGAATATGCAGCTCCCAGTCCTGATACCCTTGCAGCCAGGTCTCCGTGATGGGCACCACATCATACCTGCCAATTTCAATCTGTGCCACAAGCTCATTTACCTTCTTCCTTATAATGCGTATATTCAGATATAACACCGTCAGTCCTCTATTAACCATCCCTCTTCTCATTATCATTTGTTTGTTCAGTTTGCTTGAAGTTTAATTGCTAAACCTTTCCATACACTTTGGTTATTAATGAAGCAACTGAAGACCTCAGATACTACCCTGAAGAACTGCTACAGAGTTGAACTGAAGATGAGATGTCTGACCCCCAACAACCAGCCTATGTACAGGATTCAAACTGCAAACTTTTCTGTGTCAGGTATGACTCCAAACAGCAGAGAGTTTGTCCCGATTCCAGTTTTGTTCAGGATCCTTAATGCCACACTTGGTCAAGGGCTGTCTTGGAGCTAGTGAGGACTGCGGATGCTGGAAAGTCAGAGTCAATAAAACGTGGAGCTGGAAAAGCACAACAGGCCAGGCAGCATCAGAGGAGCTGACACTTTGGGTAAGGGTTCTTCATCAGGACTGGGGAAAGGGAAAGGCTGAGAAATAAATGGAAGGAGGGGGATGGGGCTTGGGGAATGGTGGGTGGGATGGTGATAATGGGTGCAGGTAGGATTGTGATTGTGATTGGTCAGTGGGAAGGATGGAGTGGATAGGTGGGAAGGAAGGTAGACAGGTTAGTTCAGGTCAAGAGAGTGGGGCAGAGAGGAAGGGCTAGACTTGGAATGAAGTGGGGGGTGGGGAGAATTGAAAGTTGGTGAATTCTATGTTGAAGCCATATTGTTTTAAGCTCCTGTGGTGGATGATGAGGTGTTGATTAGATTAGATTCCTTCCAGTGTGGAAACAGGCCCTTCAGCCCAACAAGTCCACACTGACCCTCTCAAGACTAACCCACACAGACCCATTTCCCTCTGACTAATGTATCTAGCACTATGGGCAACTTAGCATGGCCAATTCACTTGACCTGCACATCTTTGGAGTGTGGGAGGAAACTGGAGCACCTGAAGGAAACACACAGACAGTCGCCCGAGGCTGGAATCGAACCTGGAACCCTGGTGCTGAGGGGCAGCAGTGCTAACCAATGAGCCACCGTGATGCCCTTCTTCCTCCAGTTTGAGTGTGGCCTTATTATGATGGTGGAGGCGGCCCAAGATGGACATGTCATTGGGGGAGTTGTGGGGTGGGGGTGTGAGGGGCTGGCAACCAGAAGGTGGATCTGATTGGAGCGTGTGGTCCATTGATGTTCCCTGAACCAGTCCCTGAGTTCATGCGTGGTCTCTCTGATATGGAGGACACCACATCAAAAGCAACAGATGCAATAAATCATTTATTTCTCAGTCCTCTTCCCACTCCCCAGTCCTGATGAAGGATCCCGACCTGAAACCTTGACACTCCTGCTGCTCTGATGCTGCTTTACCTGTCAAGGGCTGTCACCTCATCTCAGCATCTGAGGCATGTTATATCTTATGGACCCCAGAAATCTAAAACAAATCACTATTTTAAACACAGGTAAAGAAGGTTGCCATCAAATGCACGCTGGACCTTGTGCTCTGGATTGATGAATAGTTGCCTAGCATCTGGCTGCAGTGCAGCAGCAATGACCATTGCATTCTGGGTACACAATCTCACACAACACAGCCCCCATTTCATATTGGAACAATTCAACAATGTATAAAGTCCAAAGTATTGCTTCAGTTGTTTAAAGCTATAAAATTAATTTCAAATACTTGTCAGTCTTTCAGCTAGGGTTTCTCATCCTACTGCATGGATAACTGCTCTCTTAGCTCAATGAAATACAGAGCAGACAATATACATTTTCAAAATTTAGAGGCTTTAAGGAGCTGTGCCAATACTGCTGCCAAACAAACACACAGTTATTTTCAGGAAACTGTCACTCAGTCGTTATGCTTCAAATTGCAATACACAGAAAACGGTAGAACCCCTTAGCACCAACAATTCATTGTGGAATTTCAGCCTCAGGTTATATTGCCAATTCAAAATGGAATACTCACTGCCAAGAAAAACTATTCGGACAGGATACAACACCAGCACAGCAGTAACCATTTTCAATTGGGCAGCAGAGCTGCCAACATGGAAATGGCAAGAAAGCTGGAAGATCCAATACATAAACTTTGCAGGTTAAATGAGAACATCAGCAGAGTTTTGAAGTACATGCATTACAAAATGCAGGCACCATTACACAGGCTCACCAGTCTAAGCTCCCAATTTTGCAGCCCATATGCCACACCAGCAAGACTCCACACACCAGCGAAAACTCAGAAAATCAGTGCTTGCATACATTTACAAAATTTCTCTCAAAGTTCACAGATTCTAATTTAAAATCATACAATAAAGAGCAGAGAAGGAAACAAATCTTGTCAGTGCCAGCTCTCCAAAAAAGCTAACTTCAGGCTCTCGTGCCTTTCTTCATTGACCCGTGTATAACAGTTAAGGCTGACCCCAGAGTTTAGAACACTGATTGCTACAAATTTGTTGTTGAGCAATATTTAAAGCCAGTGAATCACTGTGAAATCTAGAGTGTTCCACGATTTGATCATTTGTAAAATCTAATCACTAAAACCCATTTGAGGCAGTAAAGTTATTTGAAAACAAAAGGCCACACTGCTTCAAAAAACCTGCAAAATCTGGTATAAACCACAATTTGGAACAGTTGCCTCAATTTGTTTGAATAAAGTTGCATTAATATCGAGCATTTGACATACTTAGGATGTTCCAAATTACAGACAATTAATTCCTTTGAAGTCCAATCATTGCTTTATTACAAGGAAATACAGTATAATTTATACATCGTTACATCCTGAGTATTGTATTAAATGAAGGTTAAAATTAAAGCAACTATAATATTTTTACTCCTACCTATAAAACTCTATTCGCATCTAAATGATTTCCTTTTGGAATGAAGATCATTTTAATTGGAGATGCTCATGTTGGACCTATATACAGACTAATGCATTAAAAATGTAATAACAATCAAATTTTGGCAGACATGAACCTCATTAAATATATTTAAAATATATTAAACAGTAAAAAGAAAACTTGTAATTAATAAATTAAATTGGGTTAATGTTTAGATTAATCTGTGATCAAACTGTTACTATATTTAAGCACTTCGCTTCTGAAAATAGTTATTGAGATACAAGGGAGACAATTTAAACACAAACATTATAACAAAATTGAAGCACAAAAAATATTAAAGACAATGTTTTAGACCAACACTGACAAACCTCCCACAAAGTATATTTTGGGCTTATTGCTGGACTCACCCTCCATCTCAGCAGTCCTACGCCAGCTAATGCGATAACTGTTGATTCCATTATTCGCCCATTTATTTAATTCAGAGCCATCTGCACAGTTTACTAAACAGGCTTTTTCAAAACAAAATGAAATTAAAATATTATATGGAATAGTTTGCTAAAATAGCAATGAATGGCTATAGCAACGAATGGAGAATGCAGTTCGTGAATTAGATATATTCAGACCCTCCCTCCCCTCCTTGCAACATCCCTGGACTTTATTTTTAAAAATACACGTAAACATTGCACATAGATTATATTTTGTGCATGGACTAGAAACAATCACAGCCATTAAATCTTGTAATTGTGATGCCTGAAACCAATGCTCCTTTCTACTCCCTTAATTATGTTAAAACAGCCCATCAATTAAAACCTGATTAGAATTTCTAAGATTAAGCAACTTGCACAATGCCAGCAACATCAACATCAGTGCCAGACTATCTTGAGTGTCCATTAGATTAAGGGAGGGAATGCTTAAGGAAAGGTTGCTTACATTACTTAAAACATACTCAAATTATTGGATAACTAACATTTTCCGGGCCTGAGTGTATCACCAGCACTGCTAACTGCAAAGCCTAGCAGAAGAGAATAAAAAGTGCCACAGTAGTAGCCCTGGTCAAGAAGGCCATTGACATAAAACCTGATTAATCCAGGCAACAGATACTGAAAAAGGATAAACCCTGAAACAGTGTCAGAAGCCACATTTTCAACTCTTCATTGGATTATACATTGAAAACAAACAAACAATACTTTACATGTGTCACAGTTAAGACCAGTGAGAAATGTGGCAGAAGTTACTGTACCTCCTGCAGTTTGTATATCAGACTCCAAAGGAAAGGACCCAGCTCTTGTCCCTCCTCACCAATACCTAAAGCCCCAATATAAACTCCAGTGGGACAGACCAATTGTTATCAATTACTATTCCCTTCTGTCTTTAGATCCTCTTTAAATGCTGAAAGTTTCTAACACCAATTCCTTAGCAATTTGAGCCAATTCTAAGTGACAAAAGAAAGCAAAAATCAAAAGCTACTTGCAAGCCAACAAATAAATTCACTTCAGTCCCTTTTCCTCCAATGTTTCTCACTTTTTTTTGTCTGCTTTCTAGTTGAGCTCAGTGTGTGCCTCTTGCACATGCATTCTGCTCTGACTAGCTTCTCCACAAGCTAAAAAAAAGTTATCTATAAAATTTTATTCAAATGTTGGTAAGAAAAACTTAACTTTGATTTCCATGTTCCTGCTTACCAAATGCTGAATGATTTTGAATGTTTTCCTGCACTAATAACAGGCAAGTATTTATTGAACCAACTATGTATCACTTTACACATGCCAGAAATTCTCTACCATACCTGTCAAACACAACTAAGCATCTAAGTTTATTGCAGTTAACACATCCTTTCTTTAAAAACTGTCTGAACCTATCCAATTTTATTTATGATTAATAGTTTCACTGCATAAGTAGATTGTTTTCGCCAAACCTTAAAGTAAAAAATGTACGAACTTACAAATTAGACTGATGCATAGTTTGATATTTTTAAAAATATAGAAATTGCAACAAAGCATAACTATCCTTTATCAGAAACAAAATATTAATATCACGAAGACACTGAAAATACATTAAGAATTTATAACTATTAATCCCATTTTAAATTTAAGTTGAATAATGCATCCTGTTGCTCTGTCCATAAGTGGAGGTTTATATGATCAAAACTTCTTAAGTATTGTAAACAACATAATTAAAAGGAATTACAAGTGCCAAGTACACACAAATAAATTGTGTTATTAACACATTAAATCTTGACACTATAGTACAAATACTGCATTCAGTAACGACTATCTATAAAGCACTTTTAACCTTGTCAAAGGTCCCAAAGTAGTTCACAGGTGTAGTTACAAACAAACGTTGACACTAAGCCACAAAGAAATATCAAAGTAGAAGGTTTTAAAAGGATTTTAAAGAAGGAAAGAGAACTGAAAAGGCTTGAGGAAGTAATCCCAGCATTCAAGGTCTTGGCAGTTGAAGGCAGCCACCAACAGGAAAATTACTAAAATCAGGGATGTTTAAGGGGTCAAGGTTAGACAGCACTTACACCCAGAAGATTACAGAAATCAGGGCTTTGCAGTGGAGAGTATTGAAAATAAGGATGAGAACTGTAAAAATCCGAGGTGTGAATGTAAGCAAACACAGATGATGGGCAAACATGACTTAGGAGAAGGAGAGGTTGGTGCAATCTCAAATCTTTGCAGGGTCTGTGAAACCAATACATTGGAATAATCAAGTCCAGAGATAACGAAAATGTGAATGGCAATTTCAACAGACAATTGCAAACTGAAACAAGGTGAAGTCTGGTAATGTTAAAGGTGGAAATAGGCAGTCATGGCGATGGTTTGAAGCTGATCCACAACCTATGTTTACATTAGCTCCTTTCAAAATAAACATAAATAATGAATTGAGGAGAAGCAAGAAATAAATTGTACTGAGAAGTTTTGGTCGGTTAATGTTCATAGCACCTACCATAAAAATGCGCAATTTTAGGGAATAAAGGTCGTTTCTTTTTTTAAAATGGGAAAAGGAACAGCGGAAGATGAAATCTAGAGTCGTTTCTATGCGGTTACTATGGGACTGTTTGGATCAGTGTTTTCCGTAGTGTGGCTGTGTAACGGTGACTGAAGAAGCGACACACCCACAGCAACAATTTTTATGTACTTCACAAAACGGGAGGCCAGGCTGAGCCCCAACATACACAAAAAAAACACCCTTTTGCAGAGGTACAATTGGGTTCAGGTTTATTGAGTTCGCTGCTGCAGAAACTCGACGTCAAACTCACCGGACAGCAGAGAGATGCAGACGGCAGTGGTCCTCATAGTAGTGGAACACGGCCCCGATCTCGAGCATCAGCAATGGAACGATTCCCCAGGAATGGAATGTGGTCCGGAGCATCGCCCGCTTGGAATTATGGGAATAGCATAGCCATTGGTCTAGAACAGAAGAGGGAATTGCAGACGGAGCCTTCACAGAGGAGATACGGGAAATAAACCAAAAGGAGAGAAAGGGATGGTGCAGACTTCACAAGTTGGGAGTACGGGTAGAGAGTCCGCAGGATACATGGGGGGAGATTGCACAAAATGAAGTGGGAGAACAACTGAAAATACAGCCTCGAAAGGGGCTGTGTGGAAAAAGGTCACAGAGAATGAAAACGTGGGAGAGGGATTACAGAGAATACTAATAAATGTACTAATAAACATTGTTCAAGACCTTAAATGATGATTATTTAGACAATGAATATCAGTAAACTATTCAAGTTCAGGAACCATCACAGTTAGACTTTGACCTTTATCAGTGGCAATTTTAACTCCCCAGCATAGGAGAATTGATTTAGCTTAAGTACACCACTCCTGCTCTTCTCGAAATCATTGACATCCGGACATTAATCTTATTATGGATAGGAATAAAAGAGTTCAGACACTTTAATCAAAAATAATAGAATATCGTTATGAATATATTTACCTCATTTTGTTGGCTGCCTATTGATTTACATCCATAAAACGGAATCCATTTAAAACTTTTAAAACTGCGTTTTAGATTCCTGGACCTGTTTATCACTGTGAATTTTGTTGCTTACAAGCTGAAGAGAGGCATTACCTAAAATTCAAGAATGTTGTGAGATTTCATCTGTTTATAGATGACTTATGGTTATTTTTTAAATATCTGTAGTCAGATATTCAATATATAGGAACTTCCAGGTGCTCTCTTCTGGGATTGAAGGAGAGCTGCACTATTGGAGGTGATGTCTTTTAGCTGAGATATTAAACTGAATCTGCCAGACCCAGTGATGTAAAGAATCCTATGACACGATTTCGAAGTCATCAGCAATGGACTCTGAAAAAAGTACTGGTGATTGATAAAATGTTGCATAAAATTGTATCCCCTTTCACTTTTGATCACACAGCACTGTCCCTTGCTGTGAAGGGCAGTGTTTGTCACTGGCCACCCGGGTGTTTTCCTATCTTCCTGGTGGTGAAGTACTGGTGATTGATAAAATGTTGCATAAAATTGTATCAGCTTGAATACTAGTTTATTAGATAATCACCGAGCGCGGGGTGTTCGTGCGAACAATATCACTAGATCCCAGGACTTTAGTTGTAAGTCTCTCAAGAAGGCGGAACCCAGCATGTGCGGTAAAGGTTTATATTATCATTTGGAAAGAAATGAATTTTAATGTAGAGGTAATTTTCTATGAATGTAAAGTTTTCAACAATGATCAGAAAAATTATTGTTTTAACAGAATCCGGACAGCTTTTCCAAGGAAGCATGTGACTTAGCTTAAGTGACCCGATCGTCTACTGGGGGAGTTGATTACTGGATATTTACAAGGTTAAATTTCATGATCATGATTTGGAGAAAGTTAAAAATCACACAACACCAGGTTATAGTCCAACAGGTTTAATTGGAAGCAGTAGATTTCGGAGCACCGCTTCTTCATCAGGTGGTAGTGGAGAGCTCAATCCCGACATACAGAATTTATAGCAAAAATTTACAGTGTGATGTAACTGAAATTATACATTGAAAAATTGATTGTCTGTTAAGCCTTTCATCTGTTAGAATACAGTGATAGTTTCACTTCTTTCATGTGTAAATCACAAAACCTTTTTTTAAAAGTTGCATTCTCGGGTTAGCTGTTAACGATGGTGATAGCTAGACAATATGTTGAAGGTGTTGCCCCCCTGTGATTATGTAAAACACCATTATCTCACTTTCTAGATTAGAATCATTCTAAACATCATGGCACAGACAGAGAACACAGGGGGCCACCACAATAACCAAACTGGAATAATAAAATTTTTGATCTATCAAGCCAAGTTTCACAAAGACCTGCATTGCCCAGTATTATCATCAGGTTGGATCGTAACAGTTCTTTTAACAGTGCAGCTCAGTCTTTACCTTGCAATTGTACCAGTGCCCCAAACATCAAAACCTTCCAGACCAATTTTTAGGCCACAATTTCAATTTTCTGATATTGTTTACCTGAAGCCAATTTGATAATGGCTCCTGCAGTAATCCATAGATTAATAGCTGTAGGTTCAGCTGTTATAAGTTCAGCCCCTGACTATTCAGAGTGTCTATGCAGAAAATCTTTCTTAGTCTTACCATCTTAGTTGTATCCACAATTGGATCTCCCTACTTCAATTGCTATCCATCCCTGAGGAGATGCCCTTAATTCTGGCATCAGGCTGATGGGCTCATGCCCTTAGCTGCAAACAATTGTATTCGTCCCCTAATACAATCACACATCTTTTGAATGGCCCCATTTGATGGCTGTCTTCCTTATAGTGCTGTGGTCAGTTTGCTCAACCTTCCTCTGGTCCCTGCACTCATCCACACACATTACCAGAACATCGAGCCTATTGTACGTTTACAGGAATTCAGGCTCATCTAATGCTAAGGTCTGAGTCCCCATACTGCCTCACTCTGGGTGCACCAGTTCTCTGCAACAATTCACCAAGTACCACTTCACACTTCTCACACCCTTACTTAGCCCTGCAAGGGCTTGGATGGAGAGTGTTATGGACCAGGCCAGACCCCCTCAAAATGTTTCAAGAAGGCAGCCCAGACCCTATCTTTTTGAGTTGTTTTAAGCAGATGTAAGGTAGATATTCCAGGAGTGATGCAGCTAGTCAAACCACCCAGTTTTAAACAAAACAATTTATTTACTGATTCCTGAATGAAACACGAACAAATGAAAACCCAGCTGACTGAGATTTTGGGGAAGATTTATAGCTCAGACAGCTGTGAAGGTTCACCTTCCTAGATGTCACAGTAGAACAAAAAGCCAATGGAGAGCTGCAGACTAACATTTACAGGAAAGGCACACACACTGACCAGGCACTCAATTACAGGAGCAACCATCCCAATATCCACAAATGGGTTTGCATCAGGACATTATTTAAACAAACACAGTGCAGCACCCAGGAACTATGAGAAGCCAAGGAAAATCACTTATACGATGTAGTCAGGAACAACAGGTACCGATAAGCCAATTCCTGCACAGCAGTCCGCCAATTCCTGCACAGCAGTACTAAAGAGGAAGACACAACCCGCCCAGAGACTCTAGCCATCCTGCCATACATTAAAGACATCTCAGAGATGATGACCAGACTATCTGGCCCCTAGTCATCATGGTGGCCCACATACCTACCACCACACTGAAACGGCTCCTGATTAATTTAAAGGACCCCGTACCCACAGCCAGCAAAATTAATGTCATATACAAAATATCCTGCAAGGACTGCAACAATATTACATTGGACAGACAGGCAGAAAACTAGCCACCAGAATACATGAACACCAACTAGCCACCAAAAGACATGACCAACTATCACTAGTATCCATACAGACAGGCAAAGAAGGACACCAGTTTAACTGGAACATGCAGCCATCCTGGGACAGGCTAAACAAAGACACGCAAGGGAATTCCTAGAGGCCTGGCATTCAAACTGGAACTCCATCAACAAACACATCGATTTGGACCCTATCTATCAACATCTCAGAAAAAGAACCAGAAATGATATCACCCACCACAACAAACCGAGACATATAAATAGCAAGCGGGGCAGAACACCAATGTTGCTCCAGAGACTCACTGATGATGTTACCCAGCATGATGATGGTGTGTCTGAGAGCAAACCTACAACCTTACCCAGCCGACTCTATTGCAACTTAATGATGCTGTTCCAATTTCTGCAACATCCCCATAAACACACCCCTTCGCTAAAAGGTCAATTCAAACACAGGTTCCTACAAGAGAGATATCAGGGAGAGAATCAGTATGGAACCTCTGTAGCTGTTTCTTTGGCTCCCCATCTAAAAACCAAACCAAACTAGAAAAATCCCTTAACTGGGAGAACTGGCCACTCCCCTTTCATTGTACAAGTGTTTTTAAAAAAACCTGAAAACCCTTTTCCCAATTGTTGCCTTAGGCTGTATCTGTTAGCCATAACCAAAGTGGCCTCAACCCAGACAAATCGGAACCTTTGCCTTTTACAACCCCATTTGAAAAAATTCAAGGACAACATAACCTTGTTGAGGGAGCAGCATCATCACAGGAGGAATTTGTAAAGTGTGTACAAGATAATTTTCTGATTCAGTATGTTGACGTACCTACTAGAGAAGGTGCAAAACCTGATCTACTTTTGGGAAATAAGGCAGGGCAGGCGACTGAGGTGACAGTGGGGGATTACTTTGGGACAGTGACCATAGTTCTACTAGTTTTAAAATAAGGATGGAAAACAATAGACCAGATCTAAAAGTTAAAGTTCTAAAATGGAGGAAGACCAATTTTGACGGTATTAGGCAAGAACTTTCAATAGTTGATTGGGGGCGGTAAAGGGACGGCTGGAAAATGGGAAGCCTTCAAAAATTAGATAATGCGTGTCCAGAGACAGTATGTTCCTGTTAGGGTGAGGCTGGTAAGTGTAGGGAATACTGGATTACTAGAGGAATTCAGATTTTTGTCAAGAATAAGGAGGAAACCAGGTATGTCAGGTATAAACAGCAGAAATCGAGTGATTCCCCAGAAGAGTATAAAGGCAGTAGGAATATACTTAAGAGGGAAACCAGGAGGGCAAAAAGGGTTAGAAATCTTTGGCAAATAGGGTTAATGAGAATCCAAAGGGATTTTATAAATACATTAAGGACAAAAGAGTAACTCAGGAGAGAATAGGCCCCCTTAAAGATCAACAAGGCCACTTATGTGTGGAACTGCAGGAGATAGGGGAGATACAAAATGTTTATTGTGTAGAAGGATATTGAAGATAGAGAATTTGGGGAAATAAATAGCATCCTCTTGAAAAATGTTCATAATTCAGAGGGGAATGTGCTGGACGTGTTAAAATGCATAAAGGTGGATAAATCTCTGGGACTTGATCAGGTGTACTCTAGAACTCTATAGGAAGCTAGGGAAGTGATTGCTGGGCTCCTTGCTGAGATACATGAGGACTGCAGATGTTGGAGAGCAGAACCGAAGAGTGAGGTGCTGGAAAAGCACAGCCAGTCAGGCAGCATCCGAGGAGCAGGAGAATTGTTGTTTCAAGTATAAACTCTTCATGAGGAATGATGAAGGGCTTATGGTCGAAACGGAATTCTCCTGTTGGTGTGTTGGCTCCCTGATGCCAGGATGGGTGATGTCTCGAATCGTGTTTTTGGGATCCTGAAGAGAGAGGGTAACCAGCCCCAAGTCGTGGTCCACATAGGTACCAACGACGTAGGTAAAAAGAGGGATAGGGCCATACGGCAGAATTTCAGGGAGCTATGGTAGAGGCTGACAGCTAGAACAAACAGAGTTGTTATCTCTGGTTTGTTACCTGTGCCACATGGTAGTGAGCTGGGGAACAGGGAGAGATATCAGCTGAACATGTGGCTGCAGGGATGGTGCAGGAGGGAGGGTTTCAGGTATATGAATAATTGGGGCTCATTCTGGGGAAGTTTGGACCTCTACAATCAGGACGGTCTTCACTTGAATCAGAGGGCTACTAATATTCTGGGTGGGAAATTTGCTACTGCTTTTCAGGTGGGTTTAAACTAACTCAGCAGGGGAATGGGAACCTGTTGTGTAGTTCCAGTACACAGGAGGATGAGAGTAGACAGGACATGGACAGGATTTCATGGTCACAGGAATGTGCTGGCAGACAGCAAGCTGGTTTGAAGTCTGTCTACTTCAACACCAGGAGTATCCAGAATAAAATAGCTGAGCTTGCAGCATGGAGAGGTACCTGGGACTTCGATGTTGTGGCTATTTCGGAGACATGAATAGAGCAGGGTCAGGAATGTATGTTGCAGGTTCCAGGATTTAGATCTTTCATTAAAATCAGGGAAGGTGGTAGAAAAGGAGGAGGTGTGGCTTTGTTAGTCAAGGACAGTATAACAGTGGCTGAAATAACTTTTGGCAAGGACTCATCTACTGCGGTGATATGGGCTGAGTTTAGAAACAGGAGAGGAAAGGTCATACTGCTGGGAGTTTTTTATAGGCCTCCAAAAAGTTCCAGGGATGTCAGCCCACCATCGAGGGCCAAAGGGCCTGTTCTACGTTGTATTGTTCGATGTTCTATTATCAGTGCTGGGTCCACTGCTTTTCGTCATTTATGTAAATGATTTGGATGTGAACGTAGGAGGTACAGTTCATATGTTTGCAGATGACACCAAAATTGGAGGTATAATGGACAGCGAAGAGGTTACCTCAGCATACAACAAGATCTTGATCAGATGGGCCAATGGGCCGAGGAGTGGCAGACGGAATTTAATTTAGATAAATGCGAGGTGCTGCATTTTGGAAAAGCAAATCAGGACAGGACTTATACACTTAATGGCAAGGTCCTGGGGGGGTGTTGCTGAACAAAGAGACCTTGGAGTGCAGGTTCATAGTTCCTTGCAAGTAGAGTCACAGGTAGAGAGGATAGTGAAGAAGGCATTTGATATGCTTGCCTTTAATGATCAGTGCATTGAGTTTAGGAATTGAGGAGGTCATCTTGTGCTGTACAGGACATTGGTCAGGCCACTTTTGGAATAGGGTGTGCAATTCTGGTCTCCCGGCTGTAGGGAGAGTGTTGTGAAACTTGAAAGCCTTTAAAAGATTTACAAGAATGTTGCCAGGATTGGAGGGTTTGACCTATAGGGAGAGGCTGAATAGACTGGGGCTATTTTCCCTGGAGCGTTGAAAGCTGAGGGGTGATCTTATAGAGTTTTATAAAATTATGAGGGGCATGGATAGGTTAAATAGACAAGGACATTTCCCCAAGGTGGGTGAGAACAAAAGTGGAGGGTATAGGTTTAAGGTGAGAGAGGATAAATTTAAAAGAACCTAAGGGGCAATATTTACACCCAGAGGGTGGCGTGGAATGGGCTGCCAGAGGAAGTGATGGAGGTTGGTACACTTACAACATTTAAAAGGCATCTGGATCAGTATATGAAGAGGAAGGGTACAGAGGGATATGGACCATATGCTGGCAAATGGGATTATATTTAAGTGGGATATCTGGTCAGTATGGCTGAGTGGGACCAAAGGGTCTCTTTATGTAGTACATCTCTATGACTCTATATATTTTACTTCTGTAGCTAGACTTCATACGCAAAGCTTCCTGTTCGAAAATCTACTACAGCTGGTTTCATCTTATTTCTTAGGAGTGGAAATGGGAACTGTCTCCTCAGTTTTCAGGAAGGGTGACTGGACTCAAACATTAACACCACTGATAATGCAGATCTACCAGCACTTTCTGTTTTTGTTTCAGATTTCCAGCATTCACAGGTCTTTCAGTTTTTATTCAGAACTCTCTCTTAGCTTGGGAGCAAAGAAAATCAAACAAAAAAGGGTTACTAAGGATACTTCAACTGGTATATCATTGACTCGAGGGGTAACAGTGGAGGCGGAATTCACTTGCCAAATAGTTTGGCTGAGGTACTGTATAATGAGCGTTCTGAAGATAGTATACCCACTGAATCATATGTCAATAATTGCACCTTAATGGAACAACTAAAAAGTGGGTGAGACAAAGTTAGACATTGACCTTGCTAGCTTGAAACAAATGCGAAAGAGTCAAGAAGTCTCTAAATTTAAATAAGTAGATACATATCGCAGTGTTTTGATCGTTTAACAAAAACAAATGTGTGTACAATAATATGAGAGGTGTTCGAATGGAGTGGCCTGACAATGTAATGCCTTGTACAGAATATGGAGCTTTTGATTTAATTTTGCTTATTGAGATAAAACCTAAATTTTATTTTAAGGGCAAGATGGGAGTCTGCTGTTTGCACATTAATTGTAAACATTTGGGTCTTTAATTGAGCTCTCCTTAAATAGAAACATAGAGTTAAATTTCCCAGCGCTGAACGATGTTCGCAATAGAGAGTCAATTGTGAAAATACGGTGAGATCAGGAAAATAAGATTCTCGACGTTGAGAGAAAACGCCTGATTTTCTGTTCAAGGGTTGACAGCAAGACAAGAATCTCAGTAGTGAACAGCAAGAGGCCTGTTTACATCTCATTTATATCCAGTTTGCTATTTTCCCAAGTAGTGGAGAGAAACTAGATTGTGACAATTCTTAACATAAAGTCAGAGCTCCAGCTTGCCGTTTGCTCCTTTAGGCCTCCATCTTGACCAGCAGTCCCCAATATCTCAAGGTATAGTGCATGGGCAACGACTGCCCACATCCCCTGTCCACAAAAGTTGATAGCCTCACCAGATCATCATAGCGCATCTCTGACCCATTTAAAATACAGTTATCCACTTCAATACAGCGCTTTAAACACACACAAACATTTTGTAGCATCAAGCTACAGCCAGACTACTTTGCATGGAGGGGAAGGTACCCATCTCACGCATGCTGTTGAATTCATGTATCGCTGGACATCAGAGTGCATCTAGGAAAATTAACAAACAGTGAAATTCACAACTAATCCCGGAGGAACCTGTTTGGGAGAGGTCACAGCACAGAAACAGGTAAGTGAATAGTTTTAAATGCAGCTTTGGGGCCTTGCTGTAAGTGTGCAGTAGTGAGTAGAGTGGGTTCTTTCTTGATTATATGTTTTATTGAAATAGATGTCTTGATTAAGCTTAAAAATATAAGCCATAAGTATTAAGTTAGGCTGGAGCAGTGTTTTGTAGAGGAGTAAGACGGTGCTATTTTCTGAGTCTGCAGATTGGAAGAAGCAAAAATGGCCTTTAGTATAGAGTGATATGCTCTTCTTGTCGGATGTGGAAGTTTAGGGAGAGTTTACAGGTTACTGAGAATTATATCTGCAATAAACGACATTGGTTGTGAATCTTATCAGATAGAATGGATCGGTTGGAGACGAGAAGATCATTGCCAACGGTACTGCAATTTCCTCTCTTGCTTCCTAAGGCAGTTATAGGAAGGGAGAAAAGTCTCAGATACAGTCACATAGATGGGTTAACTCCAGGAAAGGTAAGAGAGGTAGGTAGGTAGTGCCGGGGTCTTCTGTGGCTATCCCCATTTCAAACAGGTATGCTGTTTTGGAAAATGTAGGGGTGATGGATTCCCAGGGGAATGTAGCATGAACAGCCAAGTTTCTGGTATTGAGACTGGCTCTAATGCAATGAGAGGTACGTCATGTTCCAAGAGATCAATTGTTTCTGTGGTCAGCAGCGAAAAATCTAAGTGGTGTGTTGCTTCCCTGGTGTCAGTATCAAAGATGTCTCAGAGAAGATGCAGAATGTTCTCAACGGGGAGAGGGCCCAGCAGGAGGTTATTGTCCACATTGGAACCAGCAACATAGGAAGGGAAAAGGTTGAGATTCTGAAGGGAGAATACAGAGTGTTAGGCAGGAATTTAAAAAGGTGGTCCTCGAGGGTAGTAATATCTGGATTACTCCCTGTGCTATGAGCTCGTGAGGTTATGAATAGGAGGATAGAGAAAATGAATGCGTGGCTGAGGAGCTGGTGCATGGGAGAAGGATTCACATTTTTGGATCATTGGAATCTCTTCTGGGATAGAAGTGACCTGTACAAGAAGGACGGATTGCACCTGAATTGGAAGGTGACTAATATACTGACAGGAAGATTTCCAAGAGCTGTACGGTATGTGTGTGTGTGAGAGTGGGGGGGGGGGGGGGGGGGGGGCAGGGAGATACTGAGGAAAGATATCAGTCTGAGACTGGTACAGTTGGGAAGAGAAGTGAGTCAAATAGTCAGGGCAGGCAGGGACAAAGCAGAGAACAAGATAGGACTGATAAATTAAACTACATTCATTTCAATACAAGAGACCTAACAGGGAAGGCAGATGAACTCAGGGCATGGTTAGGAACATGGGACTGGGATATCAAAGCAATTACAGAAACATGGCTCAGGGATGGGCAGGACTGGCAGCTTAATGTTCCAGAATACAAATGCTACAGGAAGGGCAGAAAGGGAGGCAAGAGAGGAAGGGGAATGGCATTTTTGATAAGGGATAGCATTACAGCTATGCTGAGGGAGGATATTCCCGGAAATACGTCCAGAGAAGTTATTCGTGTGGAACTGAGAAATAAGAAAGAGATGATCACCTTATTGGGATTGTAAGTTAGAGGGAAATTGAGAAACAAATTTGTAAAGAGATCTCAGCTATCTGTAAAAATAATAGGGTGGTTATGGTAGGGGATTTTAACTTTCCAAACATAGGCTGGACTGCCATAGTGTTAAGAGTTTAGATGGAGAGGAATTTGTTAAGTGTGTACAAGAAAATTTTCTGATTCAGATGTGGATGTATCTACTAAAGAAGGTACATCTTGGGAAATAAGGCAGGGCAGGTGACTGAGGTGTCAGTGAGGGAACACTTTGAGGCCAGCAATGATAATTCTATTAGTTTTAAAACAGTGATGGAAAAGGATAGACCAGATCTAAAAATTGAAGTTCTAAATTGGAGAAAGGCCAATTTTGACGGTATTAGGCTAGAACTTGCAAAAGCTGATTGGGGGCAGATGTTCGCAGGTAAAAGGACGGCTGGAAAATGGGAAGCCTTCAGGAATGAGATAACAAGAATCCAGAGAAAGTATATTCCTGTCAGAGTGAAAGGGAAGGCTGGTAGGTATAGGGAATGCTGGATGACTAAAGAAATTGAGGGTTTGGTTAAGAAAAAGAAGGAAGCAAATGTCAGGTATAGACAGGACAGATCGAGTGAATCCTTTGAAGAGTATAAAGGCAGTAGGACTACCCGTAAGAGGGAAATCAGGAGGGCAAAAAGGGGACATGAGATAGCTTTGGCAAATAGAATTAAGGAGAATCCAAAGGGTCTTTGCAAATACATTAAGGTCAAAAGGGTAACTAGGGAGAGAATAGGGCCCCTCAAAGATCAGCAAGGTGGCCTTTATGTGGAGCCGCAGAAAATAGGGGAGTTCCTAAACAAGTATTTTGCATCAGTATTTGCTGCGGAAAAGGATATGGAAGATATAGACTGTAGGGAAATAGATGGTGACATCTTGCAAAATGTCCATATTACAGAGGAGGAAGTGCTGGAAGTATTGAAATGTGTAAAAGTAGATAAATCCCCCAGGATCTGATCAGGGGTACCCTAGAACTCTGTGGGAAGCTAGGAAAGTGATTGCTGGGCCCCTTACTGAGATATTTGTATCAATGATAGTCACGGGTGAGGTGCTGGAAGACTGGAGGTTGGCAAACGTGGTGCCACTATTTAAGAAAGGTGATAAGTACAAGCCAGGGAACTATAGACCAGTGAACCTGACTTCGGTAGTGGGCAAATTGTTGGAGGGAATCCTGAGGGACAGGGTGTACATGTGTTTGGAAAGGCAAGGACTGATTAGGATCGTCAACATGGCTTTATGCGTGGGGAATCATTTCTCACAAACTTGGTTGAGTTTTTCTGAAGAAGTAACAAAGAAGATTGATGAGGGCAGAGTGGTAAATGTGATCGATATGGACTTCAGTAAGGCATTCGACAAGGTTCCACATGGGAGACTGATTAGCAAGGTTAGATCTCATGGAATACAGGGAGAACTAACCATTTGGATACAGAACTGGCTCAAAGGTAGAAGACAGAGCGTGGTGGTGGAGGGTTGTTTTTCAGCCTGGAGGCCTGTGACCAGTGGAGTGCCACAAGGATCGGTGCTGGGTCCACTACTTTTCATCATCATCAAGAGGTATAGATAGTCAGTTTGCAGATGACACCAAAATTGGAGGTATAGTGGACAACGAAGAAGGTTACCTCAGATTACAACAGGATCATGATCAGATGGGCCAATGGGCTGAGAAGTGGCAGATGGAGTTTAATTCAGATAAATGCGAGGTGCTGTTTTTTGGAAAGCAAATCTTAGCAGGACTTATACACTTAATGGTAAGGTCCTAGAGAGTGTTGATGAACAAAGAGACCTTGGATATCTCCTTGAAAGTGGAGTCGCAGGTATATAGGATAGTGAAGAAGGTGTTTGATATGCTTTCCTTTATTGGTCAGAGTGTTGAGTACAGGTGTTGGCTTTTCCCTGGGGTGGGGGTGTCCAGAACTAGAGGGCATAGGTTTAGGATGAGGGGGGAAACATACAAAAGAGACCTAAGGGCAACTTTTTCATGTCGAAGGTGGTACATTTATGGAATGAGCTGCCAGAAGAAATGGTAGAAATGTGTCCAATTGCAACATTTAAAAGGCATCTGGATGGATATATGAATAGGAAGGGTTTGGAGGGATCTGAGCCAGGTGCTGGCAGGTGGGACTAGATTGGGTTGGAATATCTGGTCAGTATGGACGGGTTGGACCAAAGGATCTGTTTCCGTGCTGTACATCTCTATGACTCCATGTCACGGTGCTTGGCTTGCTACTTTTTAGCACTCATTCATTATGCAGCTGCTTAAGTGCTCACAGAATCTCTTCCTTGTCTTGACTTTTTGTGCTTAGTCACCTCATTCGGAATGTACAGGCTCACAATGCTTCTTTCATTGTCTTTTTAGTGCAGACACAAAGCCAGTCACCTTGTCATGGTTGTCAGCAGTGATCGTTAAGGAGTAGACATTGCTGTATGGCTCTGAAATATCAATGACTCACAATATGTGGCAGCAGTCTACACAGCAAACACATTGAATGTGCATCAATTAAACAGCCATGTTTCAAGGTTTAAGTGAATTAGTCAACAGTTAAGTCAAGGGGGAACTGTCTTCAGACAAGATACTGGTGCAATAAGTTAAAGACATTGTCCATTATCAATCCAGGGGCTTGGGCACAGTCATTTGGGCACTTGGGCTGATCAGAATCAAGTGGATATAGTTTGGAGAGTGGGCACAGGTCAAGTGCAATCAGTCCAGAGATGAGCACTCAGTCAATCAGGGAGCTGATCAGAGATCTGTAAAGAAACTGGTCATTTATCAGTCAGCACAGTCTTTCAAATGTCTGATGGTTAACCAAGGGGTCTGTTCACTAAAATACAAGGGTTATCAGGAGCCAGTGGTGGGGCTGCTAGAAAAGTCTGTTGTGGAGATGAGAGGCAGCATTTGGGATGCAGCAAGGTATTAATTGTGAAGGGGAGCAACTCAACATATGAGAGTGGAGCATGGGAGGACATGGGATACTGCTCAAGTTGAGGTAATTAATCGTCACCACCATCCTTGATGCCAAATCAATACGTTACTATATTTGTTATGTGTGAGCTATGTTTCTGAGGCTGTGGGGTAATGTGGCAGATGACTATTTAAGTAAGAGTTGGGTGGGAATATGGGGTGTATCAAAGTAAATGGAGATGACAAGGAGGGTGAGACAGAGGAACACAATGGTTTGTGGAAAGGAGTCACCCAGATTGAGAGGCTGAGCCCGAGACTCGCTCTGTGAACTATGATCTGTGTTAACTTCCATCCTCTGAATCACCTGTGCAATCAAAGTGAAATGTGGCTGCCACCAAACTCAGAGTGGATAGAGGAAGTGTTTCCTTTAACCGGGGAGACCGGGTCCAGTCTTGAGTGATATGAGGACCTTAAGGGTGACTTTGGCTTTTTGCAAACACACATAACATGAGTGAAGACACCTGTGATCACATCATTCAAGTAATCTTGAGCACATTATTTAACACTACAAATTAGTCCAACTAATGGCTGTAAAGATTCACGTTTAGTGTCAAAGCCACAATCACCTTCCATGGTTCTGTAAGCTGCACAAGGTGCAGGAGCTACTCCACTTCACAACTTGGACAACACCATCATCCTATTGGAATGCTGCCTTCCTTGGGAGACTATGAGTGGGACTAGAAGTTCACATTGTTGCTGCCATTTATTTTTGTCGCCGAAAGACTTGAGCAGCGTACATCTGTATCAGATCAATGAGGGGCAAGGTCTGTGTAGTGGTTTCCCATTGGCCTCCTTGTCAGACACCTCCGTGCCCCAGTGTTGGAGGCGGCTATTAAGACATTATCGGGATGTACGGCAACTGATGAATGATCACAATACTCTTTGTTTCTGACATTGCTTCACAGAACCTTATTGGAATGGTTTCCAGCAGATCCAGGTACAGAAGCTGTGGTCATCTCCTTAACCAGTACACTAACAGCGTCCACACAAATATATGAGCAATACATGGATCTGGAGCACTTGAGTAAACAGCTTTTGAGACTTTGTGTGTTTTTTTAATGCAGCCCGAATGTGTGTGTCCAGCTCTCACAGATTAGGATTTCTGGGTTTTGGTTTTTCAGTAGCATCAGAAGCTATTAGGGTCTTAACAGAGTTGGAAGCTTCACTAATTGTCTCCTGGCTGCTACTCACTCTGAAATTTCTCTTGATGTTTTGCCCTCCTGGAATAGAGAACGGCATGTGAGGATCTGTGTCTGAATTTTCCTTTTTTGCCGGGGATATGATTATGGGATGTTACTTGTTATAAGACGGGATAAACCTCTCTGCTAATTTAAACCAGGCGCACAGGGAAGGTCATCTTGCACCGCAATCTGTTAAATTTCGAGAGGGAAAAAACTATCTCAGATTTCACTATTTAAAGTAAAAATTAACTATTTTATTCTGAAAGTCTGACAGAGAAATTAAAACACCAGCATTGTACCGCTCCTTTCTCTTAAACCTATTTTTTACCTCTCCTCTACAATACTCGTCTGATAAAAATAACCCCAATTAAGATTTACAAAAAAAAACACATTTCAAAACCAGTCAGCTTTGTCAATTCTCCTTTGTAGGTTTTTTGCTGTATTTTCCTAGGTCATCTCTTCTTTGGTGTTCTGCTGTACAAATTTCTTTTGGACAGGTACCTTTCAGAGAATTATTCTGCTAGCAGTCTGTTGCCTCTTGACAGCTCTTTGTAGTTCTCTCCCTAGCTGTTCAAAATGTCCAATTTTATACCCCAAAACATTGGATAATTTCATCGGTTTGATGTCCCCCCAAACAGTAAAATTCAAATTCGATTGGATTTTGGTATCTGGGGCATAATTTAAATTGCGTGGTAGAGTTTGAAGTTGTTTTTGTTCCATGGCAACACAGCACCAGCAATTTGTGTCAACCAAATGTTACATTTTAAAATCTTTCAGTACACTGTGTGCTTCTCTAAGTCCTTTCCAGTGTCTTCTTTCTCTTAAAGGTACAGTACACACCTACACCTTCATAACATACTATATTGAAGTTGGTCAAAGGTCTGGATGAATGCAGTCCTAGGGGATCAGTTCAGCAATTATTAAGGAGGGTGAAGAGGGCATGTAAGGGCAGCAAGGTGATCACTGCCAAAAGAGGTGGGGCATGTCAAGGCTTAGTGAGAAAAGCTGAAGCATTTGTGGAGGTGGGAACAAGGATGGTGATAGGAAGGAAACTCATGGTGTCTGGGGGAGGTATGAGGCCCTGCATCAGATGACATGATAGGCTACAGGCGGAGAGGATTGTTGGCAGTGACCACTATCATTGCCTCCACAAGTGCAGGGTAGAGGATCAGGGTGGGCATCATTAAAGTGTGATGTCAGGGTTCAAGGGCCAAGGAGAACAGTTGTACGGATGATGGCTACTTACTGGCCAAGTGGAATCCAGTGCGGACAGAGTCCACTGTGAGCTATTTTCCCCACCATCACTTTCTGCTTTATGGATATGAAATGCAATTGGAAAGTAGCTGGAACAATACCCAGGGTGAGTAGATTCAGTGTCTATTTGATGGGCAATAGCGTGGGATGCAATTATTCTGAATGTTCGGACATTGAAGGGGCAAATAAATGCAGTATCCATTTACAAACTCCAACTAAATTTTATTTACAATCGTTTCTTCGCCCATATGAGGTGCATGCAGACCAAATATGCTGTTGTGTTAAATGTTGGTCAAAGGTGGGTTGCACCATGCCATTGGTACTAACCAAATTAACATTGTCATCTCAGTGATGCAGAAGTTAGCAGCAATGACTAAAAAACGGTGAATTCTGGCCAGATATATCCATCAATTGTGTAAGTTCCAAGTGTGGGACAAAAGAAACAGTATCAAATCTCAAGTAAATATGATGATGGATTCTAATAAATGTAATAGAAAGTGGAATGGTTGATCTGGGCATGGAAAGGGAAGGCAGTCAGAGTGCTGCAGGCAATCAGAATGCTGCAGGCGCTCCGTCTTGATGTGATATGTTGGTTACTCAGCCAGCAAAGCACCTTCACCCAGCTGGTGCACATATTGTGACCAGGGCCATGGTGGAGCAGATGATGGGATGCTGAAGATCCAATTCCATGGCTTGGAGCAATCTGAAGGGCCCTCCACTACAGTCTGGACACAGTATGCCACACCATCCTGGCTGACAGGATTCTGCACATTGAAGCCAATAAAGGGTGTTGTGATCGATGTTTAGGGGCCAGAGGAGCAGGAACATTTGTCAGAAGTGAAGGATGAGGCCAATAAGCTGGAATAAACAGTGTGGATGGAAGATGCAGCTGTATGAGGGGGAGACAGGATTTAATTGACACTTGGTTTCAGTGTATGGTGGCTGGGTGCAGAAGACCATCATGAACTCTTTAGGTCATTTGTCAACTTTTGGTTTGCATTTCAGAAGTGAACTGCAGCCTCAATTCATTTTCTTTGTGTTCCCTTTTTGCTAGATGTAATCAAAGCTCATCTTTGGAACTGTCTGACTGCTTGATTGTTTGAGTTATGTTTCCATAATGAGCAAGGACAAGCCGCTGGTATCAGTGAGCATAGGGAAAATGTAGTACTAAGTTAGGGAGGCTGATTAGACAGGATATAGCTAAGACAGGTAAAATATGTTTGGCTGTCACACAATGATTAGAGTGAGAGAATGGGATTGTATGTGTGAGAGAAAGTCAGCTGTGTGCTGTGAGCAGCATGGCTTTAAAGCTGCTGTACCACAACATTGTCAGTGAGGGGCAAGGCTGGAGTAACACTAGTCTGGTGCACAGCAGCCTTTCAAAGGTGGAGCAGGAGCAAAGGACACTAATCTTTCAGCAGATATCTGGTGAGTGGAGAGTTGTTCTGGGAATGGAATGTGGTACGATGAGCCCAGAATCGGAACGAGGGATGCATGGGGCAGGGTGGCGATGTATTTCCGGAGGTAAAATATGGTGAGGAACCTCAATGGATCTTGTGGTGAGAATCCCTTCACAGAAATTGATGCAACTTGTCCTTAGCCAAATAAAGTAAGATTTGGCCCTTTATCTTTAAACAACATTTGTATTACCTGGAACAGTCTTAATGCTGTTCATTCTGTATCCTTCCCTTCCACAGCCATCAGTAACAATAATTTCTCATGAGATTTTTGTGCTCCCCCTCACCTTTACTCTCTCAGTCACCCCTCCACTCCACTGTCACCATATCCCACAGCTTCTGCTTTCTTATCTTCTGCTTTCCTTTTGGAAAGGTTGTGAAATGCATATTCAAATTGCCATATTAACTTTTGTTCATCAGTTAATAGCAATACATTTTGTTTCTGAATATAATAGCAGTTTTGGGTGAGCAGCATTTTAAATTACAAGTTACAGGTTACAGATGCATTCAAATATTGAGCAGTGAATTTCAGCAGACTGTTTAACTGTACAGATGGTGTGGTGGCACTGGTGTTGGACTGGGGTGGACAAAGTTAAAAAGCTGGTGTTGTGTGATTTTTAACTGTACAGAGATGCTGGGCTGGGTTTTCCCTGAAGTTGATGTGCTCCTTATCAGCAAGAAACACCAAACAGTTTGGGACGTCCTGTTAGGGCATTTGCTTTGGCTGAAATCAGTTAAATCACGATTAGTCAATCCTGCCACTTAGTTATTCTCAATAATGTATTCAACATTTTGAATGAAACATTTTCTTTAATGGATAATTACCGGGAAGGGAATTTGTTCCTAGCTTTAAGTTATTAACAACTTACAATAGTTCATGACTTTGAAATATTCATTTTCTGAGTGTTCATTTGTCTGGTCATAAATTACATAGAAAACTTGATTTACAGTTTTAATTTTTTTCACCTTTCCTATCCTAAATTATTTTGATTTTTTTATGTTAAATCATTTTTGTTAGTAGCTCCCAAGATCCCTTTTCCCCTTACTGTTGAGATTTAGGAAAGGTGTGTTAATATGACCTAAGATAACAAAACAGAAATCTACAGTTCTTAAATTACCTACTGATCTAATCTTATCTCACTATTATGTTTAGAACTATTAAGTACACTTCTTTATCAAAAGACAAACAAGCAAGTTAGTAACAGTTACACTTTGGAATATTTATAGAATAAAAAGAGAAAGTGCTGAAGAAATTCAGCAGATCTGGCAGCATCGATGGAGAGAGAAACAGAGTTAATGATGCTCATGCCCAAATTGAAAACCTCAATCTCTGAGAGGAAGGAATCCTTATCCTATTGGGAGAGGAACATGATTGCTCATGCCAAGACATTCTTGTTCCGGCAAGCAAGTAAGATTCATTATGAAGTATTTCACTGCTCCCCCATTACCAGCACTGTGCATGTACACTCTACATGCCTTAACTCTATTTTGTAACTCATCTCCACCGATACCTCTGAGGAAGAATCCACAAATCGCTCTGAGGAAGCAAAGGCAAGGCTGTCACTTGCAACCTTCATCAGCTCAGAGACTTTAGCTAGAATAGGGTCGGGAACACATGCTGGTGAGTGCATCGTTGCCTCATCTCGGAACCTCCCAAGCCTATCCCTGTAATCCTGCATTTCCCATGGCTAATCCACATGGCCAATTCACCTAACCTGCACATCTTTGGACTGAGGGAGCGAACTGGAGCACCTGGAGAAAACCCACGCAGACACTGAGAGTATATGTGGACTCCACACAGACAGTCGCCCGAGGCTGGGATTGAACCCGGGTCCCTGGTGCTGTGAGGCTGTAGTACTAACCATTGAGCCACCATGTTATCTAGTTGTTTAAACGCTGTACTTAAATTACAACCAAGAAAAGAGGAATTTAGAATAACTTAACTCTTAGAAAACCTAACCAAATAATAGATATAGTAATTATTACCAATTAACTGTTGCAATATAGCTTCCCTCCTATCATCGTCATGGTTCCAACCTCCACAAATGCTTCAGCTTTTTCCACTAAGCCTTGACATCCCTCACCTCTTTGGCAGTAAAAGTTAAAAATCACACAACACCAGGATATAGCCCAACAGGTTTAATTGGAAGTACTAGCTTTCGGAGCGCTGCTCCTTCAACAGGTGGTTGTGCTGTTGGACTATAACCTAATGTTGTGTGATTTTTAACTTTGTACAGCCAGTTCAACACTGGCATCTCCAAATCTTTTGGCAATGATCACCTTGCTGCCCTTATATGCCCTCTTCACCTTCTTTAATGATTGCTGAACTGATCCCCTAAGACCGCATTCACCCCAGACCTTTGACCAACTTCAATAACAATTCTGCAGACATGACTGATCAGATCCCTGACTACTATCGCTGCAGCTCTCTGACTGACAAAATGTGATTCTCCTGACTGCTTTATACAACAGAATGGTGCCCACTCTCCAGATGGCAATCAGACAGATCCCCTGACTGTCACTGTCTCAAATGGACAACTAACCATGTCGAAGTCCATACATTGTCCAAGGGCTACATCTCCGACTGATGATACCAGAACCCCCAACCGAAGAACAATACAGGCCCTTTGGCCCACTAAGACTGTATCAACACATAATGCCTTTCTAAACTAACTAACCTTTTGCATCTACGCGGTCCTTGGCACTGTATTCCCTGCCTATACATATATCTGTCACGATGCCTTTTAAACATTGCTAATGTATCTGCCTCCACCATCTCCTCTGACAGTGCATTCCAGGCACTCACCATCCTTTGTGAAAAAACTTGCCTGTCACATCTCCTTTAAACTTTCCCCTTTTACCAGAAACCTATTTCTACCCTGGTATCCATGCCTCTCATAATTTTGTAAACATCTATGAGGTCATGTTCTATATAGCAACAGTTCCATCAGTGACCTCACCTGGCTAACCTCCATCCAGTTCTCCCCCACCCCGCCACCTCAGACAGATCGCTAATGACAAGCAGTCTGTTTGCAGAAAAGAGCAGGTCAATAGGGCAGCAATGATAGTCTGGCTGTGTCTGAAGTGCCAGCCCACTCTCAGGCACGGTATGGCATAGCAAAGCATTGGATACTGTGAGCATGCAGTTAGGCTCTGTAAGTGAGTGAGTGCCAAGACAGCAGCCCTGAGATGATGTCTGGTCCAAACCACGAGCTGGACGACTGTCCATACATGTAAAGTGTCAGCGCTGCAGCCAATCAATGCCCGTTGCTGATATGCTTTACCATGCATGTTTGCATATCCTGAGTAGCCTGCATATGTATTGGAGAGGTGCCATGAGCACTTACGAAATATTGGATACCAGTGTGTATGGAAGGAGGCTGCATGCAGCTGGTGCCCATGACTCGTGCTCTGACATGCTGTTTGATGCAGAAGAACCTGGAGGTTCCTCACAGCCAGTGATGAGCTGAAGTCGCTAGGTAGCCACTCCGTCTTCAATATCAAGATTTCTTGATGTGTGGATTGTTTTGCGCATTTAGTAAGACAGGAAGCTGAATATTAATGAGGCGATTTGCAGCATTAATAAGGCATTTAACAGACCATAATCCCCTTTCATTGGCAACTTGCTTCTGTTGAGAGAGAAACTCACCTCGCCACTCAGCTAAAACATAAAAGGTGTAGCAAGATGCTTGTGACATTGAGACCAACCTTGCTGGACTTCTCATCCAATTCTGTCGCAAATCTCACCATAGCCCATGTCACTCAGATAACTTTTCAGATTCAGTTAAACGATATTGTCCCTGAAGTCCACTTAAAAGTGATATAGATTAACCCAATGGTAAAGGAAGAGACAATAATTAAATTTGCGCTGATAATGGTCTCTGCTTCCTCCTCAGCAACACGTTGTGCAGTTAATGGTAAAGAAGATACAGGAGAGATGGGAGAACTACAATGCTGCATGGACTTGTGAAATGTAGCAAAGAAAAGTAAATTCTTCACACAATCCAGATGCAGTCTACGAAGAATATCCCAATATTTGTAACACTTAGATAGCTCTCATTACAGCCCAATTTGTTCCATGTGATACATCATTCTGTTTGTATTGTGTCCAACCAGATCACACCAGAATCACAAGCATTTATTTTGCCTGCAGGGGGCAGAAAACAAGCAATGATTGACTTGTATCGAGTGAATTTCCTTGAAGTACTTTACGTCCTAAATATTAAAAATCATTTTGGCACGTCAGTGACCTTTCAAGTGAGTCACATGCCGATGTGATGACTGTGCACATTTGCATACCCATTGGTTTAATCATTGACATAAGTTTCTATAAATGAGTGCGAGAAGCAACACTGCAAGGAACTGTTCAGCCTTTAAGAATATTCTTAAGTCTATGCTGTTGAATGCAGTATTAGTGGCAGACTATACGACAAACAGGTAAAGGCAGTTCAGTATTTAGCTCTTTCACTTTACTCTCAATTAACTCTATCACATGATTTATCAATAAATAACCTGCACCATTTTAAGGAAGAGCACAGGAGTTATTTCTGTGGTACAAGCTAATATAGATCACTAAACAATATAATTAAAATAAGTTGTCTTGTCATAGAGTCATAGAGATGTACAGCACAGAAACAGACCCTTCCATCCAACTCATCCATGCTGACCAGATATCCTAACCTAATATAGTTCCATTTGCCAGCACTTGGCCCACATTCCTCTAAATTCTTCCTATTCATATACCCAACCAGATGCCTCTAAAATGTTATAACTATACCAGCCTCCACCACTTCCTCTGGCAGCTCGTTCCATACATGCACCACTCGCTGTGTGAAAAGGTTGTCTCTTAGGTCCCTTTTATATCTTTACCCTCTCACCCTAAAGCTATGCCTTCTAGATCTGGACTCCCCGACCCCAGGGAAAAGACTTTGTCCATTTACCCTATCAATGCCCCTAATGATTTTATAAATCTCCATAAGGTCACCCCTCAGCCTCCAATGGCCCAGGGAAAACAGCCCCAGCCTATTCTGCCTCTCCTTATAACTCAAATCCTCCCACCCTGTAAATCGTTTCTGAACCCTTTGAAGTTTCGCAACATCCTTCCAATAGAAGGGAGACCAGAATTACACGCAATTTCCAAAAATGGCCTAACCAATGTCCTGTACAGCTGCAACATGACTTCCCACACTGTACTCTTTGGGACTTTGCTATGCGCAAATTGACTCCCATATTTTCTCTATTACATTAGTGATTCATGTGGAAATTACATCATTTCTTGCAAGATGCTTTGGGATGTCCTGAGGTTGTGAAAGGTGCTCCAAAAATGTAAGTTGTTACTTGGATGGATTGTCAACATTTGTCTTGTTACTTTCCTCAGCTGGACATAGGTGGAATTGGCACTGAGTCCTAACTGGCTTATCCCAGAACCACAAAGCATCATAGTTTCTAGGTCTGAAGGGTTAATATTTGAAGACAAATGGTGTATTGACCTTCATAGCGAGGGAATTCCAGTACAGGAGCAGGGATGTCTTGCTGTAGCTCCACAGGGCATTGGTGAGAACATAGCTGGAGTAAGTGTGCAGTTTCAGTCTCCTTATCTGGGGAAGGATTTTCTGTATATGGAGGGAGTGCAATGAAATTTTACCAGATTTCACGGTACTATGTAATGGGACTGTTGTCAGTTCCATATAATCCAGAACCCACATCTCCCATTGCAGTCTTTGAGCCACACATCATCTCTCTAATCTGATTTGTTCTCTGTAAATTTGCAATTGGCTCAAGTAATAACAGAGATTATGCCCTTTGAGGTTCTCCTTTTTAATTTGGTGCCTCGGTCCTCAGACTTCTTCTTTATCCTACCAAACTATTGGTACATACCTACATGGATCACAATGCACTGGTTCCCACAACAAGTCCCTCTCTAGCCCAGAGCAGATGTACCGCACTCTGGCACATAGTCAGGTGGACTTGTGCTCTTTGCTGCGAAGAACAGCATTAAATCCTCTCACTATACTGCCCACTGCTACCATTACATTTCTTCTTCCCTCAATCCTGAAAGATTTTCTGTGCAATGGTCAGTTATCTACTCTATAGCTCCCAGTCTCCTCAAACAAGCTAAAAGAACATCAAACCTGTTAAACTATTCCTTACTACCTGTGTAGGGGGTCCCCAACTTGCCTGTTCTTTTGTGACTGCCTTCTTTTAAGTTTAAGGCAGTAGCCTTTGGCGAACATTTCTCATCCTCTTACTAAATGTGAAATTCTATTATGCTATAATAACTTTTGGCTAAAATACCATTTACTATGAGAACATTTATTATTTCTGTCTCATTAAACATTATCAGATCTAAAATAGCCTGACCCCTTGCCAATTCAAAAACTTGTTCTTCTACGAATGTGTCCTGAATATATTTTATGAATTCATCCTCAAGTAGCCATTCCCAATTTGATTTATGCAACTCAAAAGAAGATTAAGGTCACCTATGATTATTACAGTACCTTTCAAAGAGGTCCCCAGATTTTTAATGTATAGTCTGATTTATAGCGTAACTACTGTTGGGGGCCTATACTCCCATAAATGAATGTTTTCCCTTGCTGTCCCAACCATTCATTATCCAGCTTGATCCTCCAAATGAAAATCCTTTATTGTTGCGTGGCTGATTATATCCTTTGGTAATAGGCACGCCTTGTGGAACAGATTGTAAAGAAAGCAGGTTTCCTTCTTTATACAACCAATTAATAAACAAACAACAACTCTATGACCATATACAAACTGAAAGAACTGCAGATGCTATGAATCAGAAACAAAAACAGAAGTTGCTGGAAAAGCACAGTAGGTCTGGCAGCATCAGAACTGGAGTTCTGAGGAAGGGTCACCGGACTTGAAACTGGTTTCTCTTCACAGATGTTGCCAGACCTGCTGAGCTTCTCCAGCAATGTCTGTTTTTGTTAGCTCTATTACCGTGTTTGCTGGTACGAGATTTTTATTTCTCAATTTTTGTTTGTAAATTCAAATCAAAATCTAATATTATCATGTTGGGAAATCAAACTACAGTCTCTGATTTATTGGTCCAATAGCATGACCATTATATTTCATTCCTGATAAAGGGCTTATGCCTGAAACGTAGTCTGTCCTGCTCCTCAGATGCTGACTGACCTGCTGCGCTTTTCCAGCACCACACTTTCAACTCTCACTCTCCAGCATCTGCAATCCTCACTTTCTCCAGATTGCCATTTATAGCCAATCCTTAACTGCCCTTCAGAAGATAGTGGTGAGATGCCAATGATCTGTTGGATTCAGATAATAACGATGAAGAGAAATATTAAGGACTGCTGCCAACTAAATTGTAACACTGGGTCAAGGGTACACATGTTCAAACTACTAATAGAAGACAATTTGAATCCTAATATCAGAAAATACTTCATGAAAAGCATGAGAAAAATATGGGAAACACTCCCATCTGGTGTAGTGGAAGGGAAAACTCTCACATTATTTAATAAGCTTAAAATGCTTTGCTGATGAAGACTTCCATGATTTTCTTGGTGGTGACAAGATAAGCAAAATGACCTTTAGAAATGATATCGCCTTCTGTGACAGTTTAGTTGAAGGTATTATTTGAGTGCCAACTATTGTTGCAGGTTGGGAAAACTCAGAAAGTCACACATTATATTTATAGCACTGGCATCATCAAGATTTGAATCACCAGGCTGATGCCTGGCAAGACTGACATATGAAAAGAGACTGGATCAGTTAGGATTATTTTCACTGGAGTTCAGAAGAATGAGGGGAATCTTTTAAAAAACAATGAAATCCTAACAGGACTAGGCAAGGTAAATACAGGAAGGTTGTTCCCAGTGACTGGGAATTCAGAATCAGGAAAGGGGTCTCAGTCTATGGACACGAGATACACCATTTAGGACTAAGGTGAGCAGAAATGTTTTCACCCAGAGAATGGTGGACGTGTGGAATTCTCTGCCACAGAATATGGCTGAGGCCAAAACATTGAATGTTTTCAAGAAGGAGTAAGATCTATTACTTAGGGCTATAGGGATCAAAAGACATGGAGAGTGTAGTGATTGGAACCAGATGGATCTCATAGTCAATGAGGTCTTTGATTGGGGTTGTTAACTTGGACCAATCAGAACAGCCCTGGCTGACCAATATTAACTGGAGATTAGATTTGCCTTAGTTCAGGGGACTGACTCTGAGCTTCCTGGCCTCAATCAGTATACTGGGCACAAGTAGATAAAAGGTGACTTGAAGGTGGGGCACTAGCCTCTGTGCAGTTATTTCAATGATGACAGGAGAAAACAGGATATATCTGCCGAACATTTGCTGGCGACAGTCATTATTTCTGGCATCATGCCTTTATCTGGGAAGCTTGACTCGTTTGATCCTGCTGCTGAAGACTGGGCTCAGTATGTGGAAAGAATGACTTTTTTTTCTGGACAAATGACATTGGGGTTGATGAAAAGCAACAAGTAATCCTTCTGACTGCTTGTGAACCCACCGCATTCTCTGTTATTAGGGGCTTAACGTTTCCAGAAGCAACAGACGCTAAAACTTTCCAAGAGTTAACAGAGCTGGTTAAGAAACATTACAACCCCAAACCTGTATTGCTGACTCACCACCGATTATTATTCAGCTGTTAGAGAACCAAGGGAGTCCATATTGGGATTTTTTTATGAGGTTGAGACAACTGGCAGAGGCATGAGATTTTGGGTTAACTCTGAATGAAATGCTGACAGACTGTTTTGGCATGTGGGAATAATGATGTAACCATGCAGAAGTCCCTATTAGCTAAAGCCTAACTGATCTTTGAACAGGCACTACAACTGGTATCGTCATTAGAAAATGCAGCAAATGGAGCAAGGGAATACAGGGATCCCAATGGAAGTGGACACCCTCACCTCTCTGACTGAGTTGGGGGAAAATCATTGAGTGTGGACAATCACAGAGCCTCACGGAGGGCATATCCTGAGCTGAGGACCCCTAGGCCAATCCACGGCAGAACCCCACACAAAACTGAGCCTCAGTGGCTAAAAGGTTCTCCAGGATTTGAGCCGGCAAAACATTGTAGTTGTTGTCGGTATGTGGACTGGAGGCAGCAAAGGAGTTCTATAACGCCTGACTTGAGTAAGAAAACTCTCAGGCTGGTCGATATTAGACATGCCCTGGGAAGTCCCCCACATGTACGTTGGAACAAACAAATTGCTTAGCGACGTTCAAATCAAAACTGATTAAAATTAACGTTTGGTTAAATGGTCACCCATTTCCCATGGAGCCGATACTGGCACAGCTATATCTGTGGTTTCAGAATCTGTCTTTAACAAGGTTCACTTGGGACTCCAACCCTAAAGTTTGCACAGGACCTCAGCCAGACCAAGAACATACTCTGGGGAACTGTTGCAGATTAAGGGAATGACTTTGGTTCCGGTCTCCTCTGCGAAGTAGTTAGTGCAGATACCACTGATGGTAGCAAAAGCCACAGGCCCCAGCCTATTGGGATGGAATTGGTTGAGAAAAATTGACCTGGATTGGCTCAACATTGGCTGAATTGTTAGTGTAATACCGAGGAGTTTTACAAGAAAGGTTTCGAACTATCAAAGAGGCCATAGCCATTTTACATATTGACTGGGAAACAATTCTGAGATTTTGCAAGGTCTGCCTAGTGCCAGTTGGTGCAAATGTAGAGGTGGAAATCAGGAGGCTGGAGAGCAAAGGAATCATCAAACCAGTGCTGTTTGCAGAATGGGCAGCACTCGTAATGCCAATTGTAATGCCTGACAGCTCAGTTCGCCTTTGTGGGGACTTTAAACAAATGGTAAACCACCTCTCACAGCTGGTAAATACCCAACCACTTGTATAAAGGATTTGTATGCAAAGTTGGAAGAAAGTTGTCCTTTACAAAGCTGTACATGAGCCACGTCTATGTACAATTGCAATTGGATGAGGAGTCCCAGACTTATGCCACAATTAACATCCATAATGGTTAATTCCAGTATACAAAACAGTCATCTGGGGTATCATCAGCCTTTACCCTTTTCCAGCAGACATGGAAAACATTTTACAGGGGTTATCCCAAGTTAACATTTATCTGAATGACTTGCTAATAACAGGGAAGAACAATAAAGGGCACTTGGAGAACTTAGACATAGTGCTTAAATATTTCTCCTGGTGTGCATATGCCTCAGAAGGGAAAATGTATGTTCCGGGCACCCCAAGTGACCTACTTGGTTTACAGGGTCAACAACACTGGGTTACACCCATTGTAAGAGAAAGTGAGGGTGATAAAGGATTCCCAGCTCCCACGTCTGTACCAGAGCTGATGTCTTTCCTTGGGTTTACGAATTATTACAGAAAATTCTTACATAACCTGGCCTCCATCTTGGCACCCTTACACCTGCTATTGTAAAGGGTCAGTCTTGGAAATGGTTGCATAGCCAAGAGGTAGCCTTTAGGGAAGTGAAAAAGCAGCTATTGTCATCTGAGGCATTGGCCCGCGATGATCTAAGGTGAGAGGTAGTGCTGATGCGTCCCCATACGGTATCGGGGTAGTGTTGGCCAAACAGAACGAAACACCTGATAATGTGATAATGTATGTTTCCAGGGCTTTGGCTGATGCCAAATGCAAATGTGCCCAGACAGAGAAGGAAGATTTACTGGTCATGTTTAATGTGAGGAAGTTCCACCAGTATCTTTACAGACAGGAATTTGTCACAGTAACAGATCACAAACCCCTGCTGGGGCTACTGAAGGAAGACAAGGCCATGCTGCCCATAGCTTCCAGTAGAATTCAACATTGGACCCTTATTCTCAGTGCTTAAACGTACAAGTTAGATCCCCATCCAGGAAGCCAAGTGGCTAATGCAGTTGCCTTGAGCTGCCTCCCACTGGCAGATACTCCAAAGATGCTACCTCCCCTGGAAGACTGCATTCTGGTTTTAAACTTTCTGGACACCATTTTGGTCACTGCTGACAATATCCGGCTCTGGACATTTGAAAGATCCCGTCCAAGCGAAACTGGTGCTAATAGGGAAGACAGAAGGGCCATTGCTATCAGGACTGAAATCATTCTGGACCCAGCAAGACTAAGTCTCCATAGAGGACGACATATTACTTTTGGGGAGCAAGGGTGATTATTCTATATAAAGGTCACCATCAGATATTGGCCAACCTCCACCGAGGTCATAGGGGTTTCCAAAATGACGATGCTGGCAAGAAGCTATGTTTGGTGGCCAGGGTTGGATTCCAAAATAGCTGCATGGGTGGCTGCCAACAAGAACAAAAATTGCCACCAGCAATGCCCCACATTTGTGGGATTGGCCAGGTAAACCCAGACTAGGTTACATCTTGAGTATGCCGGTCCTTTTCAGGGCTCAATGTTCCTGGTCATTGCAGATGGCCAAGTCAAGGTGGTTGGAGGTGCATAAAGTTCATTCGACAAACACAAGGATGACAATTGAGAAGCTGCAACCATCATTCACCATACACGGACCACCAGAAGTATTGTTTACGGATATTAGGACATTATTTACCGCCAGTGACTTTGAATGTTTCCTGAATTCAAATGGCATTCAGCAGGTAAAGACAGCTCCATACCATCCATCATCCAATGGTCTGGCATGAAAAGTGTTCCAAACATTGAAGGCAGGCTTGAAGAAGCAGCCTAAAGCATCTATTGTTAGCAAACTGACCTGGTTCCTGTTCGATTTATAGGACCATCCCACATGCAACAACAGGGATAGCTCTAGCAGAGTTGCTGATGGAGAGAAGTCTCTGCACCAGATTAAACCTGATATTCCCTGGGGGGGAAGGGGGGTTACGGGGTTGTGGGAAGGCTGAAATGGCAGCAGGAACGTCAATGCCCGCCACATGCCTCCTCTAAGCGATAGAGACGATTTAATTCAGGAGGCTGAAGTTTGTGACTGGAGCATGGAAGTGGCCCTGTATGGGTACATGGTGAGGTTGATGCTAGATCAGGTGACTTACAAAGTTCAGGTCAGTGATTCAATCCTGAACAGATACGTGGGTCACCTGAAAGCTGTTACATCGCAAATGGGGCAAGAACAAAACGTACCTGACCCCTCAGAACAGCCAGAAGGCCCATCAGCAACTGTAGGTTCTCCCCCTCTAGTGTCGAGGAAGTTTCAGAGCCCAAGATGCATGCAGCCTTGATACTAATACTGGCAGAAGAGGAGGAAACCCTCCTGAGACGGGCATGGCCCAGTCAATGCCACCCATGTCAGAGTCTGAATCAGAGGAACTCAACCAGGGGCGAAAATGTTGCAGGAAAAGCTACAAGAGAAAGACCAGGCCTACATTCCCAGACTTGAGTGAGGGTGGGGGTAGTGATGTAGTGATTGGAACCAGATAGACCTTGTTCACTATGAAGTCCTCGATTGGCCCAGGCCCAGTCAGAAGGCACTGACCGACCAAAGGGGATTTAAAATCCCTTCAGTCCAGGGGACTGACTCCAAGTTGGCTTGCCACAGCCAGTGTACTGTGCATAAGTAAATAAAGGTTGCCTTGGTGACAGGACACCGGCCTTTGTGGAGTTATTTCAGACCGAACATTGCATGATTAGCCATGATCATATTGAATGTCAGAGCAGGCTGGAAGGTTTGAATGACCTACTCCTGTTCCTCGTCTCTATGTTTCTAAGATGTGCATCTGTTCACAAAAAAAAGGAAGCCACCAAAATATTTCTCACAATAGCAAATGACATTAAGATAATGTTAATTTATATTCTTCAAACACCGAAAAGGTTTTACAAAAATTTCACTAAAACAGTTAACCTTAATGATTACAGAAAATGATGCAATATGTTGAATGGCATGGAGATAAATTAGATTATTGCAGTTAAATATCTACTCAAAGCTAATAGACTTTAAAGACTAGTTTCTATGTTGACCAAGTCTGTTTTCAGTGATTGTGTTTGAAGTGGGTGCTGTTGACAGGATTTCCTTTGCAACATTAACCAAGTATAACATAAATATTTAGTGATACTGTAATTGTATCATCTGATAATTGACAGAGGACAATTTTAGTAAGTGATAGTATCTCAGGGGTACTGTGGTATTAACTTAAACACTAAACATCCTGTCATATCCATTCTGCAACTCTCAGTGCAACAGGAAATACCTAGCAGACATCGTAATTTAAATATCAAATGTCTGGCATTACGCCACATTGAAAGATTTGAAGAGCAATCATTTCCTTTCATTCTTATTTAATTAGTGATTCCTAATACTTCGGATGAATTGATTAATTTCATAAGTTGTAAATATTAAAATGCATCTCAGATTTCTTTGGTATTCTCAGGATTTTTAGGTGCTTTTTTTACATTGAGTGCTCTAGTTTATGCGAGATATATTAATCTTTTTTTCTTGTTGATTTTCTGCATTGTATCTTGAAGATGTTATACACTGCGTCCAAAGAGTGCCAGTGGTGGAGAAAGTGAATGTTTAAGGTGCTTGTGTTACTAATCAAGCTGGCTGATATGTCCTGGATGGTGTTAAGCACCTTAAGTCAGTTGGAGAGAATTCCATCATGCTGTTGACTTTTGTATTGGTTAAAATTATGATTCTGCCTTTGAGGTAGGATGTGCATTTATGAACAAATGAAAGAAAGTTAAACAAAGCTTTTCTCACAATAACAAGTGACTCTGAATTAACACTAAAAAATATACTTCAACCATGTAAACATGTTTCCAAAAAAGTTTCACTAGAAAAACTAAGTAAAATAATGGACAGAAAATACTGAATTTGATAAAATGGGGCCATCTGGATTAATCACATGCCAAACTTAAAACTAAAAGTTATCATTATTACAATGAAAAAATAGTATTTCATTTATAATTCAATTTTTTGTGCTGGCGCTAACGTAGGCTGGGTCTCTGGTCAGCAAGTGCAGTCAACACCATTTACAAATGGTGTAAAAATGCAAACAACATGTCAGCTCATTACAGCTCATTACAACATGTCTAAGCCAGTGGCACTCAATATCTAGAAAATACTTTCCTTCAAGGATCATCAGCTAGAAATAAGATGTAGATAGCCCAATTAATTTATTTTATTCTAATTCAAGGATGTGGAGACAAGCTTTTCCATCTTACTTTGTGGTATTTGCTCCCTCTCCCAGTGTGTGGCTCTAGGTTAGGGTTTTTGAGGTAGTTCTCTGCCACTAGTCCTTTGTGTGGTTGCATTGGTTTAAAACAAAGGTATCAGCTCATCAATTTGATAGCATTTTGTTACAGTTCTAAAGAGGTTATATCAAACTGAAACATTCACTCTGTTTTTCTCCACACAGATGCTGATAGACCGACTGAATTCCTCCAGCATTCTCTGCACTTGTTTCAAATACCACAAGATATTTGGAGTGGTCGTTGGAGAAAATACCACAAGATCTTAAGCTGTATAACCAGAAGAAGATAGCATTATCCTCAGTGATTTAAGTTTGAGTACCCTCAGTCGAACTGCTTTTCCATCGGAGGCCTCACTTTAGGCTGCCCAGGTCCTTACCTCTGGAATTCGTCTCTAAACATCCTTGTCTCTCTATCCATCTTTGACAAGCTCCTTAAAGTATTTCTCTTTGAGTTATCATTTGAACACTGTAGTATTGCCTTATGTGACTTGGTATCAGATTTTGTTTTATAATATTACTTTGAAGCAATTGGAAAATTTTATTACATTAAACATGCTCTATCAATGGATGTTGTTGTAACGGATACTAATTCAGTGCACAGCTTCTAGCCAGTGTCATTGGAGGACATGCAGGCCTGAGAGATGTGCAGTAAAGGACAGATCCAGTGTTGATTGGAATTAGGCATGTGAGGAATGAGGAAAATCTGTGGATGTTGGGAGTGTTATGCTACACAAGCAGTTGAGCTTATAGTAGTATACAAGATTCTAAAGAACATAGACAAGAACAATGTCAATGTTTAACAAGATGCTAAGCTCTACAATGAGTACTGAGCCTGAAATCTGGAAGAGGATGAGGTAAAATATTGTTTAGATTGAATTATTTTATACAAAGTGGTGAATGAATGGGATAATCTGCTAAGGGAGGCAGCGAGGATTGATTGTTTCAATCAGTTTGGTGAAAAATTAAACAAGTAGCTAAATATAACCATACTAAAAACTTATGAAAGCTTTCTCCCCGTGTCTGCGTGGGTTTCCTCCGGGTGCTCCGGTTTCCTCCCACAGTCCAAAGATGTGCAGGGTCAGGTGAATTGGCCATGCTAAATTGCCCGTAGTGTTAGGTAAGGGGTAAATGTAGGGGTATGGGTGGGTTGCGCTTCGGCGGGGCGGTGTGGACTTGTTGGGCCGAAGGGCCTGTTTCCACACTGTAAGCAATCTAATCTAATCTAATCTAATCTTTCGTGGACCTGATATTTCCCAGATACTGAGTATGCAGTGTTCTTGTCTGGTTCCAAACCATCTTTGGTCTTTCTGGTCACTGTAAGACCACATTCCGAGATGCCTTAAGCCACTTTAACTGAACAGACCCTTTCCTCCCCACACAAAAGTATGAAAAATAGCCAGAACAATGTCTAAGAGTCATACCCCTCAGAACCCCACTTCCAGAAATACAAGTATTTCAATGCATGGATACAAAAAAGCTTTCAAAAAATCTGCATTAACTCATAAGCCATCGGATGTCCTCCAACTCTATGCCATGCAGAATATTGCTTTCTCACTGTAATCACCAGCACTGTTATTTAAGTGAGGGGTAGTATAATAGCAGCCTTCTTGTCGGAAATTCTCTGTGAATAACCACAGGAATCAGCCAAATGTGAGAATGTGTTGTAAACTTTTTTTTACCTTACTTTCTGGTTGGTTACCACAGTTAGTCTGTAGGAAGTCAAAGCACAAAGCTAGATCAAAGCAACATGCATTCCCACAGAGGGGAGCATTCCATTTATTTGACTGCAACACAATGCTACCAAATTGATGAGCTGAAACCGTTTTTTTTTACCAAAGCAACCACTCAAAACCCACTATTGTCTAGCAATGCATTACATTCTAACTAGGTCATGAAAGGTTACATTTAGCAGCAATGGACAGCACAGGATTCATTCCAGTTATTTTCAAAGGGTCTGCTCTTTCATTCTTTGAAAAGTATTCTTGATTGATGGGTTTTGTATTTACTTTTGTGTGTTTTTGCTTCAAAACTGGAAATGTTGACAAATATATATATTTAGTTTTTTTGATACAGCTTTCTCCTCTCCAATACAAATTGTAATGTCTCATGCACTGGGAAAGATAGGGGTGTAATTGTACTGTCACTGGGTTGGTTATCCAGAGGCCTAAATTATTTCTTTTGGGACACAAGTTCAAATACCACAGCAGCTGGTAGAATTTGAATATGATTAATAAAATACTGTCTGGAATATAAAGCTATTATGTGTACTGATAACCACAACAACTATCACTGATTTCTGTAAAACCCCATATAGTTCACAAGTATCCTTACCGGTGGTCAAGCAAGTCCTTCAGTTCAAGGGCAACTAGGGATGGGAAACAAATGCTGGCCTAGCAGTGAAGCCCACATCCCATCAAATAAAGCAAGAACACTCCCTCTCGCTTCTCATAAAAGTTAAAGATTTTAAAATAGATGTGCAAAATTCTTCAATTTACCTGAATCTCAGACCTCAGACTCAGGATGATAGAAAATACAGATCAGGTTACTGTACTTAAGAAGAATTATCATTTAATCAACATAATTGACTTTTAGCTACAGGTAAACAATCATAAGCCATGGCACTAAAAACTTCAAATGAAAACTATGATCCCCTTATAATGTGCACGCCCCCGCCCCATACAAATGTAGAGAAACAAAAAGATGGGCAAAAATAGATTATAGACAGAAAATACCTGGAAGGCTGTTTGGTGGTTCTTATTCATATGTTGTTGAGATGTTCCTTCTGATTCTTATGCTGATCAGAGCATAATTCCACTAGTTTGCAATAGACACAAAGTGGCAGGTTCACTTATAAAACATCTCTGACTTATAGTTCAAAAGTCACAACTTAGAACAACTGTTGTGGGAAAGATGAAGTGGTTTTCTCCAGGTTAAAAATAGAGTTTTACTGCAAAGAACAGAGAGATGGCACCTGTGCTGGTGGAAATCAAAATAGTTCTCCATTACTTGTTTCCAATCTTAAGCTGTTCAGTTATCTGACAACCAATCACAAGGTTGTTGGCAGGCAAAAGGATTTTTTCATTGATAGCTGGTCACTAGTCCATGGACCAATCAACTTCTTATTGCCAGCCAGCTGCAACTGTGTACAGAACCCTCTTGGCTTCAGTCTGCTACCATTTCAATTATTGCTTGTTCAAACAGTTACTTACATGAAGTGCCACCTATATCACTTGAAGCAGACATCATGTAAAAAGGGCAAGGACCCATTTTAATAAGATCCACATTTTTTACATTATTCTAGGATTTATTGGACATTGCTGAATGGTTTCTTATAATTTCAGTACACCACTGTGCTCTCTTACTAACATTTATGTCCTAGGCATGTTGCAGTATTTCATTGAAGCCCACATAAAATGGAGAAACGGCATCATATTTTACATTTAGACATTTTAGAGCCTAAAGGTCTCAACATTGAATTCAACAACTTCAGATCATTAACTCTGCCCACAATTTTGATTACCCTCTTCTCCTCCATTACCCTCTTTTTCACTCAGCAAAGCTGAACTGCTTTCTGCTTTTAACACATTCCCATTTCTCTTGCTCTTTCTCACTCCTTTCCCTACAGCATAAAATCCATCACTTTTCCAGCAGCATTCAGTTCTGAAGAAGTCATATTGCTCTCTTTCTCTAGTCTATTTCTCTCCTCACAGGTGCTGCCAGCGCTTCCCAGTTTTCTTTTAGATTTGCGAAATCGACAATATTTTGCTTTCAGTTTAATGTGATTTAATTTGGCTTAATTTGCTTAATGGATTTCTAAAAATAGTGTAAAGAGTGATTTATGATTCAAAAAGAGACTGCTAGGAAACTGGGTCGGTAGGTGGGAAGCAAAGATATGCTGCATTGTCTGAATAAATCTATTCAGAGAACCTATTGTGAGGAAAAGGATTAGAATCCAGTTTCACACTTCATCAGCTGCTTAGAATTGAATTAATGCAGTAGTAGAAGATGGATGCCTGAAGGTAAAAAATATTTTCTGCAGAATAGAAGATTGTAATCAGAATTACTTTTATGGAAAAAATGTTGAAAGCGTCAGTCTATGATTATCCAATATTCTCCAAATCTGAATCAGTGGAGAAATACATGCATAGATAGACATGGCAGACTGAAGAGAAAACCAGCATGGCACTAGCATTGTCAGTTCCTGACAAAAGCAAAATCAACAGCATTTTTTTTGTCGTAAACTGATACGTTTCAGTTGTAGATGGACCCTGATGTAGGTTTGGATATTCGATAAGGATCAGAGGATGATTTTTTTTCTGCTACATACACAAAAACAACAAAAGGAAAACTGTTTGAACTTACAACATGAAAACCCACGTCAGAGTTACAGTTATTGTAAACAAATAGTTCCAATCAGACTTTCATACCCCACTCTTATATTCCTTTATTCTCTGGGTTCATGGAGACTGAGTGTATGGGTGGAGTGCACTATTATGAAATGTTTCAGAGTTTGTCATTTTCCCCATGGGCAGGAGGAACTTGCTCCTGCTGGGAACTTCTGGGGCAAACGTCTGGGCACTATATTTAAAGGTCATCTTGATAGTCCTTCACTCTCTACAAACCTGCGGTGACCTATCAGCTTGCATTGTCACCTGCACCCTTCCTGCAAGCAAAACGTCATTTTAATCACACCTTGCTCGAAGTGCTGGTCTAGCCTGCCCAGTAAAGAATGGAGGTTATTTTCTCCTGGGCCAGATACAGTGCAGGTCAGTATCCATGGGCCATATTATAGAACCCAGATGTACCACAGGAAGAGGAAGAATGATCCCTGGCACTCTGCAAGTGGCGCCATCTACTCACTGCAAAGTGACATACAGACATGATTCTAAATGAACATTTTTCAGTCCTAAAATGTAAATGATTTGCAGAATGATCATGTCCCTGAGAATTAGTTTGTAAATAAAGCTGTTTCAGATAAGCCCTTCTTTGGCAGGGCACTTACACATGATACAAAGTGACCAGAGATTCAAAGCAGATTACGAGATTGACAAAATACAATCAGAGTTCCTGGAGAAAATGAATCAGAGCAAGAGGAGGATTCCTCCAGCTGCAAGTTCTAGTTTTCTGTTTCTCTCTTTTTCTTTAATGTTAAAAGACCACATAAACCTCTCAGCAATGTGAGCTGTATCAACTCAGCTTACCCGTACAATTGGAATTGCTTGGCTGTTAATTTGTGTGCACCTCCACCATGTGGACTGCTGCAGTTCTGGAAGATAGCTCACTACCACATTCTCAAGGATATTTGAGAGTGATTACAAATGCTGGCCTGACATCCCAGAAACACACCATTTTACATTTTCTTATTTCTCTTCAGCAATAGATTATGATCTTGCATCTTCCTCTACTCATAGAAACATAGAGTGATATAGTCAGAGATGTACAGCATGGAAACAGACCCTTCGGTCCACCCCATCCATGCCGACCAGATATCCCAACCCAATCTAGTCCCGCCTTCCAGCACCCGGCCCATATCCCTCCATACCCTTCCTATTCTTATACCCATTCAAATGCCTTTTAAATGTTGCAATTGTACCAGCCTCCACCAATTCCTCTGGAGCTCACTCCCTACATGTATCACCCTCTGTGTGAAAAGGTTGCCCTTTAGGTCTCTTTTATATCATTCTAACAGTGGCCTAACCAATGTCCTGTACAGCCGCAACATGATCTCCCAACTCTTAATTCTTTGACCACGAAAGGAAAGCATACCAAATGCCATCTTCACTATCCTATCTACCTGTGACTCCACTTTCAAGGAGCTATGGAGCTATGAACTTGCACTCCAAGGTCTCTTTGTTCAGCAACACTCCCGAGGACCTGACCATTAAGCGTATAAGTCCTGCTAAGATTTGCTTTCCCAAAATGCAGCACCTCGCATTTATCTGAATTAAACTCCATCTGCTACTTCTTAGCCCATTGGCCCATCTGATCAAGATCAGTAACCCTCTTCGCTGTCCACTACACCTCCAATTTTGGTGTCATCTGCAAACTTACTAACTATACCTATTATTCTTACATCCAAATCATTCATATAAGTGACAAAAAGTAGAGGACCCACACTGATCCTTGTGGCACTCCACTGGTCACAGGCCTCCAGTCTGAAAAACAACCCTCCACCACCACCCTATCTTCTACTTTTGAGCCAGTTCTGTATCCAAATGGCTAGTTCTCCCTGTATTCTGTGAATCTAACCTTGATAATCATGTCGAACACTCTACTGAAGTCCATATAGATCACATCTACCACTTTGCCCTCATCAATCGTCTTTATTACTTCCTTCAAAAAACTCAATCAAGTTTGAGACATGATTTCCCACGCACAAAGCCATGTTGACTATCCCTAATCAGTCGTTGCCTTTCCAAATACATGTACATCCTGTGCCTCAGGATTCTCTCCAATAACTTGCCCACCGACGTCAGGCTCACTGGTCTATAGTTCCTTGGCTTGTCCTTATCACCCTTCTTAAACAGTGGCACCACGTTAGCCAACCTCCAGTCTTCCAGCACCTCACCTGTGACTATCAATGATACAAATATCTCAGTAAGAGGCCCAACATTCACTTTCCTAGCTTCCCACAGGGTTCTCAGGTACACCTGATCAGGTTCTGGGGATTTATCCACCTTTATGCATTTCAAGACATCTAGCACTTCTTTCTCTGTAAGCTGGACATTTTGCAAGATGTCACCATCTATTTCCTTATATTCTACATCTTCCATATCCTTTTCCACAGTAAATACTTATGCAAAATACTCATTTAGTATCTCCCCTATTTTCTGTGGCTCCACACAAAAGCCGCCTTGCTGATCTTTGAGGGGCCCTATTCTCTCCCTAATTACCCTTTTGACCCTAATGTATTTGTAAAAACCCTTTGGATTCTCCCTAATTCTATTTGCCAAAGCTATCTCATGTCCCTGTTTTGCCCTCCTGATTTCCCTCTTAAATATACTCCTACTGCCTTTATAGTCTTCTAAGGGTTCACTCAATCCATCCTGTCTATACCTGACATATGCTTCCTTCTTTTTCTTAACCAAAGCCTCAATTTCTTCAGTCATCCAGCATTCCCTATACCTACCAGCCTTTCCTTTTACCCTGACAGGAATATACTTTTTCTGGATTCTTGTTATCTCATTCCTGAAAGCTTCCCATTTTCCAGCTGTCCCTTTACCTGCAAACATCTGCCCCCAATCAGCTTTTGAAAGTTCTTGCCTAATACCGTCAAAATTGGCCTTTCTCCAATTTAGAACCTCAACTTTTAGATCTGGTCTATCCTTTTCCATCACTATTTTAAAATGAATAGAATTATGGTCGCTGGCCCCAAAGTGCTCTCCCACTGACACCTCAGTCACCTGCCCTGCCTTATTTCCCAAGAGTGAGTCAGGTTTTGCACCTTCTCTAGTAGGTACATCCACATACTGGATCAGAAAATTTTCTTGTACACACTTAATAATTCCTCTCCATCTAAACCCTTAGCACTATGGCAGTCCCAGTCTATGTTTGAAAAGTTAAAATCCCCAACCATAACCACCCTATTATTCTTACAGATGGCTGAGATCTCCTTACAGGTTTGTTTCTCAATTTCCCTCTGACTATTAGTGGGTCTATAATACAATCCCAATAAAGTGATCATCCCTTTCTTATCTTTCAGTTCCGCCCAATAACTTCCCTGGATGTATTTCTGGGAATATCCTCCCTCAGCACAGCTGTAATGCTATCCCTTTTCAAAAACGCCAGTCCCCCTCCTCTCTTGCCTCCCTTTCTATCCTTCCTGTAGCATTTGTATCCTGGAACATTAAGCTGCCAGTCCTGCCCATCCCTGAGCCACGTTTCTGTAATTGCTATGATATCCCAGTCCCATGTTCCTACTCCACATATCATATAACAAAAAGATGTCACATCGCAAGTAGGTGCAGTGTTTTCTAGCCGAATCTATGTGCTAGACAGTACGACTTTCATCTACCATATTGATTAAGTTTACAAAATAAATTATTTGGACGAATAATATATCTTACATTAGCACAAGTGTTGAATAAGCAACACCCTCTAAAATTGATTAACTAGTATATCACAGGGGAGGAAAAACCTCCTGCTAAATAACTCACAAATCCAAACTGATGTAAGTTAAATATCTGCACTTTATTATACAGTTAATATTCAGAGCATTTGCTTCGAACCTCGGCGTTATGCATATTATATTGTTGCATAAAACTAACTGCAAAAGTTAGGAAATGAACTCTAGCTTTACATCATGAACCTTATGTGACATTTACGTACAACCTGCATCTACATGTATCTAGAATGTAGTGATACAATGTAAATGAAAAAAATACTGTAACAAAAACACTTTTGTTCATTAAAACTGTTTGACTATGTGTTAAATTCCTTGGAACATTTTTCTCCTGCCTTGTGTTCAGTTGCTTGGAAACATCATATAAACCTTGAAATAAAATCAATGCCATGGCAACTGCAGTGTATGTATTCATAGCCATTGTATCGATAGACAAATAAGATGCTTTATGTCTAAAGATTTGACAAACCAAGCACATTATTTAAGGACAGCCTTTTAATGTACTTTCGCTTCTAGATTGTACTTGGAGAGAAACCAAGTTTTCCCACTGTAATTACACATAATTACCTTCAACAACAATGGAGAGCTGGTATATCTTCAAGGAGGGCATAAATAGCAGTTTAACAGGTGCTGAATTATTTATAAAGGTTACAAGATAATCAATGGCAGAAAAGGTGGTATGTTTACATCTGCTATGCATGGGCATAATATCGTTGGCTCATGTTATTGACTTAGCAATGAATCTTTAGGTCATAGGAAAGAAGAAGGCTAAGAGGGGATTTGATAGAGACATACAAGATGATCAGAGGATTAGATTCCTAGGATGATGATGTCAGCTTGTACGAGGGGGCATAACTACAAATTGAGGGGTGATAGATTGAAAACGGACATCAGAGGCAGGGTCTTTACGCAGAGAGTGGGAAGGGCATGGAATGCCCTACCTGCTAATGTAGTCAACTCAGCCACATTAAGGAGATTTAAACAATCTTTAGATAAGCATATGGATGATTTTGGGATAGTCTAGGGGGACGAGCCGAGAATAGCTCACAGGTCAGCGCAACTTCAAGGGCTGAAGGGCCTGTTCAGCGCTGTATTGTTTTATGTTCTATGTTCTATGTTCTAGGTCTGATACAATATCACAACTATTCAATATTTAGGAATATCCTAATTTAAAAGTATATCACAGTCTGAAGATAAAGCAACCATTTATGTGGGATATCAACTATAAAAATAAGTCATCAGTTTTGTTCCCAGTCTTTAAAGCCAAACCTTTTTTCAATCATGACTCTATGCTAATAAGCTATTACATTAATGTATCAACTGCTAGAAACCAAATGTTCTGCATTTTTCTTCATTAAGGTCCTAAAAATTATGATTTAAAAATAACTTTGAAGGTAATTTCCTCATAAGTGTACGGTCAACAGCTTATTATTATATCATGCTTTTTGAAAGTCTCAACGCATCTTACTGGAGATTAAACACCAACAATCAGGAAGTGGGAGGTAGAGCAACCGAAGAACAAAAAACTGAAATAGTTTAGTTGAATATTAAGCACTGAGAGCAAAATGGGCATTAAAGGGGATAGTATCTCGAATGATAGTGGATTTATGGGGCTAGTATGCATTTGGGAGTAATGAACGATTTAAGATGACAAGGTTTGTAATTTAAAATAACTGTAACTGAAGAGGAATGGGCTCAGGTGGCTGAATGAATAAGAAGGAGTTGGAAAATTAGCTGGGCTAACATGGATGGAAAAAACATTCTGAAAAATAAAAGCAAGGCCAATGCATGGAGAGAAAAAGGATTCTGAAGTAAACAGAGGAAGCCATGGAGTGCAGGGGAAATTATGGAAACGAAAGAGAGTAGACTGAAAGTGCATAAGTAATACCATGGCAACTGCAGTGTATGTAGTTTGAAATAAATTGTATTACAAAAAGAAGGAAAGGAATTAAATGGAAGTAAACTCGGTGTGGACTTGTTGGGCCGAAGGGCCTGTTTCCACACTGTAAGTAATCTAATCTAATCTAAACTGATATGGAAGAAAGGCAAAGCATTTGAAGAAACAGAGTGATTTTGTAAAAGGGAATGGAGAAGGAGGATATTAAGTTTGTGGTGGAAGCAGTCATGCAGAGCAAGGAGAATGTAGCAGCTGGCTGGATGATTGAAGTTAAATAGGGACAGAGAGAGATTGAAGCCTATATTGATGTAAACAGCCGAGGAACAGAGTGACTTCAGTGAAAAAGACCAACCATATATTGTGATCCAAACTGAAAGAGAGTTAAATTTTCAAACTCTTTTTCATTTGTTAATGGGATATGGGTGCCACTTGATTTGATTTAATGTCGTCACATGCACCTAACTACAGTGCAAAGTTCTGTTTTGTGAACAGTACAAGCAGCTCATAGCAAAAAATGGACACATAGATCATAGTGTGCTTAGACAGAATGAGGCTTACTGTTACAACTGAACAGAAGGTCCACAAAGCAAGATCAACCTCAGCAAGATCAACATTATTTGAAGTTAGAGAGTCCATTCATCAGTCTAATATTAGCAGGATAGAAGCTGTTCTTGAACCTGTTGGTGTGTTTATTCAAGCTTCTGTATCTTTGACTGACCTTGAGAAGATGGTGGTGAGCTTATCCCAATAACCGCTGCAATCTATGTAGTGTTGGGACATCCGCAGTGCAGTTAAGAATGGAATGCAAGTATTTTGACCCAGCATCAGTGAAGAAATGGTAACATAATTCAAAGTCAGGATGTGTGTGACTTTCTGGGTAACTTGTAGGTGATGTACCCATGCACCTACTACCCTTCTCCTTCTAAATAGTAGACGCTGAGGGTATAGAAGGTGCTGTTGGAGGAGTCTGGGTGAGGTGCTGCAATTCATCTTGTTGCTGCTACTGTATGTCAGTGGTGAATGCTGAATGTGGTGTACAGGGTGCTAATTAAGTGGGTTGCTTTGTCTTGGATGGTGTTGAGCTTTTTTGAGTGTTAGTGGAGCTGAAACTATCTAGATAAGTGGACAGTTTTTCACCATACTCCTGACTTGTGCCTTATAGATGGTGGAGAAAGTGAGGTCTGCAGATGCTGGAGATCAGAGCTGAAAATGTGTTGCTGGAGAAGCGCAGCAGGTCAGGCAGCATCCAGGGAACAGGAGAATCGACGTTTCGGGCATAAGACCTTAAGATTTTCCTGAAGAAGGGCTCATTCCTGAAACGTCGATTCTCCTGTTCCCTGGATGCTGCCTGACCTGCTGCGCTTCTCCAGCAACACATTTTCAGCCCTTATAGATGGTGCACAGATTTAGGAGAGACAAGGGGTGAGTTATTCACCATAGAATCCTCAGCTTCTGGCCATGAGCTGTAGCCACAGTGTTCATATGAATTATCCAGATCAATGGTAGTGCTAACAGCTATGGTACCATCCAGGATATTAATAGTAGAGGATTCAGAGGTGACAATGCTATTGAATGTACAGGGACAATAGTTAGATTCTTCTTGTTAGAGATGATCAAGGACTGGCACTTTTGTGGTGTGAATGTTATTTAGCACTTATCAGCTCAACCTGAATGTTGTCCAGGTTTTGCTGCATATGAAAATGGACTACTTTCAAACAAGAAGAATTACAAATAGTGTTTAATATTGTGCAATCATCAACTAAAGAAAGGAGTTGTTTTAGAGCTGTTGAAACATAGGTTATCTCAGTGCAAGGATTTTAGTTTGAAAGTTGCAGACCAGAAATGTTTGGTTAAAGCCAAACTTTATTCAAAGTTGCAAAAATCTTAGTTTAGCTGTATACCTTATCAAGGATGAGACTACCAAAATCTCAAGATTGGGAATTGAAAAAAATAGTTAGGTTAAACCTATAAATGTGATAGAGAAGGAATGTTTGAGTGTTGTAAAGTGGTGATGGGATTATATTGTTATAGTTTATTTCAAAATCCTTCAAATTGTGTTATATGTGAATATCTTAGAAAATTCTATTTTACTTTCTTTCCTTACGCATAGTAAACTTCTGTTCGGCAAGCAGTTCTATTTTGTAGTGTAACCAAATTTACACCTTATTTTTAGGAATGCATTATGCTGCTCCTAGTTAGTCCCAACCAATGGGAAAAGATAAACATGGGGAGAGTGATTGGAAAATGAGCATCCGTGGAAGAGACAGCAATGCTGGATTTCCTCCTCAGGGCAAGAGGACTGCTGCAGACATGAGAACTAAGACGAAGAAAGGCATGTGATTTAATTGAAAATGGTAAGCCATGTCCAAGTCAATTGCTGGAGGTTACAGGAAAATTCTGAAGGACTTACATACATCATGTGCAGAGAAAGAGATTCATTCAGAGAGCATAGCCGTCTAGAGGAAGAATGCAAGCTGCTAAGCTTCCATCATGGATCTTTGCTGGATTCCTAGAGACCTGTGAGTTGGGGTCTGCAAGAGGAGATTTCTGGTATTGGGGAGAGGGGGTACCAGATGCAAGTGAAGGGACATGGCTCTCAGAAGAAATACCCTTTGAAAAGGTGGACCCATCATCCCCCCACACACCATGGTAAGGTCACTGATAAACGTGGCAGGGTTCACTGTGTAGCTTTTAGGAAGCATTGGGAAATCATGTGGGTAGATTAGATTAGATTCTCTACAGTGTGGAAACAGACTATTCAGCCCAACAAGTCCACACAAACCCTCTGAAGAGTAACCCATCCAGACCCATGCCCCTACCCTATATTTACCCCTGACTAATGCACCTAACAATATAGGCAATTTAGCATGGCCAATTCACCTAATCTGCACATCTTTGGACTGTGTGAGGAAACCCACGCAGACACAGGGAGAATGTGCAAACTCCACACGGACAGTCACCCGAGGCTGGAATTGAACTGGGTCCCTGGCGCTGTGAGGTAGCAGTGCTAACCACTGAGCCACCATGCTGCCCTGTTCATGAAGGTTCTGGGGGATTAATGATAATTAATTGGCTTAATAATGCACCTAATTAGCCACCGATGGGCTCCCCACTCCTTCTCACTACCCCCACTGACTGAATGGAGGTCAGTTGTCTCTTTATCCTGCATGTCACCTGTCACATCTGATGGGTTCCATCAATCCGAGGCAATGCCCAGCTGAGATGAAGTCACTGAACTTGAAAAGTAACAGTTTGGCTGGGAGAAATCATTGCTATGAAAATCAGACCCAGAAAAAAAGTAAACAGCAAAACTAGACGCCAACATTATGTATAGTCGTTTTCAAACAAATTTATCCCAGCTTTGGTACATACATACCTCAGAGATTTAGTGACTGATTATATTCAAGTGGCCTGCTTTTAAGTACACGCACTTCAGATATAATGACACTAAGTGAAAAGCATTTGTGATTTTAATTTAACATAAAATAAAATCTTTCAAATAGTGTTGATATATAGATACAAAGGTTATAACAGAATGAAAATGCATAACATTTGTTTTATTTTATATTCTTGAAATTCATTTTTCCTCAACTGTGTAGCTGTCCTCACTTCCCTGTTGTACTGTTCACTTTTTCCATCCTTGATCATGTGAAATTGCTCACTACTAACAAGTCCTCAATTCTGAGGAAGGGTCACTCGACCCGAAACATTAACTCTGATTTCTCTCCATAAATGCTGTCAGAGCTGCTGAGCTTTCCCAGCAATTTCTGTTTTTGATACTCACTATTAATGCGCATTCTGCCTGATGACAGGGAAAAAGAGTTGAAGATTATACATTTTATCGCTTCACCTGATAAGTCAACTAGGCTTCATTTTGATTGAAATTATTCGTTTCTTGTGATGGCGTTTAAAGTCAGGAGTAAATACAAAGTGTTATTTTCAGCTCAAATGGAATCGACGGGGGAGGGGGGGCTATAACTATCAAATTGATGAGAAAGTGGAAGTATAGATTGTGGAAGGAGGAATGGGGGTTGGGAAAGGGAGACTCAAGACCCCATTATCTACTGACCATATGGAAGTGATCATATATTTCATATTTAAGATGATTCAGAATTTGTGCAATTTCATTGAGAAAAGTTTCAGCTGTGGTGCCCAGTTCTTTCCCAGTCATCAGGCAGAGTGAGCATCAATAATATCTAGTCGCACATGATCAAGAATGGAAAAAACAAACAGTACAACAGGTCAGTGAGCAGAGCTACACAATTGAGGGAAAATTGCAGATATTTAAGAAAATAGTTCACAGCAAAGATATGTCCCAATGAGGAAGAAGGATTCTCGGAAGGGGATAAGCTAACCATGGTTAACCAGCGATGTTCAGGCTAGCATTAAATAAAAACAATGTGGTAAGGTTAGTGATAAGATAGAAGATTAGGAAAGTACTAAAAAAAAAATCAAAAGACAACTAGAAAATACTAAAGAGGGAGAAGATAAACTTTGAGGGTAAACTTAAATGCATAAAAAGGAAGAGAGAGGCCAAAGTGAAAATAGATACCTTAGAATGTGAGGCTGGGGCAATAATATTGGGGTTCAGGAAAAGGCACAGGAGCAGCATAAATACTTTGCACCAACCTCCAGAGCAGAAGGCGTTAGTAGCATTCCAAAGGTACTACATAATCAAGGAGTCAGAGAAGCAGGGGAAATGCATACAATATCCAATACTAGAGAAAATGTGCAAGGGGGCTAAAGATCTATCAGTCCCCTAGACCTGACGGGAAGCATCCCAGAAAATTAACATGGAGTTACAGAGGTAATAGATGCACTGGTAACAATGTTCCAAGAATCCTGAGATTTCCAGAGGATTGGAAAATTGTCAATATAACATCTTTATTTGAAAAGGTAAGGAGACAACAAGATAAGTAACTAGAAGCTGGTTAGCTTAAAGCTTTTTATTGGAAGAATGTTAAAGTCTACTATGAAGGGTGTAATAGCAGAGCATTTAGAAATATATAATATAATCAAGCAGATGATATTATGGCTTATTATATTAATGATAATATTATGATTATCAATAGCTTCACAAAGGGAAAAATCATGTCTGGCAAATTTACTAGAATTCTTTGAGTAAGTAACAAGCAGGATAGATAAAGAAAAAGCAATAGGCGAAAGTGAGGACTGCAGATGCTGGAGATTAACGTCGATTTTCCTGCTCCTCGGATGCTGCCTGACCTGCTGTGCATTCCCAGCACCACTCTAATCTTGAAAGAAAAAGCAGTGTATGTAACATATTTGCATTTTCAGAAGGCATTTGATAAGGTACCACACATTTGGCTACATAATAAGTTAAGAGTTCATTGTGTTAGAGGTAGTTATATTGTCATGGATAAAGGATTAGCTAACTAACAGAGAGCAGAGAGTTGGGATAAGGGGAGCATTTTCAGGATAGCATCATGTAACTAGTGGAGTGACTAGGATGAAGGAAGTGAATGCTCTATAACCAAGTTGGTGGATAGCACCAAAATAGGTGGAAAGCAAATACGGAGGGTGATGCAAGAAGTCTATTGATATATAATGCCAAGTTAAGTGATTGAGCAAAAACTTGTCAGATAGAATATAACATGGGGAAATATGAGGTTTTGCACTTTGGCAGGAATAATAGAGCAACTAAATTTTATTTAAATAGAGAGCAGCTGCAGAAAGCTACAGAGGGATTTAGGGTATCAAAAAACTAGCCAACGTTCACGAGGTATAGGGAAGGTCTTTATTTCAAGGGGAACAGAGAGTAGAAATAGTGAAGTCTTGCTAAAAGTACACAAGACACTAATCAGCCCACGTTGGAATAGTTTGGAGCTCTTTATCTAAGGAAAGATACACTGGCATTAGAGGGATGCAGTGAAGGTTCATCATATTGATACCAGGTATGGAGGGATCTGTAGGTTGAGTCTGTACTCATTGGAGTTTAAATGAATGAGAGTTGATCTTATTGAACATATCAGATTCTTAAGGGAATTAACAGCGTAGATGTGGAAAGCCTGTTTCCCTGTGGAATGGTCTCGGACCAACGGGCGTAATCTCAGAATAAGGTATCAACATTTTAAGATAGACATGGGGAGAAATTTCTTCTCTCAGAGAGTTGTGAATTTGTGGAATTCTTTGCCACAGAAGGCTGCACAGGTTTGGTCATTTTTCATTAGTAAGGGAACCAAGGGCTATGGGGAATGGGCATCAAAATGGAATTGAGGATTGGCAGATCAGCCAAGGTCTCATTCTATGGCAGAACAGATTCTATGATCTGAATGGCCTACATCTGTTCCCTCATCTTATGGTCTTATGGTTTTAAGCCTTAATCTCTGATCACTGAAAAAGTTTGGAGTTTGCCATGCCTGCTTCCAACTGTGTTATATCCCTTTGGATTCTGAAATAGACTGTAAATTTATTCCAGATGGTAAGATGTCTATTTAATGAATAGTTTACTTACCACAATTATTAAGATATCACAAAGAACTTTTATGCCACTATGTAATATATCAAGCAGAAGAGTGTTGCAGTGTTACCTGAATAGCCAGTAAAATTACATGCAGAATCACAAGAATGCTGCACATCTTTATGACTCTATAACTGGTATTAAATATCAGTTACATTTGACTTGGAATACTAAATGCTCATTTAAAATTGCTGACCATCATCTACAGACATGACACACTATGTGTAGAGACAAAAACAAAATACCATGGACGCTGAAATTCTAAACAAAAGCAGGGAATATGGAAATACTTGAATAAAAAGTAATTGATCTGAAATAATTGATTCTATTTCTCTCTCCACAGAAGCTGAAATACTGTAAGAAATACTGTGATCTGTTCATTTAATTTAATGTAAGGTGATTAATTCTCAACCAGCTATTATTGTGAAAGCATAGTGAATTTAAATGTGGCAGACATCATGAGATTTTTTTTGTTGCCAAGGGTAACACTTCCAGATTAGTGCTAGAGTTTGTTAAATAGTTTTAGTAGTTCAGTTATTTCCTTGTTTTGATCTGAAATAGCCAGTGTTGGATTGGGGTGGACAAAATCAGAAGTCACATAACATCAGGTTACAGTCCAACAAGTTTGTTTGAAATCACAGGATGTTGGAGTCAGTCACTTCATCAGGTGTAGTATCTTCCTTGTTTTGAGCACATGACTCCAATTCGTGGAGGCAAGTTTTGACACGGTACAGCTATAATAATTAGATCTATATTAGCTCCTTCCTAAACATTTATTTTACTTTGCTGTGTTATCTACTATAGTGAATTTATTTTATTGTGTTTCTCCCAGTATAATATGCTTGGGAATTAATTTCCCATTTACCAACATGGTTAAGGTTTGCTGGCACACATCTTGCTTTGTAAGGTTAGTCTGTTGAAACTTTCCATCCAAAATTTTTTTTTCTGTTTTATTTCCAGAATAGGTTTCTATTTGAAGGTGAACGTAAGGACTGCAGATCCTGGAGATCAGAGTCAAAAGGTATGGTGCCGGAAAAGCACAGCCAGTCAGGCAGCATCCGAGGAGCAGGAGAGCCGCTGTTTCAGGCATAAACTCTTTATCAGGAATGTTGGGGGATGAGGGCAGGTGTTGCCCAAGGGGGCTGAGAGATAAATGGGAGTGGGTTGAGACTGGGGGGAAGGTAGCTGGGAATGAGATAAGTCGACGAAGGTGGGGGGGTGATGGCGATAAGTTGGAATGAAGGGTGAGGCAGATAGGTGGGAAGGAAGATGGACTGGTCGGATAGTTCAAGAGGGCAGTGCTGAGTTGAAGGGATAACATTGGAGGAGGGGAGATGAGGTAACTGGTAAAATCTGTGTGGTTGGAGGGTCTCAAGGTTGAGGATGTGCTGTTCTTCCTCCAGTCAGCGGGTGGCTAGGATTTGATGGTGGAGGAGTCCCAGGACTTGCATTGCCTTGGCAGATTGGGAGGGAGTTGAAGTGGTCAGCCACAGGGTGGTGGGGTTGTTTAGTGCATGTGTCCCAGAGATATTCTTTGAAACTTTTGCAAGTTGGTGTCCTGTCTCCCCAATGTAGAGGAGAGCACATCGAGAGCAATGGACACAGTAGATGAGGTGTTTGGATGTGCAGGAAAATCTCTGTTGGATGTGGAAGAAACCTTTGGGGCCTTGGATGGAGGTGAGGGGAGAGGTGTGTGCGCAGGTTTTACACCTCTTGTGGTGGCAGAAGAAGGTGCGAGGAGTGCAGGGAGGGTTGGTGGGGAGTGTGGACCTAATGAGGGAGTCACAGGGGAAGTGGTCCCTGCGGAATGCTGAAAGTGATGTAGAGGGAAATATATCTCTGGTGGTGGGGTCTGACTGTTGTCAATTAGTGGGGTGGAAGGGGAGGACCAGGGTGGGGTTCAAGGGCATTTCACCCTCCGCTCCGACCTATCACCATCACCCCCCCACATCCATTTGCCTATCGCATTCTCAGCTACCTTCCCACCAGCCTCACCCCCACCCACTTAGCTCTCAGTCCCCTTGGGCACCTCCCAACATTCCTGATGAAGAGCTTACGCTCGAAACATTGACTCTCCTGCTCTGCCTAACTGGCTGTGCATTTCCAGCACCTCACTTTTTGACTTCTATTTCAAGGTACTATGTACTTGCAAATTTAGGTTATTGTATCGACTGATTTGTTTTTGTGTCATTGTTAACTCAGTGATATTGCTCTCACTCACAACTGAGGTGGTTTGGGTGCAAGCTCTATTCTAGTATTAAGGGATTTGATGGCTGCATTGTTAAAGATGACATGGCATTATTTTTCCAGTTGTAGCCCACATTAGTCTTTCAATCTACACCATCAAAACATGTTCATTGGTAATTTTACTTATTGCTATTCACAGCATCTAATTGAACATATATGTTGACTGCATATCTCTGTATGACCATAGTGACTATATCTCAAAAATAATTTATTGACTATGAAGCACTGAAATCCTAAAGTCATAAAAAGCAGCATATCCTGTTAATACAAGGTTTTTATTTTGTTCTATTGTCCCAAGGACCAAGGTGATGACAAAATTATTTATTATGACTTTTACAGCTCTTGTGTCCTTTTCTTGTTTCTATATTCTGAAGACTATAATTGTCAAGATGATAACGTTGTTCTAGACAAAAAGTTTGATCTTATTCACTGGGACTGATTTTCCAGATGAGTTCTGTGTACTTTTACAGCTTTTTATAATGACAGCTGAAAAAGAGAGAGAGGATATTTCTATGGCAAACCAAAAGACCTTCATGGTATAACTTCCAACAGTAAATATAAAGTCAATTCCAAGAGTCAGATATTGAGGTCACATTGCAGTAAAATATTCAGTAACCTCAAATTAGTGGTTATGGTCAAACAATGCAGCTTTAATGACATTTTCTACCCATCACACCACCAGCCTCTCAGGCAGCTTAATGTGCACATTCCCATCACTCATGTATCAGAAATTCTGTCTAATATTCAGATGCACTGCTTTATCCTCACACTCTTATCAATGATGTCAGCTTTACACACATCTCACATAGCTTTCACAAAATTCCAGCTACTTAGCTCTTGCAGGCACATCATACAAACATATTGCTTTTAACTTAACTAACATGTTTGCATCTCTTTTACATGACAATATCAAGCATAAAAAGAGACAGCAACAGTGAACCAATAAGGACAGACATGCATGCCTCTTCGAAGCCCTTTGAAGGAAATATTGGGGCTCCATATCATTGGGTCACAATTTCGAAGACTGTTTTATCTGGCATCACAGCAAACAACGAGGAGGATGTTTAATTTCTGTCTTGTACACGTTCTCAAATCCAATTTCATGCTTGTCCTGTTATCTGGTATGAAGGAGGTGGCGTGACCACAGAAATCTTGCTCAACTCCCATAACTTATTTCATTTACGTCAACGCTCCCCATTTGCATTTTAGCTTTTCTCCTTTCAGCTGCCCAAATGTGCTACCTTGTCAGTCAGTGCAACCTCACTTTGAAGGTGAGGGGCGACAGCAAGCTTGTGATAAAGAAACACCGTCATATGTTCTACTACTTGCAGCACTAGTTCTGACATTGGCACTGCATGCATGTTAGTGAGTAGGCATTTGGTGAGTCATTGGGCTCCTGTGGATTGTGGCCAGAGTCGGGAGAGGGAGTGTTAGCTCCTCAGAGGGAGAGGTCACGGATAAATTCTCTGCAAAGGACTCAGGTAAGCACATTTATAAGGGTGAAGAGGAGAATGTTGACATGCATCGACACAGAAGCTTAGTGCATAAACAGACCTATGGTTGCTGTCAAAGGGGAATCCTGTTCCTGGTCCAAGGCTTTACACAGAATGTGAAGCTCACCATTTCCAGATTGACTGGGAAGGTCAACTTCATGACAGCCCATTTGGAGTCAGACATGATGGGGCATCTGTTGACAAATGTCTCAGCTTCAGGGAGCTCAGGTAGAATTCGTCAGGTGCCTACCTGTTGCTATCAAGGTCAGTTCGATGCCTTGTAAATTCAGAATGCTGTTATTATGACTGGGACCATTGTACTCAAACACTTGGAGGTTCTCACTTTGAATCTGCAGTCTGTGCTCTCGCAAATTACTTGAACTGTTGAAGAACTGTCCTGAGGGAGTGGTGGTGGTCATATGCAATTCAACCTGTTTCCCTCTTCAAGATTCTGCATTTGAGGAAGGAAATTCCAAAGATTCTCAACCCACTGAGAGGGAAAAAATGTTTCCTCATCTCTGTTTTAAATGTGCAATCCCTTATTATGAGTGTGACCTTTTGGTATTGGCTTTTACTTCAGATTTCTAAATTCCCCAGTGGCACTCAACACAGTACATTCACTACGATCTGCAGTATCAGACATAAGTTAAACACACCTCACCTGCAAGCTCCTCTGATTTTTTAAACAATACACGCAGGACACATGGCTAGGAGTGTTTAAAAGGGGGTGTTATCAGGATCTGTGAATTCAAAAATGCCAGATTTTGTGCCAAATCAGCATTAGATACTAGTTGATATCACAATTGCCCCAGTCTACCAATTTCTGGTAAACATAGGGCACGCTGATGCTAGCAGCCTTAAAAGTTAGGACATATTGCATAGGCCATGCCTGAGGTTATCTGACTAATATTTATGAGGTATTGATTTTCCACAGCATGGGATCCATTGGCACTTTACAGCCAGATTTTACAGCTGAAACATCAAAATAAGGGCAATAGGCTATGTCAAAACCGTGAAAATTGGCCAAATTATTAAAGGTAATTTGCAGTAGAAAGTCAATTCATACTGGGAATGAATTGTGGAATGGCATGCAATTATGATAGTTGATGTAGTGCTGTTGATAAAAGTGATGTAAACAATTATAGCATATGACCAACACAAAAAGAGAGTAACTCATGTTTAAATTGACTGTAAGTCACACACAGCCAGCTCAAATAAGGAACTTCACAAATCACTCAAAAATATAGTGTTCTTGTTTTTGTTATCAGATAATGATTCCTATAAATTACAAACATTTCAAAATATCTCTATGTAACAGTCAGTTAAAAAAATGTCCTTTGGAAGCAGGGACAGTGTCTAGTACACTGGGAGAATACTCTGTGACACAATAATGTCACTAGGATTCAACTGAAGAATTGATATAATTTCTATGCAGATACAGTTCTATTGTTTCACAGTCGGAATGGATAGATTTAAAGATGTGATGTAGATGGTGCTTCATCAGGGAGTCCTGAAGGTCAAGTGGTCCAATGACATCATTCCCAGAGGGAGCACAGACAACACTCCAATTAGTTACTGTCTTAAAATGAATTACTTAATCTGACAATAAACATTAAATTGCCAGGATTAAGACCACATGTTGAACGAGTCAGTTAGGCAAGAGGAAAGGATCAACAATTAATAGTTTCAAATTGACATTCACATATTTTGATAACAATCATTAATGAGTTCTTTTCAAATAGAATAAGACAAGGAAACCAAACATCATCCTTGTGTTTGGCCAGCCACAATGTACACCTATGTACCTCTTGGAATTTCTTATCATGCTTCCATGCCATTATTGCTGCCTCAGAGGAGGAAAAGTTTATAATCCTCAATGGGATGATTGCAACACCTTTGGGCATTATAGTTTGAGATCCCCTGAATTAGGATCTTTATGTTATTGGTATTGAAAGTTTGTGAAAGATAAGAAGTCATGGCTTTGGATGAAACTTAAATCATATCATTTGACATCTTAATTCATTCAGTTGTTCTGTGTTCTGCAGCTTCCATAATTAATCAATTTTGCAAAAGTATAGCAAGTGTTAATAACTTCTGTTCTCAAGTGACTCCATATCACAATTGTTTAAAGTATCTCAATAACTCTGGTAAATTGGGCCAAGAAGGACTCTGCAAGCCTTTTTTGAACATGTGTTTTGTTACTTTGTGATATTGCCCAACAACAGCATTTGGATGACTAGTCCAGATATGTTTCTGGTGAATTAAAGCCCTCAAGATTTTGATGATTGGGAATTCAGATGGTGATGCCATTGAATATCAGGTGAAGGTGATACAATTCTTGCTTGTTGGAGAAGATCATTGCCTGACTTTTGTGTGCTACAATTGCCACTTACCTTTTATCAGCCCAAATCTAAATGGAGCAATTACAAATGGGATAGAAGACTATGCAATCATCTGTGAATACCCTATTTTTCACATAATGATGGAGGGAAGATCTTTAATACAGTGGCTGATGACAGTTGAGTCCATGATACTATCTTGAGGAACACCTGCAATAATATCCTCTGCCTGGGAATAATTGTCCTCAACCAACCACAATTATCTTTTTTGTATTGACTGCGACTTGGACAAGTGGAGACCTTTCCCCTGATTCCCAATGATTTCTATTTAAATTGGGTTCTTTGATGCTACAATTAGTCAAATGCTGCCCTGATCTCAATGGCATCATTCTCATCTCATCTCTGGATCTCAACTCTTTTATGGAGGGGCAAGGCTGCAATGGGATTTGCAGCCCAGTGGCTGTGGGGGAATCCAAACTGTACATCAGTGAGCAGTTACTGCTGTGTAATTGGCAATGATAGAGGTATCAACAATGCCTTCCATCACTGAGTAGCTTAATAGGTAGAAATTGGCCACATTATATTTGTCCTGCCAATTGTAGATAAGATATACACCTGAGCTTTTTTTTTACATCATTGAATGCTCTTGTTGTAACTAGTTAAAAATCACACAACACCAGGTTATAGTCCAACAGGTTTAATTGGAAGCACATTAGCTTTCGGAGCGACACTCCTTCATCAGGTGATTGTGGAGGGCTCGATTGTAACACAGAATTTATAGAAAAAATTTGCAGTGTGATGTAACTGAAATTGTACATTGAAAAATTGATTGTCTGTTAAGCCTTTCATCTATTAGAATACAGTGATAGTTTCACTTCTTTCATGTGTAAATCACAAAACCTTTTTTTTAAAGTTGGATTCTCAGGTTAGCTGTTAACAATGGTGATAGCTAGACAATATGTTGAAGGTGTTAGCCCCCTGTGTTCTCTGTCTATGACCTGATGTTTAGATTGATTCTAATCTAAAAAGTGAGATAACAGAGTTT
>NC_057714.1:42360798-42367021 GCF_004010195.1 Chiloscyllium plagiosum | reverse complement strand
ACAGCTAACCCGAGAGTGCAACTTTAAAAAAAAGGTTTTGTGATTTACACATGAAAGAAGTGAAACTATCACTGTATTCTAACAGATGAAAGGCTTAACAGACAATCAATTTTTCAATGTATAATTTCAGTTACATCACACTGCAAATTTTTGCTATAAATTCTGTGTTACAATCGAGCCCTCCACTATCACCTGATGAAGGAGTGTCACTCCGAAAGCTAGTGTGCTTCCAATTAAACCTGTTGGACTATAACCTGGTGTTGTGTGATTTTTAAGAGAAAGTGAGGGCTGCAGATGCTGGAGATCTTGTGTGATTTTTAACTTTGTACACCCCAGTCCAACACCGGCATCTCCAAATCATGACTTGTTGTAACTGTTCTTAAAACAGTTTGGTGAGAGGGGAACTATTTCTGGAGCACAAATTTTATAACCAAGATGTTATCGAACAACATATGCTGTGTCCACTGTGTTTAATTGTTTCTATATATTATGCAGAAATAGACTAGCATCTGTGAAGTTGGGGAAGCCTTTAGTTAAAGATGGTTGCAAATGTTCCAGCTTTATATCTTACACTCATGCTGAGATCCAGCATCTTTCCTAAAGGTGGTCTTCATGGAGTCTCCTTCTCCCATTAGTTGTTTAATTGTCCACCACCACTCACTACTGGATAAGGCAGGACTACAGAGTTTTATCTGACCTGTTGGCTGTGGAATCATTTTTCTCTGTGTAAATAGAGGTCCTGTGTTGTAGCTTCTCTGGACTGGTAACTGATTTTGAGATACACTCAATGCTTCTCTAGCTATGCCCTCCTACACCCTTCTCTGAACAGGATTAATTGTCTGTTTCAAAGGTAATAGCATAGTGAGTGACATTTTGGACCAGGAGATTACAGGCTGTGGCTGAATACAATTCTGCTACTGATGGAACACAGCACTTCATGATGCCCAGTTTTGAGTTGCTATACTTAATGCGACATGACTGTAGTTTGGTTTTTCAATCAAATTTACTTTTCTAGAATTTTTGAAATTGTTTCTTTAAATGATTCCTACTACTTATCTATTGCCATATTTTTTACTCTATTTACCCAATTGACCTTAAGCACTCTTTCATCATATCAATGTAATTACTTTTGTTTATAGGTTTAAGATTGGTGTTCGCAATTAGAATGTGTCTTTTCTAAATTTAACATGGAATTTAATACTATCATGACCATTATTCCTTAATGGATCTTTTACCTTGACATGAGGGTTTTACTCTACGTTTTACCCAATACAGGACCAATAAATTAATCTCACCAGCATTTTCTGATCCTTATTAAGGTTGCAATGAAGATGAAATTGAAGGAGATAGGCATGAGGTCCACACTAAACCCCTTACCAGTCTCTAACCAATATGGAAATAATAGCAAACTTTGACTCGTTATTCACCATCTAAATGCAGAACAGTGAAACGACTTAGAGACTGCTTGCTGCAATTAATTACTTCAGCAGAAACAAGTTGAGCTGCAATGCCCTGGTTTTGCCTGAAGTGGATGCGGGAGAGGGTCATTCCAAAAGCAACAGCCTTGTTGTGAAGGCCCAGAAAAGCTGGCCACCCCAGATTTGGAAGGAGATTTCGAAGAAGTACCAACTACTCGAACCTAGCTGTGGTCACTGAAGATCACCTGTTACGTTCCTGCCCAAGCTGGACAGCTTCACAAAACTCTGTGTGGATTATCAAGCAGTTAAAGCAGTGATCAAAGCTGACTCCTACCCAACTGTCCAGCTGGATGATTGTGAAGCTAGGGTACATAACGTCACCTACATTACCAAGATAGATTTACTCAAGGGGTACTGTCATTTGGATACCAAACTGTCCCAGTTACCTTTCAAAAGCTAACCAACCAGATAGTGGCAGACTTATTGAATTGCTTCATGTATCTCGACAGTGTCCTGGCATACAGTGACATCTGGGGAATGCACTTTAGACCAACTGAAAGCCCTCATCCAGAAAATAGAGTCAGCTGACCTAGTGCCAAGGTCTAAGTGACCTAATTAGGATGTGTAGTGGCTTATGACCAGTACTGCTTAGGGCTGTAAAGGTAGAAGGTATAGCACAGTTTTCTATTCACACAACTGGGAAATCATGAAGTTCTTGTCCCAATTTCAGCACAATAGCCATGCAGCTGAAAATCTAATACAGGAAACAGTAATGGTAATATCAAATGAGAAATACCAGATAGCTTTTGAAAATCTAAAGGCCATTTTAATGAGTGGGCCTGTGCTTGCAGCTCCAAACTTTAATCAACCATTTAATGCAGCCATTGATACAAGTGACATCAAGATAGCAATCCTCCAAGGAACTGAAATGATATCAGAAGCTGTTGATTCATCATTGCTCTTACACATTTTGACATATATGTCCCAGATGGCTGCAGATCGGATCCTGGATGTTGATCATAACTTATTAACCTTTGTGGAAAAACTTATGGCTCAGGGTGTCAACTGTTCTGTTAGGGTTTTTCGTTCAACAGCACAACTTAAAAAACAAACATTCAATTTGCTGGATAATTGAATATGATTACAGATGCCCTGTCCAGAACTTAAACAGTGCTGGTTAGAACAGAAGTGGGCCAGTTAACCCATTGAGTCTTCCCTGCCATTCAATATGATCATGGCTGAGTGAACACTTTAATGCCTTTTAGTCATTCTATTGCCATAACCATGTATTCCACTGGGAATAGGAAATCTATTAAGCATTACCTTAAACATATTCAAAGACTGAACCTTCACAGCTATCTGTGGTAGAGAATCACCAATGTTCACAACACTCTGAGTAAAAGAAAATTCTCCTCATCTCAGACCTAAGTGACATCTCCTTACTTTTAAACTGTTGCCCCTGGTTCTAGATTCCCCAATCGGGGGTGACACCTTATCTGTGTCTACACTGTTTATCTTCTATAGAACTTTGTAAATAACATTGATCATGGCTCAGACAATGAATGTGTATGTGATAGTGTGCTTATCATTTTATATATTTAATTCTTTCTCTCACATTGTAATAAATGGAGAATAGATTATTTTATTCAACCATTGCGTAAGCATCATCACGATGGGTCAGGATCTTGAAGTACTTATGGATTTATTGAATTTTTATTTCCAACATATGTTTTATTTTAAGAGGGTTGCTTCAGCCAAATGATAATGGCCTGTCAGAGTCCTGCACAGAGCCATGGAATGTTGCACCTGGATTGCTGAAGGGGAACATACAAACGTGTCTACAAGAGATGGTTTTCTGCTGGGGTTAGGTAATCAGTCTCTTATTTTTTCTCAGTAGAATGTGGTGTTTCACTTGGAGCTGGTGTACCTGGTCCTATCTTTGACCCTCTGACACAATGTGCTTGTCCAAGTCCCTGGGTAGCAGCAGGCACACAGCGGTCAGGGTCTCCTGGGAGCTGATGGTGTTGCTGTTGTATTGGACCAGACAGGAAGCCTCCCCTACAATATGCTTGAAAATATCATTGTTGAATGAGTTCATGATGTTCATGGTCTTGGAGGAGATCCCAATGTCAGGATGAACATGCTTCATCATTTTGTAGATGCAGATGTTGTAACTTTATTTCCTGGACCTCGTCCTCTTCTTGCCATTCTTTGCTATCACCTTCTTGATGATTTTCTTCATCACCGTCTTGGAGATTTGCTATGTTTTCTTCTTCGTTGGCATAGTGACAAGGAACTTCAGACACAGAATCTTGTTATCCCCTCTGTTTGAAGTTTCTCTGACTCATTTCTTACTCGTAATTTGAATTGAATTGGATATCCTTTATTGCCATTTTACTCCAGTGCAGAAGTACAGGAGTACATTAAAAAGTTTTTACAATGGTGGCCTTTTAATGGTGCTATCTTATGTACTGTACATGAGGTACAGATCTTACAGAGTTAAAAAAAAGCATTGTTATACAAAATAGGATTAAAAGGAAAGCAAAAGGAAAGCAGTAGCATTACTTAGTGTCTGAGAATAAGTAAGAAATGAGGTAGTTATACCGTTGTGAAAAGGATTTACATTACAGTCCAGTGAAGAATTCCAAACAGCAGCAGCTCAACACGTGGCATCCGACCCAAGTCCAACAACTATCCCATATTGCTCCAACCTCCAGTCTGCTTCTCACCAGCACTCAGCAGCAACAAGGTAACTCACGCTGTCCTGGGATTCACTTTTTCAAACAGGAGAGCTCTGTGTTTGAACTTAATGTAGCCTATAATTGCCACTTTCAATGTCTTAGGGAGCAATTTTGAACACTGTACCTTGGCCTTAATGTGAGAAGCAACTGATAATTTTTCATACATATAAAATAGATACAGGGCTTCTGTCTCGAGAGAACTTAAATTTTGGGGAGTAAGAAGGCAAGTCTGCTTCTTGGCTTTAAATTTGTATATTGCAAATCCGTATCCACATAAACATGTACTGTTAGTGTTCCAAATTCTTTGAGGTCAAGCGCTGCTTAATTTTCATTAAATTTCTAAGTGTCTGCAATTTAGTACCAAAAAATTCATTTGATGATTATTACATGTATCGCAATCACAAGCATGACTGTGTCTAGCCAAATACTGAGCAATTTGTTTACAAATCTTTTATATACTTCCCTCTGTGCATTGTCTTGCAAATGGCCTCAGTAAGATGGAGACTGAGATCTTTGCACCATCAGGTCACAAATACTTGATACAGTGATGATATCATGATCTTTCTAGCTTTGAGACAGAATACAACACTGATCGTGTGTGAATTTAATGATGCACTGATGGAAAATCATCCTTGGAAGCAAAACATTTAATCAATATGCATTGGTTAGTGACATGATGCTGGTTACAGATCATAAGCTTCTAATAACTATTCTATTGATAGCAAATAATACACATCATTACACTTGTTACATGAAGCAGAAAATAGATTGTGAATGTACAATCCTCACAATTGTCGTAACAAAAGTGAGGATTTTCCAGTGACAGAAACTGAAATTGCAGCTGCAACTCAAAAAGACCTATTTTTAACGAGTCTTTGAAAGGTTGGATAGAATTTCACCAGTGCTCAAATTAGAAATTGAAAACATTCCAGAACGGTCACAATGAGTTGTTATGTGAACAATGATGCATTACCTGGGTCACAGTGGGAACAAGTTCTTTAGGAGTCAGGATTTTGGCAGAACCTCACACCAAACATAGAAATATATTTAATGGAAACCTCCATAGCCAGAGGTTTTGTTTCTTGGAGAAAGTGAGGACTGCAGATGCTGGAGATCAGAACTGAAAATGTGTTGCTGGAAAAGCGCAGCAGGTCAGGCAGCATCCAAGGAGCAGGAGAATTGACGTTTCAGGCATGAGCCCTTCAGGATTCCTGAAGAAGAAACCCAGAGAGGAAAGAGATATTGAAACAACAGAAAAAGGAATTATGACAAGATAATTAGCTCGGAATGTACAAAACACAGGCTGTGAATAAACTTGCTGAGATGATGAATAAAACTGGATGAAAAGAAAGCAAATACAGGAGATGGGCCAAGAAAATAAAAGAAACACTGTCTCTTCTAAATCCTGAGCTGAAACCAGACAGTCCAAAATCTGTATGGAGATAAAACAAATATCATAAACCTACTTTTAGACTTGATTTGTTGGTACAATTTAGGAAGAAAAAGAAGTCAGTTGTTGTTTTGCCAATTGCGGATATTCTCAAAGAGTTATTCTCAAAAATTAACTTTGAAGTTGTATAGTTAGTGTAAATGTAAATAACCTACAATTAAATATTATATTTTAAAATGGGGAAAGCAGTATAATATTTAAGGTATCTCAGCTAACAGCACATCATTCCAGGAAAGACCTGCCACTGACCTTCTGCCCATTTTTAGTTGACCAGGTTCCATTATTCTTACAATACCCTTGCAAGAATGACTAGGGTAGGAATAGGTCCAGTCAAGGATAGTAGTGGGAAGTTGTGTGTGGAGGCTGAAGAGATTGGGGAGACACTGAATGAATACTTTTCGTCAGTATTCACTCAGGAACAGGACATTGTTGTCGATGTGAATACTGAATCACAATTAAGTAGAATGGATGGCTTTGAGGTATGTAGAGAAGAGGTGTTGGAAATTCTGGAAAGGGTGAAAATAGATAAGTCCCCTGGGCCTGATGGTATTTATCCTAGGATTCTCTGGGAAGCAAGGGAGGAGATTGCAGAGCCATTGGCCTTGAATTTTATG
>NC_057714.1:42326732-42356997 GCF_004010195.1 Chiloscyllium plagiosum | reverse complement strand
TCAGCTTTTGAAAGTTCTTGCCTAATACCGTCAAAATTGGCCTTTCTCCAATTTAGAACTTCAACTTTTAGATCTGGTATATCCTTTTCCATCACTATTTTAAAATGAATAGAATTATGGTCACTGGCCCCAAAGTGCTCCCCCCCTGACACCTCAGTCACCTGCCCTTATTTTCCAAGAGTAGGTCAAGTTTTGCAACTTCTCTCGTAGGTACATCCACATACTGAATCAGAAAAGTGTCTTGTACACACTTAAGAAATTCCTCTCCATCTAAACCTTTAACACTATGGCAGTCCCAGTTGATGTTTGGAAAATTAAAATCCCCTACTATAACCACCCTATTATTCTTACAGATAGCTGAGATCTCCTTACAAGTTTGTTTCTCAATTTCCCTCTGACTATTGGGGGGTCTATAATACAATCCCTGTTCGGGACTGTCACATCTACTCAGACTTTAGACATCACTGGTCCTGACCTCACATCGACCATGATCTCTTACCCATGCAGGGCCATTCCTATGGTTTCTACACCAAACATCATCCCCTAAAGTAAACCATCTCTCTTGCTCGGCAGATTCTTGTGTCTGGCATTGACATTCCTGAAGCCATTTTGCCCTCCAGCACCCTCCGCCATCCCCCCTCTGCCCAGATCTGGGAAGATCAGATTTAACCTGGTGTGGAGTCTTCTCCCCATTAGCAACTCTGCTGGAGCTATCCTTGTGGTTGTGTGAGAGGTGGTTCCATAACTAATATGAACCAGGATAGTTTGCCTTTAAAGTTTGAAATGCTCTTCTGCCAGACCATTGGATAATGGATCGTATAGAGCTGTCTTTATATAACAAATGCCATTTGACTTTAGGAAATACTCAAATTCTCTTCTGGTAAATGATGGCCCACCATCTGTGATCAACAATTCTGGGAGTCTGTGTATTGTAAAAGGATTAGATTAGATTAGATTACTTACAGTGTGGAAACAGGCCCTTCGGCCCAACAAGTCCACACCGCCCCGCCGAAGCGCAACCCACCCATACCCCTACATTTACCCCTTACCTAACACTCCGGGCAATTTAGCATGGCCAATTCACCTGACCTGCACATCTTTGGACTGTGGGAGGAAACCGGAGCACCCGGAGGAAACCCACGCAGACACGGGGAGAATGTGCAAACTCCACACAGTCAGTCGCCTGAGGCGAGAATTGAACCCGGGTCTCTGGCGCTGTGAGGCAGCAGTGCTAACCACTGTGCCACCGTGCCGCCTACGATGTGTGCAGTTTTTCTATCGTTGCCCCATGTTTGATGAATGAACTCTATGCATGTCCAGTCACTATGAGTGGGCCTCCACAATGACTAAGAACGTAAACGCATGAAAGGATCTGCATAGTTGGCGTGTAACTGAGTCCAGGGTCTATTTGGCCATTCCTGCAAATTATGGGAGTTGCTGTTGGTAATCTTTGTCCTTGTTTGCAAAATGGGCACTGCCCACCAATGCAGCTTTGTTTGCATTCTATCCTGACTATGAGGCAGAATGTCTCACCAATATCTTCATTTCAGAAACCTCTGAATGACCCTGGTGGAGTTTGGCCAGTAACTGGCAGCAATATTTCTCAGGGCAATCACTCTTGCTCCCCATAATAATTTGACATCCTTCACTGTGATCTGGTCTCTCCAGCTCCAAAAAGGTTTCAATTCTGGTTGTGATGGCCCTTTGATTTCTCCCATTACCACTAGCTGTTTCAGTTTTGCCAGGACCAGATCTTTCTGTGTTCAAAGTTTGGTATTGTCAGCTGTGACTGGACATGTGTCCAGAAAATTTAAAATTATTACAGATTCTTCCAGTGGTGGTACCACCGGTAATGTATTTGCCAGCCAGTGGCAGCTCAAAGCATCCAGATTTGCTACTTAGCCTCCCAGATGATGTTCCAACTTGAAATTATACAAATTTAGTTGTGAAGCTATGGGCGGCACTGCCTTGTCTTCTTTAAGTTAAACTAGCAGGGGTTTGTGATCCATTATTCTTACAAATTTATGTACATAAAGGCATTGGTAGAATTTCCTGACTCCAAATATGACCAGCAAACCTTCCTTCTCTATCTGGGCGTATTTACACTCTGCTTTAGCCAAAATCCTGGATGCATGCACTTTTGAGCATTCCTCTCCATTGGGCCACCTATGAGCTAAAACAATCCTGGTGCTGTAAAGGGAAGCATCACATATAAATAATAGATCTCGCTAGGGATCATAGTGTGCCAACACCTTAAAGGATGATAGCTATTTCTTCATTTCTCTTAAAGCTATGGCTTAGCTATGTAAACATTTCCAAGGTTTACCCTTTTTTTAAGAGTTGATGCAAAGGTGGCAGGATGGAGGCCAGGTTACCTATGAACTTCCCATAATTGTTCATTAGCTCAAGGAAAGAATTAAGCTCTGATACAGACGTGGGAGCTGGGTCACCTTTGATCACCCTCATTTTATTTCCAACAGGTACAACTCGATCTTGTTGACACTGTTGCCCAAGTGGGTGCTTGGAATACACATTTTTACCTTCTAAGGTGTATGTCTACCTGGGAGAAATGTCTAAGGACTATTTCTCAAGATCTCTAATCTTCCCTTATTGGCCTTCCCTCTTATTAGCACATCAATTAGATAAATGGCGACATAGGGTACACCTTGTGAAATGTTCTCCATCACCATGTGAAAAATTGCACAGACTACCTATTCCCCACATGGAAGTCTTGTAGATTGGTACAAATCCTTATGAGTATTATTTGTAGCACACTTCTGCGAATCCTCATCTAACCTCAACTGACATTATGAATGGCTCATGTCCAACTTCGTGAAAGACAGCCACCTTGCCAGTTTTTCATATAAACCTTTTATGCGAGAGATTGGGTATTTATCTAGCTGCAAAAAGCGGTTTACTGCTTGTTTAAAATTCCCACAAAGGTGAACCGATCAGTTGGGCTTCACAGTCGGTGCTACTCATTCCATAAGCTGAACTAGTTTGATGACTCCTTCACTTTCCAGCCTCCTGATTTCTCCCTCTACTTTTGCCCGGAAAGCAAATAGCACTGGGCGGGCCTTGCAGAATCATGGAATTGCTTCCTGGTCAACATACAAGGTGGCCTTGTTCCCTTTGATATTCCCTAGACCTTACTGAAAAACTTTTGGATAAATTTAATTAGGCAACCATTTTCTAATGGAAAAATTTTGAGCCAATCAAGTTGAAACTTTCTCAACCAATTTTGCCCCCTGAAGCTCTGGCCTGAGCCTTTTACTACAATCAGTGGTAACTGAACAAGCTGCTTCTCATAAGAGACCAGAACCGAAGTTGTACCCTTAATCTGTAATACTTCCTGGTATCGGTTTTCAGTTTCACCATGGTCTTGCACAAACTTAAGGGTTGGAGTCCAGAGTGAATGTTATTAAAGACTTATTCTGCAATCAAATGAAACAGCCATGACTGTGATCGAACACGTTATCGACTTCCATTAGAATACCTTGGACCAAATGTTTATTTTGGGAGAAAGTGATGACTGCAGATGCTGGAGATCAGAGTCGAGTGTGTGGTACTGGAAAAGCACAACCGGTCAGGCAGCATCCGAGGAGCATGATAATCGACGTTTCAAGCATAAGCACTTCATCAGGAATGTTTATTTTGTTTGGTTCTGATTTAGATATTGCTAAGCAATTTAACTGTTCGAAACCTGATGTAGATAGATTTTCCAGGGTGTGTACCCTCCTAGATACCAGCTAATGAGTTTTCTTATTCCATTTAGGTCTGGTGCGATTCTTTTGCTGTTTCGAGTCCATATAGTAGCAGAAAGTACAATAATTTCGGGATCAGATCGTGAAGAAAATTTTAACTGTTTGGCCGAGGCTTGGCTTTGTTTTGGGGTTTTGCTGTGGGCTGACCTAGAGTCCCTCTGTTCAGGATATATCTTGAATGAGGCTGTGCAATTGCCTTCACTCAAGTGGTGTTCCCCGGGCTCAGTTGGACTGGCGAGGGTGTCAACTTCCATCAGAATACCCAGCAACTCATATGCTCCACTTGCTGCATTTTCCAATGATAAAGCCAGTTGTAGTGCCTGTTTGAAGTCAAATTGGGCTTCAGCTGGAAGGTGCTTTTGCATAATTACATCATTAATTCCACAGACCACTCAGTCTTTCAGCATCTCATTAAGGGTTACACCTAATATGGATTCCCCCGGTTCTTGAATTGCTGAGTAAAACCAATAACATCTCAGAATTAGAGGAGGCTTGGGGTTGTAATATTCCTTAAACTAAATATGTCTTCAGTATCAGGTTCCTCAGCGAAAGTTAGGCTCCTAACAACTGAAAAAGCTGCAGGTCTACAAGCTATCAAGAGAATTACTCATTACTTTTCATCTGCCTCAATGTCACTTGCCTGGAAAAATAAACACATTCTCTCTGCATACTGGACCCATCTTCGACAAGGATTGAACAAGTTGAGCTTCCAATAACAGCATGATGCCAGAATGCTGACTTCAACACAATAACAGCATGATGCCAGAATGCTGACTTCAACACAAAGTGAATTTCTTTAGGAACATGATTTCTCTAGTTGCCACTGAAATAACTCAACAGAGGCTGATATCCTGTCACCAAGTCACCCTTTATTTACCTTGGAATTTCCTTGACATTGATCCAGCTTCATCTCACCCAGCTCTCAGAGTGAACAGGATATCTGACATTCCTGTTTATATCCAGCAGGCAATGCTCCTGAATTGGCCTCAATCAGGGAACTTGTATTCTGAGGTCTACCTGGCTGACCTCATTACAATCACAATAATGAATTGCACTCTCTCATCTAAATCTACTTTTTGACGATGAAGATCTGTGCAACTATCTGAGCAACATTCAAAACTCTTATCCTACGCTGGCCCTTTTTGTTGCTTTTATTCAAAGTAGTTTGTTAGCTTTCAGGCTGACTACTGTGCGGAAAAGACTTTCTTTTCAGTCATGCTTTGTGAATCCTGTTAGGAAGTCAAGAATAGCTGCAAAGCTGGTCTGCAACAAGTCACCAAACAATCAATGTGCATATTCTGCTGTCTAGGCCAGGTCTGGAGGTATTTTAGAGGACATACTGAGTAGGTAAACAGATTTGTAGTTGTCTGCTACATGTGTTTCATTGCCATTGACAAATAATTGGAAATCAGTACATGCAGTATATTAGGATTTCTACAAAAATATTCAATACAATGACTTCATGAAGGTGTAAGCAATATATTAACATACACTGAGCATTGGTAAAAGGCCAAGGAGCTTAGAGTAGGGATAAATAGGGCATTTTTAAGTTGCCAGGCTACTGAAGTTCCACAAGTGTAAGATAGGACCCTCAGCTTTTTACATTGATGTTAATGATTATAATGAAAAGACCAAGAATAATCAATCCAAGTTTGTTATTAGATAAGCATGCAGTTCCTCATTGTGTGTCTCTTGGCATCTTCCAACACACTCACTTAGACACAAAAACTTTAAGGTGTTATGGTCATTATATACAATTGTCTCAGACACATTACTGGCAATATAACTGTTGAAATGTTGCATCACCACCACCAAACTCAAGGTCTCCTTCTCAATCGTGGAAGATTTCTGTTGATGATTAATCAATTTCTGGAAAAATATCCAATAGGTCTTGCTATCTTTTCATCGTCTTCTTGCAAGAGTATAGGACTGACATCTACATCACTATGTCGATAGCCAACTTGAATGGCATTGTGTACTTAGGTGTGGCTAACAGTGAGTTGGTGGTTAACACAGCTTTCAGGCTATCAAATGTCTGCTAACATTTCTCCATCCAATGAAATTTTCAGCACTCCTTTAACAAGTCAGTCAGTGAAGCAAGCATGCTGCTAAATCTCATACGAACTCCCCATAAAAACCATTCAGTCCCAGGAATTGTAGTACTATGTGCAGTAGTAATTATAAATTTAAAATAATTCAAACTCAAATGCAAACCTAATCCACCTGGAGCTACTAGTTTCTTAAGTATTAACAGGGATGGGCAAACTATTCACTATCAGATAGTGTTGAAAATGTGTTGCTGGAACAGCGCAGCACAGGGTTGTTGAGCCACAGAGTGGTTGGGTTGGTTGGTCCGGGTGTCCCAGAGGTGTTCTCTGAAACGCTCCGCAAGTAGGCGGCCTGTCTCCCTAGTATAGAGGAGGTCACATAGGGTGCAGAGGATGCAATAGATGATGTGTGAGGAGGTGCAGGTGAATTTGTGGCGGATATGGAAGTTTCCTTTGGGGCCTTGGAGGGAGGTGAGGGGGGAGGTGGGGGCGCAAGTCTTGCACCCCCTGCGGTTGCAGGGGAAGGTGCCGGGAGTGGAGGTTCGGTTGGTGGGGGGTGTGGATCTGACGAGGGAGTCACGGAGGGAGTGGGCCAATGCGTGGCAGATGCTGGATAATGTGGATCAATGTGAGATTATCCATTTTGGTAACATAAATAGGAAGGTAGATTATTATGTGAGTTGAGAGAGACCTGAGTGTCCTTGTAAGTGCGGAGGTGCAGCAGGCAGTAAAGAAGCCAAACTATGTTGGCCATCACAGCGAGAGGATTCCAGTACAGGAACAAGGATGTCTTTCTGCAAGTACATTGGGACATTGGTAAGGCTACACCTGGAATATTGTGTTCATTTTTGGTCTCCTCATCTGAGGAAGGATGTTTTGCCATAGAGAGAGTGCAGCGAAGGTTTACTAAGTTGATTCCTGGGATGGCAGGACTGACTTATGGAATATCACCCTCACCTTGACCTCTTTCCACCTATCGCATTTCCAATGCCCCTCCCCCAAGTCCCTCCTCCCTACCTTTTATCTTAGCCTGCTGGACACACTTTCCTCATTCCTGAAGAAGGGCTTATGCCCGAAACGTCGATTCTCCTGTTCCCTGGATGCTGCCTGACCTGCTGCGCTGTTCCAGCAACACATTTTCAGCTCTGATCTCCAGCATCTGCAGACCTCACTTTCTCCTCACTATCAGATAGTGTGTCAATATAAATATTTTAATACAACAGTGTGTCAAAGTTTTTATTTGTTTATCAAGATTAATACTGAACTAAGTTTCCCATGAATTAGGAAACATGTAGGGAAAAGGAGTTTGCAAGCCAAGGGTAGCAGAAGTATTTCTTCCAACTCACCACACACAGTTATTAGCCTCCCAAAGATGCATTCCTTGATCCTTGGCCTTGTCTCATCTCCCTCTACTCTCCCTCTAATCTTCCTCTGAAGCCGGCTTTCCTTCCAATCTTTCTCGAACCCCCGTCACCTTTGTCTCAGATCATTCCCTGAACCACAGCGATCACTCCTGATCCTCTACACCAACCTATATCTACATCACCTCGTGTTCCTTACTTAGAGAAGCAAGAAGCTAAGGTGCCCTGACCTTCAGCATCTTCTGCAGTTTTCTCTGCCAACATGGAACCAAACCTGTCAATCAGGGAAGGGAGCTCATTCAAAAACATGTACACGATGAAGTTAAAGTTTCATGCTGTCACCCTCTCCCAGACTGACTGGGAAATGTGTCCCCAGTAACTATTAAATATTAAATACTAATCAACTACAGTAAGCTTCGTATAAACATTGTCAAACCATGGGACAAAGAAGCTAGGCCTATAAATTGAATTGTGTCTCAATCAGATTGTTGTCAAGATCCAGCCCATGTGGAGTGCACCTCACGAGGACAACTTCCAAACCATGAAAAATTGTTCACTGTCTTCACTGGAACAGGCTGGATGAACTATGGGTAGCTGCATTTGTAGCTGGCTTTCCTGGCACCACCATAGTTCCATGTAACCCACCACCTAGACACCAAGAATGTGGGTGGATTCCAGGGAATAAACACTACCCCTTGAAGAGTTTACCACTCACACCTTTACAAGAATGGAGGCTCAGAATGGTTGTTATATCAAAAGATATTTATACAATACCTGTATTGTATAAATGTCCTAAGATATTTCACAGAAGTGTTATAAAACAAAGGATGACAAGAAATTACATAATTTGATTTTGGGTCAGGTACAAGAAAAGGTTTTAATGAAAAGGTGGGTTTGAAGGAACATCTTAAAGAAAGAAACTGAGATAAATGGATGAAGAGGTATAAAGAGTAATCCAGACCTTGTAGTCTCACAATCTTCAGAACTATTGTTGTACTGGGTTTATCATGGGCAGACATCAGTCGACCGACGTTGTATGCCCCAGGTCTGGTCTAGTCTGTCAGATTGAATCCTGCAGTACAAGGGTCTCATGCATTGAAGATGGCTATCATGCTCTCTGTAACATAGCTGTCCAGGCAGGAGTGGCCAATGCAGATTCCTTGGAGGAAAAGTAGAAGTAGGAGGAGAAAGAAAAAGTGCCCTAACTACACAGAGAGAAGGCAGCCTCTGCTGCAAGGCTCAAAGCTCTCGACAATGATCAATGTCAGGATCATCAGTTTCAGATGATGTATTTGAACCCAAGAGATGGCATGTGCTGGACGTCCTTCTGCTCTGACTGCTATTGAAGCTACAGCATGGAATAGCCATGGCCTTTGCTGCCACAAGGCGTACAGATCTGTTGAGAGGTTTCATGAATCTTTCAAAGACTCTTACCACACTTCACCATTTCATCCATTCTTTATTGCTCCTCTATTAATAAAAGGAATCTTGCACATTTAGTTTGTATTTACATGATGTTTAAAAAGAAAAAAAACGTGCACAGTTTCAGGAGAAGCAGATGCCAGTGATCCACTCAGCGTTTGGCCCAATGTTTTGGCCACTCCTTTTGGCTACTTCCAAGCAGAATTTCGCTTGTGGCCTCAAGCATGACAGAGGCAGCCTGCTAACTTCTCTCTGGTTGCACCTAAATACATATGAAATTGTCCTCATTATGGAGCTCACAATGATGATTGGAATACAATGCACCCTCTTACCCCACACATCACAGCTTCTATTCACCATATAACCACCCTGCCTAATCTGTCCTACTCCTGGTCATCCCACGTGGTGACCTCCAATGTTTCCTTTTCCACGATGAAACAGGGAAAAGTACTGGATCTCCATTCAGTCTGGGCCCATTTATGGGCATTCTGAGCCTGCTTGCCTTACAAAGTGAGACTATGGCACTGTTAGCCTCTACACTAACCCCAGTGGTTGCTTGGCATAAGAAGCTGCAAGTATCAGTGCTGACAGGTCCTCAACAGTTTTATGAATCTGAGGAGTTAGTAAGCGGCTTGGGAAAATGCTCGTCCTCCACGCTCAGGAATAGCATGTCCCCTCACACTTGACAGCTGCTGTGTCTGTTGGACATTGAATAACTTGTCAGCTCTGTGTACAGCTTGACAGAGTGAATAAAGCAACTGAACCTCCTCGTACATTGCAGCCAGCTCCTCCTAACCATATTCCATCTGCTCACAGCCCTCAGGTCCGCTTGATCTGGTAGAGTGGTCTTTCCCCATCAACCACCAGAAAAAGTTCTCGCTCCTCTCGCTCACTGCCTCCACAAGGGTTTCCTAATCTGCCTCACCAAAACAGGGTGCAGTCCTGTCCCGGGTAGCCATCCTTTCCCTTTACTGCTCTATCAGTGCGAGAGTAATTGTTAATTGAAACAGCGTCCACAGCATTGGCTGCTGTGGCCAGTTTAAACTATTGAGCCTCACTTTATTTCTGTTCTAACTTTATTCCTACCAGTGTCCACTAATTCACAGCCCAACCCACCTTCAAGTCAAATCAGCTGCCAATCTAAAAGAGCTGTGACTGCTTCTCCCTCGTTACGGGATCAGGGCTCAGAAACTGTCTCAACATCTGTTTCCTGACCCTATAGGAAAATCAAGCTGAGCCTAATAAACAAATCAGCTGGTGGCTACCACTTGGGAATGTATGTCAAGACATTGATGGCATGCATGAAGTCACCATGGCCCCCTAGCAACATGAATAGGCCAGGCTTTCATTCCAAACACGCCATGTACGTTTTACAAAAAAGAGAAATTCATTAACCATCAAGCAGATTTATAGCAAGTTTAATAAATTACAGATCAATTATGAACAATGCAATCCAGTTTGAATACTTTATAAACTAAAATAACTGCAACAGCTTCAAATACTGAACATATATGATTGAATTTATTCAATCAGAAACCATTGTAAATGGAACTTTAATCACAGGACTTACAACTGTAACATATTTCTAGTACTACAGGATGTAAAAAGGGAAGCAGGAAGTGCTGACTCAGTATCATATTCTGGTTAGTTTTAGTTACTCTGAAATAATCTGAAGGTTCATTTCAGAAAACAGGACATGGTCACAGATACATAAACACAGCCAGTGGCATATAACTACTTCCTTCTTGATTTCTTAATTTTTTTTCTAATCGTTTATACAGAACTCTAGTTGTATTTTCCAAATTGTTCCACAGTCACATGAAGAATCTTAAAGCAAGTAATACAATAATGCCAAAACATTCTGCCACAAGAGAAAGTACATTTTTCAACTCATTATTAACTGTTCTACATATAACTACAACTTAAGAAAACTGTGACAGTAATAGTTTCTGGATTCAAAAAAATGGTTCTTCATCATGGTCGGCACAGACGTGGTAGGCCAGAGGGCCTGTTTCTGTGCTGTACTGTTCTATGTTCTATGTTTAGACAGCAGCATTTGAATCATACAGACAGGCAACAGCAGCAGATCACGAGTTGAGATAAAGACAGCAGGAAACTGCAGTAGAATCAGAAAAGAAAGCATAGAACAGCTAATCTGCAGTTTGCCAGTCAGCCTGTAGGCAGCTAACCTGAAATTATATTTCTATGTCTGTCATTAGTAGCGATATTTCTGATAAAAGGATTTTTAAAAACCTTATATTGGAAGAAGTACTTTGACTTACAGTTACTGCATCTGAATTTTGCTATCAAACGTTCGAAAAAGGTCTGCCGATTTTAAGCACAATGCAGTAATGAAGATTTTATGTACACACTGACCTGTAATTGTGAAACCAAACCATCCTTTACTGTTTCACCTCGTGCAATGAGGCACAGCTCTGATGCTCATAGATAATTGAGCATACTAAGCTCTATATGCCATCCACCAGTGAAAATAGAAATTATCGACTGGTATTAAATAAATAAGCATAAATCTACAGAGCATAAAATTCTAACTGCAAATTAATGACCTAACCTGATAGCTGCAAATTGCTGTTCTTAATCTGTATTTTTAGAATGCCAATAATTTTTATTTGTTTAAAGCTTCAGGTAGGGTCTGCCCTGCTAGTCAAAGTGTGGTGATGTGAGACCCCAACCCTACTAACTGCAGGCTGGAGATCCAGATCCAAATTCTCCAGATTGGCATTATTTACATAGCCATATTACAAGGTACAGCATTGGTGCCTATCCTGATCTACCACTATAAGAACAATGTGACAACCAGCCTTATGTTTCCTGAGGTTTCCAGGGTTGAAGAGAAAAGAGAAGACCTAAATTTTAGTAGTGGTTGCCCAATCTCCTGTAGGAAATTACTGTATAAATTTGGTGTAGGATTGGTATTCTCCTTTGAATATTAGATGTGGCTCAGCTGGTTGTACTCTCAGCACTCACTACTGAATATTGAGAAACGAGCTGTAATCCATAACATGTAGTAAGATCTGTGAAACTACCAGGAACCACAAAACATGACAACCCGGACACCTGACATTCAAAATGGGGTTGAGACACTTATCAGCCATGATTGAATGGCAGAGCACACTCGATGGGCTGAATGGTCTAATTTCTGCTCCTATGTCTTACGGTCTTATATCATGCTTCTTTGTTTAAAATAATGCCTCTACATACCAATATAACTTTAAATTGATTTTTTTTATATTATGTTCAGATTGAAGATTAATAATTGACTTTTACAATTAAACTGAACACGTCAAGAGTCTTTTGAAGCTTGTTTTCTCAAAAAATATCATTTACTACATTGCTTAAGCGGTAAAATGTATTTCTTCTGGGCTAAAGCAGCATGTTGTCGTTGGTCTTTGGCCTGGCTGTAATTGTCCTCAAATTTTGCTTTATGCTTCTGTACCTTATGTTTCTCTTCTCTTTAAGTATTTGTCTTACTTAGTCATTTTTTCTGCTGTGCCTGTTCTGCTTGGCTTTTTGCATTTCCTATTTCCTCTTTGAAGTGTTCCAGTAAATTTTGCAGTCTGTTATTTAACTTCAGTAAATAATTTGCAGTTGTGCTATAGTGTTAACTTGCATCCATCATTTACAAATTTTTGTCTGAATTCAGCACTGTCAATTTTTCTTTTTCAAGTTCTTCTGTTTGAATTATGGGCAGTTGAGGTTTAGACCTGAGGATTGGCATATCTCTCTTGGTTCCTTCCTCTGTTAACTTTACAGCATGTAGTTAATCTTCCAAATACTCTTTTCCAGCATGGCATGTTACGTTTTGCTCAGCACTCAACCTTTAATTCACCCTTCAGTGATGTTTTCTTCATCTCCTGGCTAACTGAGAGTCAGCTGCAGCTCTTTGCAATTGCACAACATCAGTGTAGCGGGACCATCTGTTTCCGTGTTGTAGAATGTGGAGTTAATGTCATTTCCTTTGTGTATGTCTACGATTTGGGTCATCCCTAACTGTTCACTCTCAGTTCCACCATAAACTATCAGTATAATGTTACTCAGTTTCACAGCATCTTTCTTTGAGTCAGCATTTTCATTCACATTGCCAGGAAAGATCTTATGGTATAGCTTGAGTAGGATGCAGTTCCTGTGTGCTGCAGTATTAAGTTTCAACTTTAGGTTGGTGGTTGTGGATTATTCCTCATATTCTTCTTTCTCTGTGTGGACTCAAGTAGTTGTTCACAGCTCTGCCTGACTGTTGTGTATTTCTGTTTCATTACATTAACCCTGCTTCATTTTCATTGTTTTCACTAAAGACCAGCCTTTTGTATGCCTTCATCTGTCATGTCGTCAACCTGCCTCATTGTGAGTTTGCCCTTTCCAATTAGATTGTTTTATACCTCAGGGTGTGAGGTATAACCCTAAATGAATGATTAACCAGCTCTTTGTCTGGTTCCCTGGATTGAAACCATTCTTCCCACCAAAGTATATTGTTTCCCACTTTCCCACATTGTATTTCATCTGCCACTTCTTTGCCCGCTGTCTAAGACTGTCCAAGTCCTTCTGCTGTTTCCCACTTCCTCAACATCTCTTTTCCCTCCACCTTTCTTTGTGTCATCTGCAAACTTAGTGACAATGCCCTCAATTCATTCGTCCAGATTGTTAATGTATAGCATGAGTATTTGACACTGACCCCTGTGTATCTCCAATCGTCACCGGCTACTGTCCTGAAAAAGATCCCTTCATCCTGGTACTCTGCCCTCTGCAAGTCAACTCCATTTATGCCTGTATCTTGCTCCTAAGACAATGAGCTCTTATCTTATATAGCTGCACCAGCCATTTTATAGTCACACTTTGCAACTAGAGAATAGAAAATAATAATGGCCCGCAACATTCAACTTTGCCGACACTGTCCTCCCTACCACATGAACACAGCCTGTGGAGGCTAAGGTGGTGGTTGCTGGCCCAATGCCCCTTTTCCCATGAACTACCATAATCTGAAATTCTGTTCCATATGATCCCCATATCCCTGGACTGCTCCTATCTCAATTTAGTTGACAAAGTGTGCAATGTATTTGTCATAAAGGCAGTTGGTACATACTGTAGCCATTAAATTGATGTTCCGGTGTGTAGTACATCAATGAATTGCCCACCTCCACAGATCTCCACTGACAAGCATTCTGTCCAGTTGTCTGTGCAAAAGTGTACAGTAATACGGCAGTAATAGCCATTGGGTCTGGCTGACATGCCAATATGCTAACAGGTTTGGCATGACATGGCAAGGCAAGGCATGGTAGCTGACAGCTGTATGCAGGCATTAAGATGGCAAACAAGCAGCTCTGAGATGCAGCCTCATGCAATCCATGAGATAGGTGTCTGTCCCTGCCTCAGCTTTTCAAACCTAGTTGCCAGTGCAGCCTGCAAAGGAAGTCTGTGCTTCCATAGCACAATGCCAGTGTATTGGAGAGGTGTCATGATAGTCATGAAGGGTTTGCAAATGATGGATGTCAATGTCCATGGATGAATGCTGCCTGTGCTTGTGCCCATGGATCATGCCCTGTGATGCTGTTTGGTCCAAAGCAACATAGGTGTCCTTTAGAGCAAGCAGGGAGCAGAAGTTACCAGGTGCCCGCTCTGATTTCCATGTTGCCTTTTTCAGCATCTAGCTTATTTGGTGCATTTAGTTAGATAGAAAGATGAATATTAAAGAAGCAAGTTGGGCCATTGACAAGACATTTAACAAGAACTATTCCCTCTTAATTGGCAACTCACTGTTGTCGAGCAAAAAACTTGCCACTTGTTAAAAGCATAAGGCATGGAGTGAGATACTCGTGACATAGAGATGGGCCAAATCTTCTGCAAATCCTACCACTGCATACGTTGCTCAGACCCTATATGGTTACATTCCTTGTTAGGTTAATTTCTCAATCTCTCTAAGATGTTGCATGAGCATCGATTCCAGCATGTGAATTAGGAGCAGCAGTAGGCCATTCAGCTCCAGCCTGTTCTACCATACAGTAAGATCATTGTCGATCAGATCATAACCCCCGAATTCATATTCCAGCCTACCCCGATAACCATTTACCTTCTTGCTTAGCTAGCCTGTTCTACCATTCAGTAAGATCATTGTCGATCAGATCATAACCCCCGAATTCATATTCCAGCCTACCCCGATAACCATTTACCTTCTTGCTTAGCTCTACATTAAAAATATTCAAGGACTCTGCTTTCACAATCTTTTCACAGACTTAGAATCCTCTGGGAGAAAAAAAACTAGCCTCATCTCCATTTTAATGGGTGACCCCTGAATTTTAAACTGTGACCCCAATTCTAAATTCTTCCCATAAGCAGAAGGTAGTGTTTGCTGATCCCACAACTGTGGGCAACTATGCATGTGCACTTATCCAGAAACACGCATGCGCACGATTCAAAACATTGCATCATCATGTAGTTTGCACATGTGACATCTTCCTCAACGATTGCACTGCACATGTGCATTGAAGTGTGTACTTTTGAAACAGGGTTCAGCAGTGGAGAAATAGGACATAGAAGGAGGGAATTGGGGCAGAGAGAATGGTGGAGAGAGGGAAGAGGAGGCAAGAAGAGGAAAGTTTGATTGAGCAGAGGGACCCCTCTCCTGAATACCCATCCCACATCCCAGTGGTCTCCCTCATCTTCCTGGTCCCAAACCCCCAATTTTCCTGGTTCCCAGTATGCATTCCTGGAATCTCATTAAGTTTACTTGTGCAATTAAAAGCTGTATATAGTATGGACTGGTGTCAGCAAACACAGCATAAGAGGTACCTTCCTGTCCACAGCTATCCTGTCAAGATCCCTCCCCTCAACTGCTTCCTGCCTCAGGTTTGAAATTCATATTCAAGAATCCAATAAGGAGTCTTTTTCAGGGTGGCAGCCAGTGACTAGTGGAATTCCAAAGTCATCATCATATCTCAATTTAGATCAAAGATAATCATCATCTGGACAAAGGAACTGAGTTTGTAGCTGACACAAAAACAGATGGAGGTAGTGTTGAGGAAATGGGGAGGCAGAAGATTGAATCACCTGATGAAGGAAAAACGCTCTGAAACCTGGTGCTTCTAATTAAACCTGTTGGACTATAACCTGGTGTTGTGTGATTTTAAACTTGGAAAATATGAGGTCACGCACTAGGGTAGGAAGGACAGAGGTATAGATTATTTTCCAAATGGTGAAAGGCTTTGTAAATCCAAATCACAAGGAGACTTAAGAGTCTTAGCTCAGAATTCTCATCAAATTAACACACAGGTTGAGTTGGCAGTTAGGAAGACAAATGTAATGTGGTACTTATTTCAAGGAGGATAGAATAAATGAGCAGCAATGTACTGCTGAGGCTGTGAAGGGCTCTGGTCAGATTACATTGGGTATTGTGAACAGTATCTAAGGAAGGATGTGCTGGTTCAGGAGGGGCTCCAAAGGAGGTTCACAAGAATGATCCTGAGATTTAAGGACTTATCACATGAGGAGATGTTGAGGGTTCTGGTTCTGTACCAAGATGAGGGGGATCTCATTTGAAATTTAGAGAATACTGGATAGTATTGGAACAGAGGATTGGATAGAGTGGATGTGGAGAAAATGTTTCCCCTAGTAGGAGAGATTACGGTCTGACTGCATGGTCTCAGAGTCAAGGGACAACACTTTAGAACTGAGATTAAGAGATGTTTCTTTAGCCAGAGAATGAAGAATCTATGGAACTCATTGTCACTGTCGAGGCCAAATCATTGAGTGTCGAGGCATAATCTGCTCTTATATCTTATGCAAATTCCCCATTTCTCCATCTTTCCTGTCCTGTTGTTCTCTAAGACATGCTGTCTTCCAATGTGTTCAGGGTAGCCAAAGCAGCAGCTCGATTCTCAGTTCTCTTATATTGTTCCTTTTAGAGTTGTGTGCTTGCTTCTATAATGAGAAAAGACAGAGTGAAATAAGTGGGAATGCACTGCAGATGAAATGAGTTATTGAGGAGGATGATTGTGAGGAATGGAAGCAAGATGATGAGGATGAGTGTGGGTATTGAATGTTGAGATGCAAATTTAAGGAGATGCCTGAAGAAAAGGGATGTCTTGATATGCAAGGTAAGAGGGATGCTTTTCAAGTGAGTACAAGAGAAACCAAAGTGTGTCAAAGGACCATTTGAAGTTGGAGGAGGAGAAAGTGAGGACTGCAGATGCTGGAGAGTCAGAATTGAAAAGTATGGTGCTGGAAAAGCACAGCAGGTCAGGCAGCATCTGAGGAGCAGGAGATTCAACATTTTGGGCATAAGCCCTCCATCAGAAAGGCTTATGACTGAAATATCGACCTTCTCACTCCTCAGATGCTGCCTGACCTGCTGTGCTTTTCCAGGGCCACAGTTTTCGACTCACCATCTGAAGATGGTCAGGCAATTACCTTTCTGGACCTAATGACATTACTAGCCTTTTCGGGCACTGCATGCCGGTCTTGGAAAACTACATTTCTGCTGTTCACAGTGTTTTCACATTCCAGCCATATCTGCTTCATTTGCGTGGTTGGCCTCTTCCTACTATCCCGAGAGAAAAAGATTTCTTCCCTGGACCTCATTACTTTCTGTTTAACTTCAGGGAAAACAGAATAGAGAAATGCAGCTAGGCTTCCCACATACGTTTTCTGTCTTCTTGCCTTTAGTTTGACTCAGAATCAAATATTCCTGTAGCCATTGTGACCACTGTGAGGTCTCTAAACTCAGTGCATTCATTGACAGAGTGTGGGTAATTGACATGCCTGTACGACAGACTCTGTTTTAATTGTTTTGAAGAAGAGTCTCTGGAGCCGAAACTCTGATTTCTCACAGATGCTGCCAGACTTGCTGAATTTCTCAAGCAATTTCTGTTTTTGTATCAGATTTCCAGAATCCTGAGTTCTTTGATATATTTTACTGGCTCAATTGTAAATGGCTTCCTAAACCCAGTCTCCAAATTGTGTTCTGGGTCTATTTTGTTAAGATCCCCTCAAATTTTTCTGTTGCTCCAACGTTTAATTGCAGAAAAATTAGATTATCCAAGAGTAGATTTCAAACAAATGGCTTAACTACTCAGAGCCAGTAGAAAAGTGGAGCATTTGAGTTGCATATTGTTGGTGTAAATGTGGAAGTTGACTGATGTCTGCTGATAACATCTGGACCAGTATCTTGATGTGGATGAGGTGGAACCACAATTTATTTGTAGAGGACTCATGAGGTAAGGTGATAGGAAAGAGATTGGCAGTTAGATTGATCAAATATGGAATATTGGAACAAAATGAAGGTTGTCCTTAAGATGGATAATGAAGGAGAGGTGTTGGAGGAGTTGGCATGGTCAACCATGTGAAAGACTGCGTAGAAGTTAAAGAGAGATAATACACATTAGTCACAATCAAACCTTAGTTAGGATAAATTTTTTTTCAACAATTAGATTATTTACATCAGTGTGCCTTCTAAAAGCCATCCTAATGCCATTTTGAATAATTTTGTATAACAGCTAATGAATTTTTTGGAAGTAATCTAATTTAGGTCATGGAATGGTATCAATTCTTAACAGGTGGACGGCATGCTTGCTGAGTGAAATTGACTCCAGTCAAATCTTCCTACATTGAAAGCATCTGCTCTGTTAATAATTGCCAAACTGTTGTTTTATTTGAGAAATTATTTCTTACTTTTGTAGATCCATATTAAGATAAGGGGCATTATATTAATGCAACCTAAAGATGAAATTTAATTTCTTCAAATATAAAGCATATTTACATAAAAATGCAAACATTCTGCTTTTATAATATTTTGCACCATCAGGTTCTAAATTGAGAATTGAATTTGGAAGCATCACATTTCTACTTATTACAAAATTATTCCCTGTCCAGTTAAGTTGAATACTGAGTCATCCTTGCTCCAATTTCTATTATTGTTGGTTATTTCTCTTTCCTATGACTCGAAGGATTCATATGTAAGTCATTGCTCATCAAAATTTCATATTCATATATATTCTGATGATGAGATATTTTGCTTTCTTCTGTTATGTGTTTTGTTGTAAGGACTAAAATCTAGCCAACACTTGAGGTTAACACAGAATAATTAAACAGTTGCTATAGTAACAGAATGATATCTGGTTGAGAGTATACATGCCAGACATCTCATATCCATCAAGAGAACCTTATGTTTGTGTATAATGTTACTTCTGATTAGTTAGGAGTTAGATATTTATTTGTGATTAAACAGAATGGAATCCTGTTATATTCCAGTATCAAACTGAGAATTGAAATTATCTGAATTGCACATTTAGTTACAAAATAACTTGGAAACAAATTGAGACTTATTGAGAATTTTAAACATTTGCTTGAATGTGGTCTTAAAATTCCTCAATCTAAAGACCTAAAAGTGTGAATTCCAAACTAAGCTGACATTGACATATGGCTACCTTTCAAGTTAAATTATTTTAAGATTAGGAGCTGAAGTAGGCCACTCGGCCCATCAAGTTTGCTCCATGATATAATAAAATCAGGGCTGATCTGTGAAAAGCCAAATACACTTTCCTGCTTTTTCCCCATAACACTTGATTGCTTTACTAATTAAAAGTCTCAGCCTTGAATAGAATTAATGACCCAACCTCTACAACCCTCTGCAATAAGGAATTCCACAGATTCACTACCCCAAGGGCAGAAATTCCCAATCACCTTTCTTTTAAATGGTTTGTCCTTTACTTTGAAATTACATCCTCTGATTCTAGACATGCCCAAGAAGGTAAACAAATCTTCCTGCATATATACTGTCAAACCTCCTAAAAGTCTTGTGTGTTTCAATAGGTCACCTCAGACTCTTTTAAACTCTAATGAGTGAGTACAGGCCCAACATACTCGCCCACCTCTCAGAATACAATTCTTCCATATCCAGAATCAACCGAGTGCCTCCAATGCCAATACATCTTTCCTTAGATAATCAAAACTGCTCACAATATTCTCGGTGTAATCTAACTAGTGCCTGATATAACTTTTGCAAGACTTCCCTATTTTAGCACTTTACTGTCTTCAAATGTAGCCAATATTCCATTTGCCTTTCCTATTATCCATTGAACTTAGATTTTGTGACTTATGCACAAGGACTCCCTGTCTGCTGTTGATTTTTGCAGACCTTTCTTTGCTTAATTAATATTCAACTCTTCTATTCTTCCTGAAAAAGTGCATAACTTCATATTTTCCCATATTATATTCCATCTACCAAATTTTGCACACTTATTTTATCTGCCACATTCCTTCCCCTTCCACGTATTTTTGTGTCATCTGCAAACGTGACTAGAGTACATTCAATTGTACATTTCCGTTATCCAAGTCATTAATATACTGTATACAATTTCTCTTTATGAAGCCACACCTATTCTGTTTGACTATTAAAGGTATGTGTAATTGCTCTGTTTTACATCCTTTATAACAGTCTTTAACATGTCACAATAACAGGTGTTAAACTAACTGGCTTATAGTGGCATATATTTTTTGTCTCTTTCCCTTCATGAACAAGGATATTATATTGACAGTTTTCCAGTTCTTGAAGTCTTTTCCAGAACTGAAAGATTATTGGAAAATTATTCCCAGTGCATATACTATCTCTGAAGCATTTACTTCCTTTAGTAACCAAAGGACCTGATGTTTTGGTTTTTAGTTTAGTTTAGTTGCTCTAATACTTTTTCTCTAATGATTGTTGTCATGTTTACTGTCAATCCCCTTTTTCACCTTTGATTATTTAGTATATTTTGGAATACCATTTGTGTCTTCTACCATAAAGTCTGATTGAACTCCTCTGCCATTTCCTGGTTCCTTAGTAATATTTCCCCAGCCTCATTCTCTAAGGGATCTTTGTTTATTTTGGTCTCTCTTTTCCTTTTTATATATTTAAAGAAGATCTTGCCATCAATATTACTTGCAAGTTTATCCTCAAGATTTATTTTCTCTCTTTTTTTGGACCATCTTTTATTGGTTTTCATTAAACTTTGCCACATTGTATCTTTTTCTTTGAATTTGATGCTATCCTTAATTTCCCTATTAAACCATGATTGGCTTATCCCCTTCCTAAAGATCTTCCTTCTCACTGGGAGATATCTTTGTTTTGAATCTGTTGTGATCGCTATCAACTAATTAGGTGTCATACTTTGCTTGAAGCATGTACTAGAGTGTTTTAAGGAAGGGGTTCCTAATAAATCCTGTAAAAGCACATATGGAATGGCCCAGGCTTTCATGTAAGGTAACAACAAGCTGTTATCGCATCTCATTAAATTATTCGAAAGTGCTTTATATATAATGCATTACTTTGAAATGTATCAACAACTCTAAAGCAGGCAAACTCAATAGTCAGGAGAAAGTGAGGACTGCAGATCAGAGCTGAAAAATGTGTTGCTGGAAAAGCGCAGCAGGTCAAGCAGCATCAAAGGAGCAGGAGAAGGGCTTATGCCCGAAACGTCGATTCTCCTGCTCCTTTGATGCTGCCTGACCTGCTGCTCTTTTCCAGCAACACGTTTTTCAAATTCAATAGTCAGTCAGCATCAGGCAAGAAACCCCAACAACACTCAAACAAATAACAATTTTTAACTTTAATTATTTTGATGGAAAGGAATGCAAGTCAGCAAAATTTCTTGATTAAATCATAAAAACTGGAGAAACTCAGCTGTGGAGAAACAGATGGAGTCTGATACGACTCATCTTCAGATCTTTCTGTGTTTAATATAAGAGTTCTAGCATCTGTGATATCTTATTTTTATCTGATAATTTCTTGATTTCTTTTTATAGTGTCATTTGATCTTCAATGTAGATGAGTCCTCAGTTTAACATCAGATCAACAACTGTAGCAGCGCAGCAGTCTCTCTGAACTATACTGGAGTGTCTAATTTATGTGTTTAAGTGGACTAGGATTTGAACCTTTTGACACAAAGGCTACTAATCCAGTCAGACTGACATCTGAATGTTGACATGAATGCATAAATTCATTGGGAAGAGAAGAATTATGCATTTGTCTCACATTAATAAAATATCTAATAATTTCCTAATATGTGTGGCTCTTTTATATTTATGTAAGTATAATATACATCTTAAAATCTGCAGCAATTCAGTTTAAGTTAGTAGATACTGATGTGATTGCACTAACAGCTTGTAACGAAGTCCCTCTCACTGTAAAGAAAGTGAAAATGCATATAATGTTCCACAGTTGAGACTTTTAAAGATGATAAAGCTCCTGATTCACAATAGTACAAAAATGCAATAGAGCTGCTGCCCTTTGGTGCTGAATGCACAATGAGCTGATCTCATAGTACAATGATTCAATTTTACAAAATGGAAGCAACAAGGCATGAAGGCAAAACAACTCCATTCTGTGACATTTCTTTGAAACTGGTAGGGAGAAGAATAGATCTTTATGAAGTACAAAAGCACTCTCTCGATAAGGGTACTGTCATAAGAGGCTGGAGGGGGTTGGTGAATAAATTAATAGAATCCTTATTTTCAACCCAGATCAATGAAAAAAATAACATACTCATTCACCTTTGAATTTTTAGGCCCAATTTCTAATGCAGAATCTTTCCTAGCAGTCACAGTACAGTAAATTGTAGAAAGAACAGCATGGGGAATTTTTGTAGAAGACACAAGCATTTTTTTTATGATACTAATTGGTGTATTTCTGACGGCGAGCAAAACATTTAAAGTCCCCAAAACCTCTGAGATGCTATGGGGGAAAGTTAAACATAGAAGTTAAGTCAGTTAGTCTTAGGTTGGCAGGTGGATAAATGGGTAGGGTGACAGGTGAGCAGAAAGGGTGGGCAGATAGGTGACGGGGTAGGTCAGGTCATAGGTAGTCTATTTAGGGAAATCTTTGGGGGATGGAGAGTAGTCACTGGTTGCAGGAATTAGTCAGGTCAGGTTGAGGGGCAAAGTATATTAATTTTCAGTGGGAGAAGAGCTATAGATTAACTGATAAAGGATGGTGCTTACATCTGTCACACACGCTTCCTTTATTACAACCGAACCCTGAAGTTTTTAAGTGAAGCTTCTGAAAGGCAGACAAAGCTCAGTCGTCACAAAAGCAAGTTGTTGGTTTGCTGACAAATTAATCATTTCAATACATTGCAATGTTCCAGTAAATTAATTTATCTATGATTAAGATGCTTGGCCCTTTAAATAGCACTTCAATAAGGCTCAGCTTGCAGTTTCACACTTGTTTTTCTTGCATAAGCAACACAGATGATGCCTGAAAGCTTGCATACAAGTCAAATTGCTGCTATCTGTAGGGAATAAGGGTATGGACCACTCACAAATAACAAAATATGCAGATACTGTTACAATGTGTAGGAAGTCAATGGGAGGAATGAAAGGTGGGATCACCAGCTGACCTTATAGATATACTGACCTGCATATATCAAATAATGGGTGTGAGTGTAAGCAATTTCCTCATTTGGACAGGCAATATAAACATGATGGACTGAATAGCCTCCTTTTGTGCAGTAAAAATCTGTGAATAGTGCTTAAATTTGGAATCCGGTTGTCACATCAGCTTATTGGGCTGTGTCCACACAGGAAGCTGCTATCAGTATCCAAAATTGCAGGGAAATGGAATAGGTATCCGTAACACCACGAGAAGAAATTATTGAAAACAGCTTTACTAATGGTTCTAAATTACCAATAATGCAATAGGTCTAATTTTTTTTTAAAAAAGAGGACCAACAATAATATTTGGTTCACTTATTAATTTTCTCTCAGCCAATAACCACTCTAAGTACAATGCCACCAACAATGTTATTATTCAATTACATATAGTTTCAACCTGTGACTTTCCTGGGCATTGCCATCTCAAGTAATTCATTTATCCACTATGACAATAAACATATACCACTCTGGTTTATTCCAGTTTAATTACACAGCTGCTGTGAATCTCTATAATACAGAAAGCATCATTTGTACTATTGACCAGAAACTGTTCTGGACTGGTCATATAAATAATGTGGGTCAAGAGTGGGTCAGAAGCTAGAAATTTTGTGAGTAACTTATCTCCTAATTCCAAAAGTTCATCTACCACCTATAATTCACAAATCGGGAGTGTGATGGGATATTCCACACTTGACTGAATAAGTGCGATTCCAACAACACTCATGAAGTTTGACAGTATCCATATCAAAGCAGCTCAATTGATTTGCACCACATCCACAAACATTCATTCCCTCCACCTTTGATGCTCAGAAGCTGAAATGTATATCCTATGCAAGGTGAACTGCAGAAATTCAAGACTGCACCTTAGACAGCACTTTTCAAATGCACAACCATCACCATCTAGAAGGACAATGGCAGCAGTTATATGGAAACTTCATCTTACCCACCAAGCCACTCATCACCTTGATTTAGAAATATATCATTGTTTCTTCAGTGTCACTGATTCAAAGTCCTGAAACTCTGACCCTAACAATATTGGGAGTGGACCTATTTTCAATGGATTACAATAGTTCAAGAAGGCTGCTCAACACCAGCTTCTCAAGAATAACTAGGGATGAACAATAAATGCTTGCCCAACCAACAAAGCACACATCCTATAAATGAATTTAAAAATATATTTTAGGGAACTGTAAAAATTAATGTTTTGAATGCTATAAAAGATATTACATTGGTTCTAGATGCAGTTCTTAACAATCTGAATGTGTCACTGACTGAAGGCAAGGCACTATAATCTCAGCATGGCTAGATAATAGGACACCTGGCTATATAAACTTCATTGAAAGTCAATTAGCCCCAGCTGATGTGTAACTTATGTCCTATTAGCCAGTTATTGATCAATCAGTGCTTCCCAGAAGACTATCTGCCTGCTTTTCTATACCCTTTCATTTAAATGAACTGTTTTCAACATAAGTGATTTAATTTGGCAGCCCAATTTTCTTCAGGGAATTTTAATAATGTGCCTGTAAAGTTCCACAATGTTACAAGTATATCATTGAGAGCTAAGCTCACCGCCACTCAGAGGAAACCACTCCTAAAGAGAACTTTGGTAGTTCTGCTGCTGGATCATTCATTTTGTACTGTTGCCACTCTTTCCATTATATAAAACAAATTTATATTCCTTGAATTCCTTCTCTAAGAGCATTGTGGGTCAACCTATAGGACATGGACTGCACTGGTTCAAGAACCCACCACCTTTTTAAGGGAAATTAGGGATGGGCCATAAGTGCTGACCAGCCACTGATACCCACATCCCATGAATGAAGAATAAAAAAAAGAATATTGGCAGAAAGTTGTTTTCTAGCCTTAATGTTGAACTCTATTTTTCCCAACTAGGAAGTATTGAGGACCAGTCTAAATATGTATATGAAACAAAGTCTGCAAATTCCCAAGTCTGAAGTGAACAATTATGATGAAAACATAAAATTTTGATGGGCTTGCTTTTGTTCAGCAATGGTGACATATCACCGCATTATTGAACATGGGTGGTGTAAGACATAGTCAAAAGAAATCAAACCTCTATTGTGAATCCATGAGGGCATCTGTGATGTAGAATTGTTTTTTGGCATATTTATATATAAATCTATGTTATTTTATATATCTGTTGCTAAGAAAACATCTAACATAGCAAACATTTATTCTATGAAAGATTATTTAAACTTCAGAGGGAGATCTGTGCTGATTTATCATGCACATACTGCAAAGACCATTGCAAGACAGAAATGTTGTCTTACTTTGGATTTTTCTGGGTAAGAGAGAAAACTTTCCTCTGACTGAGCTCAATCTCCTTTCATTATATTGTTGATCTTCTGACAGAACAAAGGAAAGTGATTCATTCTTTATTGAAATTTGTAAATTTGCTGTTTTACACGAACTCTGAGTACTTGTTCAACAAATGTTAAGTGTGGCATCATAATTTGAATTCACGCCAAAGCATTCCAAAGCCAAGTTGTATGACTTGAGAATACATCAATGGAAGAGGGTGGGTTGACTGATTCACCAGGAAGTTGTAATGAGGGATCCATCATAATTAGCTCAAGGGAAGGGTAATGTTATCAATATATGAATTAGGATCTCATCAACGTCTTTTTCTCACTTTCACCAAATAGTCTGGCAAACAGAATTTAAGCTGCTTTCAGTTCAAACTCTCCACCCCTCATTTGGATACTGTGCATTTTCCATGTCCTGCAAATCTTCAGTTTGATCTTTTTGACAGGCTCAGGAAAACTGAAATGGTGTTGATGTCACTGTTGTACTGTTTTTTGGCTGCTGCCATTTTTCTTGAAGTCATCCAGACAGAGTGTCTATTTACATACCAGAAGTGTCAGAAAGCTGTTCAGCCTTGCTAATCTCAAGACTTTGTCAGAGTGTTGCTGTATGTTGCCACACTGATATTTCTTCAGTGGAAAACTGACAGACTCTCGTATGTGCAGTTTGGTTTGACCAACAGCATCAGGAAGCCAAATATCATGGCTCAGGATGTTGCCAATATATCTATGTTTCAGCATTGAAAATGTGGCGCATGAGGTTACTGACAGTTTCACCAGTCTATTTTCCATAGTAATTTGTAATTCATCACTTGATGCTAAAGCCAACACATCAAACAAGTTTCAGCTGATATGACCAAGCTGAACACTGTGTATGTGGGATAACATCAACTGAGAGTCTACCAAGTCTGTGTACCCAAAAACCAGTGAATCATACATCTTCTCAGCGCACTGTCTTCCTCTGCAGCAAATGTGACAGACAGCACCAATTCACAGGGAACCAAAACAAGTGATGCCACCATAGCACAAACCATTACCTTATGTGATGAAAGGCTGTGATTAAAAGTCATTTCTGACAAAAAGAAAATCATGAATGCTTTTCCATTTTGCTTGGTCTCTGTCAAGTATTACTGGTGCAACTGGAGTTGATGTGTTTGGTTATTACTGATCTGTGTCTGAGGGAACATCAGAAGGAGTAATCAGTGATCCTTAGTCCTGGATTGACTCACAAGAGGGAACATTCTCTTCATGTCCATCTCATTAAAATCATTTAGGATTTTAGAAACCTCAACCAAGTCACCAGTCACTCTTCTACACTACTTCTCAGATATTCAGGAACAGTTCATTCCTTTTGCTGTAGGAGAACAAAACCAATTTCAAATTCTTAGGTTTGCACACATTTTTCTCCATTACTGCTGTTCTTTTGGTGTTGTTGGGTCAAGGTCGTGGAACTCTCTTCCCACCAGCACTATAGGCGTACCTATACTTCTTGAACTTCACTGGTTTAAGAAGGCAACTCACCACCACTTTCTCCAGAGCAATTAGGGACAGGTAATAAATGTTGACCTAGCCATGACAGACATTTCCTAGAAATGAATGAAACAAATTAGAAGTGATTAACTGTGTTGAGCCAGTCATGTATCAGACATTTTCAGAGAAAAATGTCATGAGACAATTGCCCTTCAGTCACATGGTTATGATGTATTGCCACAAAAAAAATTCTTGCTACTAAACAATAATCTTTCGACTGTTGATATCATTTAGTGAGACCTATGATTTTCATTTGGAAGCACACTTGTTATTCCCCTTGCCCAAGCAAGGAAATTGATCAGTTCTTTGGATACTAAACCCTTTGCTTCTAGGCAGCTGGTGATCTCTTAATTGGAGGAATGATGTCAGAGCTTTCTTTAGAACTGCCTCATGCCAGTTCTGCGTGATAGAGGGGTTGGCACAAAACGCTTGATAGGAACTGTGGCTCCAGGAGTCATTCTGATACCCATGTCTACATTCTTCCTGCTTCTGTTAGCTTTAGAAAGCAAATCTATGTCTCCATAACAATTTGTTTGCAAGATCCTTATCATAAGGATTTCTGTCATTACTGAGGTGATTTGAGAGAGATGGGAATGAGATCCCACTCTTTATCTGAGATTTTAGATCTTTCATTAGAAGTTTCAATACCCTCTTTCATTGATGCATTTCTTAGTCAAACTTTAATTTCAACACTCCAAGAATCTCATGAAATTTGTAAGTCCCTGTGTAGACAAATTGCAGAGATACTGACAACCTGTCTGGTTGAAATTGCTTTCTATCAGATCTTCCTGATGCTTTCTGGTCAGAAATCTGATGTACTCTTATCTCACTAACTCAGCTAAGGTGATCTCTTGCTTCTAGACCGACCAGATGTCAGCTACATAGGCATAATAAGATGGCCTCACTTTAGTGGGTCTCGACTCTAAGGTATGGTTTATCTATTGTGGTATTGCATAGTATCATAGTTTTTGATACGTTCAGCTGTGTCTCTTCATGATTTTCTTGTATTTCCTGAAGAGAAGGCACAGTATGTAAGAAGCTGGGAAGTCCTTGAGGTATCTGGGGATATCTTGACCAGAGAGATCAATGTAAGGAGATTGCAACAGTGCCAAAATAAACTGATGATGTTATACAGGTTGCCATAGTGAGTGAATACTTCATTACATAGCTACAACTCATGCAGTAGTGACATTTATATACTGCACCTCAATCTCTCACAAATTCCAGTGTTGCTAGCCTGAATCTCTCATTTTCGGCCATCACACCTATCCAGTATTCAGCTCAGGCATGTGTATCACCAAAGCACAGTGCTATACAATGACTAATGTTCAACTCTCTAACTTGCACCACAATAGAAGGGAGTAGAAGAGAGGTCCTGACAATGCCTTCATGCACTCAGGAACATGGTTCCACATGTCCTGGTAGTGTCTGCAACAGAGTCCATAGATCCAAGATTGCTAAGAACATTCACACTGAAACAATAGATCTTTTGTTTTTCACCCGTACCATGTCCTTTAGCCCACCCTTTTTCTCTTGTTTTCTTATAACAATGAAATGCCAACTGCCCATCCACAGCAGTCTAAGGAGAATGCCTATATCCATCCACCACATTAGAGATTCATTTCATCCATACCACAGCAACAGTGTGCCATCTACAAGATACACTGTGACATTTCACCAAGGATCCTTCTAAAACACCTTCAAAACTGGTGATCTTTACCACTTAGAAGACAGAGCAGTAGACATATGGCAACACATTACCTGTGGGTTCTCCTCTGAGCCAGACACATCCTAACTTGGAACCATGTCACAATTCCTTAACTATTGCTGGATCAAAATCCTGGAACTCACTTCCTGCCAGCAGTGTAGGTATATCTGCAACACACAGACTTCAGCAGTTCAGAGAAGTAGCTTCTTCACAATTACCTGTTCAAGGTCAATTAGAGATAGACAATAAATTCTGGCGTTGTCAGAAACCTCACATCCCATGAAAAAAAACAAGAGGAATCAACATCACTTGTTCTGCCTCTCACAACCACCTGCTCAGATGCTGACACTGAATGTACTTTGAAACTTGTGCAGAGCAGCATGTTGTGAGTTAGTCTGCATAATCGGGCTGCAACCAGACTAGAAGAAAGGATAGTTAATCTCTCAGCTCACCGGAGGGCTTTGGTGCAGATAAATTCTGCTCCAGAGTGTAACCCAAGGATTTGGTAGGGCACTAGTGTCCTTGCTATTGCCTTTCAACAAATCAGCCTAGACTGATATTGTCCAAGCTGATCTGTTCCATACCAATCAAGATCACGCAAAGCAAAGTCATTTGCAGCATTTCCAGTGAGAGTCAGCAGCCATCTTACACCAACTGGGATAGCATTATGTTGAATCATCAGGGCAGGCAAAGGACCACAAATCAGGCACGAAAGGAATGCACAAGAATGAATGGTTTGCATAATTGGATGTGACTTCAGAAAAAGATATTCATGAAAATAAGTCTATTGCACTGTGCCTCAGCATCATCTACCCCCTTGCTCCTCCTCTGCCTTTATCTAAACTATAGAAAATAACCTTTCAGTTCTGAAGAAATTATACTGGGCTCAAAATGTTAATTCTGTTTCTCTCTCCACAGATGCTGCCAGATCTGTTGAGACCAATACTTACTGTGTCTGTTTCATTCTTGTGAGAGGCTTTTATGTTAAATGGTGGTAAAAGTACATTGTTTAGGATGAGTCGGATGGATATGTCAATCTCCCTGGATAGTTAATTTAAGTTTCTAGTCAATGGTAGTCCCCTGATGTTGATGGTTGTGGATTCAGCATGACAATACGGTTGAATATCAAGGGGTATTAGTTAGATTCTGCTTTCTTGGAGAGGGCCATTACGTGACACTTGCCTAACATGAACTGATCACCTGGCACTTAGCTGGCCTTCAGCAACCACAATCATTTTCCTTTGTGCTAGGTATAACTATTTTCTTATTCTCCATATAATTACTCCATCAGTTTCATTATCTTCTTTAGATTTCTTGTTGTGATTGTGGGTGAAGTACAAACTCCAATAGGTAAAGTTTGAGAAGATGCAAGCCATTATGTTTGGTCTCCACATTAATTCTGTACGAACACCATCAACTTCATCAAACTTATTAAACATTGTCTTGAGCTTAGTCTGCACACAAATATTAAATTCTCTCCTGACAGAACTGATACAGAACTTGCTCAAAGGTAGAAGATAGAGGGTGGTGGTGGAGGGCTGTTTTTCAGACTGGAGGCCTGTGACCAGTGGAGTGCCACAACAATCGGTGCTGGGCCCTCTACTTTTTGTCATTTACATAAATGATTTGGATGCGAGCATAAGAGGTACAGTTAGTAAGTTTGCAGATGACACCAAAATTGGAGGTGTAGTGG
>NC_057714.1:42288611-42326697 GCF_004010195.1 Chiloscyllium plagiosum | reverse complement strand
AGATTTACAAAATTATGAGGGGCATGGATAGGATAAATAGACAAAGTCTTTTCCCTGGGGTTGGGGAGTCCAGAACTAGAGGACATAGGTTTAGGGTGAGGGGGAAAGATATAAAAGAGAACTAAGGGGCAACTTTTTCACGCATAGAGTGGTACATTTATGGAATGAGCTGCCGGTGGATGTGGTCGAGGCTGGTACAATTGCAACATTTAAGAGGCATTGGATGGGTATATGAATAGGAAGGGTTTGGAGGGATGTGGGCCAGGTGCTGGCAGGTGGGACTAGATTGGGTTGGGATATCTAGTCAGCATGGACGGGTTGGACCGAAGGGTCTGTTTCCATGCTGTACATCTCTATGACTCTAACTCCCATCTTTAACTCCTGGTAAATTTAAGCTAACCTAAATCTCTGTTACCTGTCTCCTATCCCACACCAAATGCTGTTTCCCCATACTTGTTCTTTTTGACCTATGATGATTTCAAAACTCTAAACACCTCAAATTTAATATTCTAATCTTTAAATTCTTCCCAACATTCCACCAATGCTACAGCTTCCTCCATTGTTTTTACCATCTTGTCCTTCCCACCCACCTGATCTTTGCCACACCATTGGTAGCTATACCTTCAAGTTACTTTAACTCTAAACTTTGGAACTCATTCCCTAAGCCCTTCAACATTTTTCTTTATTATTAATATGATCCCAAAAAATTATGGCAATAATATTTCATTCTTTGGTTCAGTGTCCATTTTTCTCCAGGTGCTTTTGTGAAAACCATGGGATACCTTTCTATCTTAATGTCATCATAAAAATCTCATTAATTTTGTTAAATCCCTGGTATTACCTTTTTAATTCTTTTCTCTGTCCTTGGGATTATTTTTTCCAGGATCTAAGGTCTTGATCTGTTTTCCTTCAGCTTCACCCACAAAGATGTTGTGTATTCCATCCTTTATCACAACTATTGATAACCATGGATTAACTTCAAATAATAGAATCACATCTACTTTTGTGATTAAGTTGACATTGAAACAGCTGATGTAATTACTATCACTGTGATAGTTTAAACATGACTCTTTAAATTATCTGCTGTTCAAAATAATTGGGGACAAAATAAGTGACAGCAGTTTGCTTGTGGTTATTTAAATTGAGAAGTATTTCCAACTTAATTTTATTCAACACTCTGTTCTTTGTTGTTTTGTTCTCCTTTACATTTTTCCTTGCATCATATTTCAGCCTGAGCAATGAGGATTAAAAGTGAGCTTTTGACAGATTTGTATCAATGCTATTGTAAAGCCAACCACTAGAGTCCTGAAAATGTGCACACTTAGTGCAAGACAATCTGTAAAAGTGAAACCGCTACAGATTGAAACAAAGGCAGCTCAGAGAGGGATGATGCACTGTTTTAAGATAAATGGAAACAATTTAAAAATCCAATCCCATTCTACAAGATCAGTCAAACAGCACATTGGTGCATTCCACCCTCTGCTCCCATCACTGTCACAAACATTTTAGTAGTACATAAGCAATGCTGCTAAGACTCCTTAACATATGTTCCTGCAAAAGCTTCCAACCAGCTGAAACTCATAGTGCAACTTCCTTCTTCATAATAATATCTACATAATCTTTACGTTATCTCGACTAAACAGTAAAATGTAATTTGTAATTTTCTGATAGGAATATCACCAATCTCTGGAAGAGACGAGTACTTATTTAAGGTTTTAGTGAGACCTGTGTTGTATATAGTTGAGATTACCCTTCCTCTGTAAGCACAGAATATCATTAAACAAAAACAAATTAATGAAAAAAAAAATGAACAGCATTCTTGGTCTGTTTTAGTCTGTGCTTATATTTGGACAAGCCACTGAAATTATGTTTGCTTCAGAAGCAGCACAGGTAAAGTCACTCATTATGGCATTTGTCACTGTTCATGGCCCAATGGTAGTATACAAGGTGGAATAAGTTACGTAGGTGCAGAAGTAGCCATTCAACATCATGAACGTGTTCAATGAGATCATGGCTGATCTTTGGCCCAACTCCATACAGTTACCTTTGGCTCATGTCCCATCATATGTTTGCTTAACAAAAGTTATCTCAGGTTTAAAATAAACAACTATTCCAGCATCCACTGCCATTTGAGGAAAAGAGTTCCAAACATCTGCCACTCTTGTGTGTAGAAGGGTTTCCTAACATTTCTCTTGTACGCAGGCCCTCATTCTGAGGATATGCCCCCTTGTCTCAGAATCCACAACCAGTGGCAATTGCTTATCTTTATCTACACTATTTTCCTGTAAACACAGCAAACATTTTATAATTAGGAGATAATGAAGACTGCAGATACTGGAGAGTCAGAGTAGATAGCACAGCAGGTCAGGCAGCATGAGAGGAACAGGAGAATCGATGTTTCGGGCAGCACCCTTCATCAGGACTTACCAGCAGCTTTCTCACTTGCACCCTCAACTGACTACTCGGACATCACAGAAATCACGATAATACATTAAACTTCCAGTATTTGAGATATATAAGTTTTGGGGGTTTATCAAGAGTGCTGGTTAAAACAAAGTTTGCTTTATCTTGAAGACCTTGATCAGATCACCCCTTAATTTTATAAATTGTAAAAAAAAAAGCCTTATTGATATATAATGGTTAATGTAGCCCCTGAAGTTCAGGTATCATTCTTGTAAAACCATGTTGTACTTCCTTCAAGGCCAATATATTCCTCCTAAGGTATTCTTCCTTATCTGCTCCCAGTACTCCAAATAGTGTCTAACCAGGCTTTTGTGTAATTGTAGCATAATTTCTACATTTTTACACTCTGGACCTCTGGATATAAAGACCAACATTTCATTAGCTTTCTTATTTTCTGTACCTGTCCATGGCATTTTAAAGTCCCATGCACCTGAACCCTCAAGTCTCTTTGGAGATTCACTGCTTTAACTTCATACCATCTAGAGAGTACTCTGCTTTATACTTTTTTGGTCCAAAAGAAGTAACCTCACATTTGCTTACATTGAATTCCAGCTGCCACAGTTTTGTCCATTCACTTTGTTTTACCAATATCACTTTTTAATTTTATGCTATAATCTACATTGTTTGTAATGCTGTCTAACTTTGAGCCACCAGCAGATTTGAATGCATGTCTTCCAAGCTATGAAGCTATATGTGTTAAAATAATTACATTTTTAATTTAAATCACTGCATTTGGCTTAGAATGTTGTGGATTTAATTCAATAGTCAAAGGACTACACCACATCATTGTGACTGATCATTCAGTGCAGTGCTGCAAAAGTGCAGTACTCATTAAGGTCTGCCTCTTGGATGAAACTTGAGATCCTGCTTAACTTTCAGATGTAGGAGTAACAAAGTAACAATTTTTGAACCAATGCAGTGAAAACCAAGTATTTGATAATCTCATTGCTAGCTATGGGATCTTGCTCCCTGCAACATAACTTGTTATTGTGCTCCTTACATTATAACAATAACCTGCTTCTAGTAAACATCTCTTCTTCATTCACAATTCTGCAATTCATTGTTCCTCCTATGGCTTGTATACCATTGTAACTGATGTGTCATTACGCTATCTTGAAAGAAGGTTGCAGTTAATTTAGGAAACTAAAGTAATTATATTGTTTGTAATTAATGCATGCATTTGCTGGTGCAGGTATGTTCAAAATACCAGTGCGAAGACCACATTCAGGCTTGTAATTACAGTTTGACAGATGTTAAATGGAATAGACACAATTCAAACTCAGGCATTATTAACAAAGGAATAAAGAACAATGGATACTAAAGCTTGTGTTACAAGATAACATATAAATATTGAAACTCTAATCAGGGGTTTATGGAATGATTGCAAATATTTGCTTTTTTATCCTGATTATACCACTGGTTTGTTGCATAACATATTAATGTATTTTTAACAAAATGAAAATATGGACCCAACCGTGGGCAGCAAAGGGCCTGTTTCCACACTGTAAGTAATCTAAAAGTAATCTAATCTAAAAAAAAAACCATAGCTCTTTAAATATCACTTCCATACTTTTAGAAAATTGCATCAAATTCTGATTGCCCTTCTTTAGGAAAGGTGTTGTTAAATGTGAGAGGGTGCAGAAAAGATTTACAAAGAAGTTGCCGGGACTGGAGTGTTTAAGTTATAAGGAGAGGCTGAATAGGGTGGTGCTTTTTTCTCTGCAGTGTTGGAGGGTGAAGGATGATCTTTATAGAGGTTTATAAAATCATGAGGGGCATAGATAGGGTGATTAGCCAAAGTCTTTTTCCTAGAGTAGGGGAATCCAAAACTAGAATGTAGAGTTTTAAGGTGAGAGGGGAAAGATTAAAAAGGACCTGAGGAGTAACTTTTTCACATAGAGGGTGGTGCATGTAAGGAATGGGCTGCCAGAGGAAGTGGTGGAGGCAGGTACAATTATAACATTTAAAAGGCACCTGGATGGATATATGAATAGGAAGGGTTTAAAGGGATATGGGCCAAATGTTGGCAAATGGGACTAGGTCAGATTGGGATGTCTAGTTGGCATGGATGAGTTGGTCCGAAGAGTCCGTTTCTGTGCAGTATGGCACTAAGTACCTTATTAGATCTGTAGCATTGATACTGTCTGATGTGAAAGTTATCAGGTCAATGCAAATTTTTTGTTTACATTATGGGAGAGGGGATGTATTGTTTCTCACTTGCAACAGTTGCATGTGCTTAGTAAAATAACACATGTCATGGAAAGTACAAACTTGCTACAAAGAATTAGAATGTACATAATTTGGGATTTATACATAAAAGTGACACGTTTTACCATGAATATACTAAAGACATTGAAAGTCAATGTTTGGCATATTTACGTAATTTGTTTTCATGAAATAAATAAAATCATGAATATTTTAATGAAACTTTACTGCTTTAAGAGTAATCGCATACGTGCTAATTCCTTTTATCTATCTACTTGTCAAAACAAACAGCTCCATAGATTTAAAATTTGTATTTTCTTTCGAATGCAGGTGGAAGAAAACAAGTGCAGGCTTCATAGACTTGAATAGCCCATTTCTAAGCTGAAACATCATGCTCTCAAATGTCGTCAGTTATCGTGGGGAGAAGGTCGGGAAAGCAACTCTCTAATAATTGAATGAGGAAAATAACCGGGAAAAAATAAAATTGCAGTTGTTAAAAATTTGAAAGCAAACCGCTGAAAAAAAAACTGGAACAGGTAGTCAGCATGAGGAGGGTTCCATGCCCGATACATGAGTCTACTGGCGACAGGAGCGACTCCAGGATTTCAGGCGACGAAGGTTGTACGGTGTGTGTGTTGAACTTTGGACCGTACCCTGCGCCCCGGATCCGCGCTACCCGCGCCCTCACCCTCGCGGCGGCTCTGCCCTGCGGTCTTCGCTGTCTGACGCGCGGCCACGCGATGACGTGTTGGCGCGCGGTACCCGGCAGTTTGGTTTCAGTTGGAGCGCGAGCCGCTGCGGGAGTAACGGCTGCGTCGGCGCGAGCGAACGAGCTGCAGCTCGGAATCCGGGGCCGGTTCTCACCTCGATCCCTTCCCCCCCCCCCCCCCCCCCCCCCCCCCCCCCCCCCCCCCCCGCTTCTCTTCCCCCTGTTCCCGGTGTGACAGTGGCCGTGTGACACCCCCCCCCCCCCCCCCCACAACTTGCAGCATTTGTTTGGAAGGAGGAGGGGGGAATTGTATTTTTTTTCAGACATTATCATTCGGTTTGTGCCGATTGTAAACCATGATGAAGACAGAGGCTTCAGGAGAGAGATCGACCCTCCGCAGTGCCTCGCCGCACCGCAATGCTTACCGGACCGAATTCCAGGCTCTCAAAAGCACCTTCAGTAAAGGCGCCGGCAACGCGGGGGTGGCGGCGGCGGCGGCCCTCCCCGGAGGCGATGGAAAGGCGAGGGAAGGCTCCGAGAACCCGCTGCAAGCCCGGGGAAGAAAATATGGCTCCAATGTTAACCGGATCAAGAACATGTTGTTTATGCAGATGGGCATGGGGCCTGGCGAGGACAACGGGGCTTCTGCCCGCAGCAAAGGGGCCCGAGGGACTTCATCGTCCCCGCACCGGAGGGTGCGAGCCCGGGATGTGGCGGAGGTTGCAGTCGGCCCCCGGGTCAAGCCGGCCGATCGGACAAGTCGCATCGACGCCAGTCGCGATGGGCCATCCACCTACTCCAAATTTTCCGAGACCCGCAAACTGTTCGAGCAGAGCAGCCGCGAATCGCTGGCCCTTTCTCACCAGTGCTCCCCCAAAAGGGAGCAGAAGGGCTCCCAGGATCAACAGCTGGACGAGCTGCAGGCGATCGATGGGCCCCGCTCCCATCGGGGTAGCACCGAGTCTCTGGACAGCACCAGCCCCAGGACAGAATCCGTGTCTCCCACCGTCAGCCAGCTCAGCGCCGTCTTTGAAAGCACCGAGCAACAAAACCAGGTGGCGGGCGAAAGCGGGCTGCACGGTTCCTCGAAAAGCACTGAACGACTGAGCGAGGAGCAACCCCCAGACTCCAAAATATCTGTCACCCAAGGTCAATACAAGAATTATTTTGTAAACCAGGATACTGGAGGTTTATCGAAGACACGTGAAAAGCAACCTAACATTGCCAGCTATGCGACATTTCCATCGGAGACGGTCAAAACAGACCTTCCTTGTAACCAGAACAGTGCAATGGATGAAAGGCAAGCTGAACCCGGAGCGCATGTTGATGTGGATCATCGTGATAATCGACAAGAACAAGGCTCCATTGCACAGGATTGTTATAACTTAGGGAAACACGCAAACATTGCTATGGACGTGAAACAAAGCAGCGTTGCTTCTGATTTTCCAAATAGCGATGCGGTTGCAGATGGATCAGGTAAGCGAGGTTCAATAGCAAGCGAAAATTCCTCAGAGGAGAGTACAACTGAACATTCTGGGATTGCAGTCACAAATCGATCAGTTGACAAAAACGACGGGTTGGAATATCCCAGAACCGAATCTAAAATTCAAACTCTGGAGGCTGAAGGCTGCAGTGTGGAGTCTGGAGATGACGCTGGTTGGGAGCACACTTATGAGGACTCAGAGGAGCAAGTGGATAGCGATGAAAACAATTATGAGCCAAATGTGGAATGTACAGAAGTAAAAGGATTATCCGATGAAGATAATATTCCAGCGAAAAGGAAAGTTAAGTTCAGCACAGCTCCTATCAAGGTAAGTGTTTTGCAATGGCTGAAACATGTTCGGGTACCTTAACAAATAAAGACAAAGTACGTAAGCTTCCGAAATAATTGACGTGCTTTAAAAATACATTTTATCTATAATTACGTAAAAATATTATGTGCAGTTATTTTGAGTTAGAAATCTGAATTAAGTTAAATTTGTCACAGCTGATATAAAGACTCCAATAGATTGTTTCTGATGCAGGAATATTGAAGTGAGCATAATTTTAATTAATTCTGTCTATTTCATAGTTATAAACCAGAGATGGTCAGATCTAGGCAGAAATCATGCTACGTTTATGTTGGTAGAATGTTTTAAATGACAAAGCGCAACTTTACAATGCGGATAGGATACAGGAATCCTGACTATCAATGCTACAGGAAAGTGCAGCCGTTCCTCTCATGTTATGATTTACTTGTTTTATGGGTAATTATTTATGACTTGTTTGACATTCCCTGAAGTATTTTGAATGAATCCACTTGATGCATGGCTAAAAGTTTCTTGCAAATCAGGTTGCATGTTTTATTACCCCAACAAAATTTCAAGGGAAACAAAAATGGGCAATTAAATGCAGGATGTGGAACAATCAGGGTTTGCCACTTGAACTCTTCAGTCCATACAGTCCTGCGTGAGTAACTTAGCAACTGTACTTGCTGCTGCGAAAACAAACTGAAACATCGGTGTTGACATCAAATTTAAAGGCTCTGTAATTAGTGTTAGTTTATAAAATGAGGACTCTGGTAGTGCGAATGGAAATGAACCGAAAAGGAAATCCCAAATAAGCAGATGAGTAAGCATCCCTGAACTGAGACCATTATCTTCAACCCTAGGTAACATCAACATAAATTAGCAAGCATGTGTCTAAAATCTGACCTGGCTCTAAATGTTTACCTGTATTAAGTTCTGAACTATCTGCATTTTTTTTAAAAAAGTGTTTTTAAAGCTCATCTCAATGTTTCAAATTATACACAAGAACAACCTACATTATATGCCCCCTGTAACACAGATAAATGACATTCCAAGATAGAAATCAAAAGATAATTACATTTGTATTGTAGTTTTCACAACCAGAGGATGCCTCAAAATGTTTTGTAGTCAATTAGGTGCTATTTTGTAATGCTGTCTTCTAAATAGTGCATGAAGTCTTTTTCATAAGCCTGAAAGAGCAATGAGAATTGGGGTCTCAGTTTAACATTTCATCTGAAAAATGGTACCTCCAACAATAAACCATTATTTAATCATACATGCAAGAGTCAGCCTTGATTTTCATATTCAAGTCCTATAGTGGGACTTACGTCTGCACCTATGTGACTCAGAAGTGAAAGTCCTTTCTGCTGAACCACAGGCAACAAGCTGAACGCAATACATGATTTATGGCACCTATATTATGTCCCAGGGATGTCCTAAATGGCCTTACAGTGAAGTACTTCTGAACTGTAGTTACTGTTATAATGTTGAAATGCAGCCATTTGGAAAAAGTAAACATGCCCAAAAAGCATTGTTATCAAGGCTGTTGAGCCAAAGATGACAAAAGGATTGGCCAAATACTTGGTCAAATCGTGGGTTTGAAGGAAAGTAGGTAGAGAGAGAGAGAGAAGGAGAAATTTGAGGTTTAGGGAGGGAATTTTAAACTTTGACCCTTGATGATTAGAGGTGCAGCTCAAATGGTAAGTTATGTGATGGCTGTTAGGCTGGAGAATATTGCAGACATAACGAAGGGAAGAGTGTGACAACAGTTTAATATGAAACCAATGACTTTTCATTAGAGACACTTGTACATTGAGTCAATGTATGCTTTGTGTAGAGATAAGGAATAGCAAAGTCAAGGAATCACTTGAAGAACTTAATAGGGCTCCTAACATTAACTACAATGGGATGAGGTATACAGGAAGAAATAATAGTGACTTGTGAGAAAGTTTGATTTTAATCTCCCTGTAAATTTGATGCTTAAACTCACAACATCCGGTTATAGTTCAACAGGTTTACTTGGAAGCACCTGTTTTCAGAGCGCTGCTCCTTCATCAAGTGATAGAAGCAGTGCTCCGAAATCTAGTGCTTCCAAATAAACCTGTTGTACGAGAACCTGGTGTTGTGAGTTTTAACTTTGTACACTCCAGTCCAACACTGGTATCTCCAAATCATGTAAATTTGATGCATCAGATTGGCAAAGGTAGCCTGGAAGTTCAGTTTATAGTATTTTTTGGGACACTTTCTTAAGAGTAGCAACTTCTCGAGCCAACCAGAGATCAGACTATCCTAAATCTGGCTATCTGCAATGAGACAGGATTAGATAATAACTTTAGTAAATGCGCCCTGATGTTACAGTGACCGAAACATTATTTTAATTTTGCATGTAGTTTTAGGAAGAACACAGTGGGTCTCAGTTTTATTTAAACTTAAATAAGGTTTAATAATGAAGTCATGAAGACAGCTGGCTGAAATGAACCGGGAAATTTGGTTAATGGAGAGGTTGGTAAAGATGCAGTTTTAGATTTTTGAGGAGGTGTGACTAAAGATCCTTGGACAGCACCTTCCAAAACCATGACTACTTCCACCTGGAAGGACAAGGGCAGCAGCTACTTGGGAACACCACCATCTACAAGTTCCCCTCCAAGCCGCTCACCACCCTGACTTGGAAATATACCCCGCGTTCCTTCACGGTTGTTGGGTCAAAACCCTGGAATTCCCTCCCTACTGGCATTGTGGGTCAACCCACAGCAAGTGGACTGCAGCAATTCAATAAGGCAGCTCATCACCAACTTCTCAAGGGCAAATAGGGATGGGATATCAAGTCCCACAAATGAATTTTAAAAAAACTCTCAACAGACATGCATTAAATGAGAATGAAAGATTAAGGGAAGAACTCACCATCAGTTGCCAACTAAGGAAGTTAAAATATTTTAAAATTTAATCAAGACGTGGCAATTCAGAGGATTGGACAGTTTATTAAACAAAATAGCAAATGAAGCTTGAAAAAAAGGGAGGAATTAGAGTATGAGAGAGAGTACTTGAAAAGGAAAAATAATAAGTAAAGTCAGCACCGGTCCTCTAGTGTTCAAGTCCAGCCGGGGAATTATTAATTGGGGGATGTAGTTGCATAGAGGTAGTTTAGAGAAGATTCACCAGATTGATTCCAGAGATGAGGGTTTGTCGTATAAAGAGAGATTGAGCAGTTTAGGCCTATACAGTCTAGATTTTAGAAGAATGAGAAGAGATCTCATTGAGGTGTATAAGATTGACAAAGTTGATGTAGAAAAGATATTTCCTCATGTGGGGCCATCTAGAATGTGAGGTGAAGTTTTAGGATAAAGGGAGTAGATAGAGATGAAGGGTAGGGGAGATAATGGTTGAGTGACATTGTCACTGGTCTGTTAATCCAGCGAATTTGATAATATTTTGGGGACCCTGGTTCAAATCCCATCACAGTAGATGGTGGAATTTGAATTCAGTTAAAAAAAGTTGGGTTCAAGACATTGAGTAATGTTCTAATGTCCTGTAGGAAAGGAAACCTGTAATCCTTAACTGGTCTGGCCTACAGCTTTATAGGACTTTTGTTAGACCACATTTGGAATGTTTCGTACAGTTCTAGTTACCATGCTACCAGAAGGATGTGGATCCTGTGGAGAAGGTACAGAAAAGATTAACCAGGATGTTGCGTGGTATGGGGGTTCTTAGCTATGAAGAAAGGTTAGATGGAATGGGTTTGTTTTCACTGGAACACACGAGATTGAGGGGAGTCCTGAAAGAAGTTTATAAAATTGTGAATGGTATGGATAGAGTGGAAAGCATGAGGGTTTTTCCCAGGGTGGAGGGGTCAATTACTAGGGGACACAAGTTCAAGGTGTGGGGATGCATTTAAAAGAGATGTGCGCAGCAAATCTTTCACATAACGTTCTTGGAGCATGCTGCCAGAGGAGGTGGTGGAAGCAGACACATTGGCAGCATTCATGAAACATTTGGACGAATACACGAATAGGAAGGGAATCAAGGGATACAGATCCTGCAAGTGAAGACAGTTTTAGTATGAAAGACATACTGAAAGGCTTGGAGGGCTAAAGGGCCTGTTCCTGTGCTGTATTGTTCTTTGTTCTACATGTGATTTCAGACCCAGAGCCAATGTGGTTAACTCTTAACTCCCTCTGTGCAATTAGGGAAGAGCAATAAATCCTGCCTCAGGCAATGAGGCCTTCATCCCATGAATGAATAAAGAAAAAAATGCATTAGAAATTACTTCTCTCAAAAATTGTGAATCTGTGAAATTCACTATCCTAGAGTGTGGTGAATGTCAAGACATTGAGTAAATTTAAGGAGAAGATCAACAGATGTTTAATTAGCAATGGGTTGAATGGTTCCGGACAGCAAGCATCAAAGTGGAGTTGAAGTGAGATGAGATCAGCTATGATTGCATTAAATGGCACAGCAAATTTGAGGGGTTGAATGACTGAGTCCTCTTCCTTTGTCTTATGTTTTTAAAATAAGAAATGGGTGAAGAATTGAGTACATAGTTTGCATTGAGAGACACAAATAATGTCCTAGAAATAATAAAAAATTATGAAGTGACAGATAAAGAAGAACTTTTTTTGTAGATTAGATTACATTACAGTGTGGAAACAGGCACTTCGGCCCAACAAGTCCACACCCACCCATACCCCTACATTAACCCCTTACTTAACACTACGGGCAATTTAGCATGGCCAATTCACCTTACCTGCACATCTTTGGACTGTGGGAGGAAACCGGAGCACCTGGAGGAAACCCACGCAGACACAGGGACAACGTGCAAACTCCACACAGACTGTTGCCCGAGGCGGGAATTGAACCCAGGTCTCTGGCGCTGTGAGGCAGCAGTGCTAACCACTGTGCCACCGTGCTGCCCTAAAGTGGGCATGGGTTTCCTCTGGGTGCTCCGGTTTCCTCCCACAGTCCAAAGATGTGCAGGTCAGGTGAATTGGCCATGCTAAATTGCCCGTAGTGTTAGGTAAGGGCTAAATGTAGGGGTATGGGTGGGTTACGCTTCGGTGGGTCGGTGTGGACTTGTTGGGCCGAAGGGCCTGTTTCCACACTGTAATCTAATCTAAAAAAAAACCTTAATCACCAGTGAAAGGATGCTGAGAATTATTAGAATTAAAGGCTGACATAGCAAATAGGACTTGGGAACAGATGTAGGCCACTTGACATTTTGAACCCACTCCACTATTTAATAAGATTATAGCTGACTTGGTTATGGTCTCAGCTCCTCTTTCTTATCTGGACCCCATAATCCTTGACTTTCTTGTTTACTGAGAAATCTCTCTCAGTTTGCTGGAGTAAATGTAAAGATCCAGCGTTCACTACCTTCTGAGGAGCAGAATTTCAGAGTCTAATGGCCCTCTGAGCGAAAGCATTTCTCTTCACTTTGTTCTCAAAAGGGAGATCTTATTCTTAAACCATGATTTGAATTCCTTCTCAGAACTATTTCTAAAAAAGTTATATATTTTTCAAATAAGACGACCAAAACAGTCTACAGGAGTGTAGATAGGCTCTCAGCAATCAAATGCCCTACTTTTATATTCCATCCCTTGCAATAAATGGCAATGTTTAACTTGCCTTCCTTCTTGTTGTACCACCTTACTAACCTTTTGTGATTCATGGATCTGGGCACTTTAATCCCTTTGTACCACCATGTCCTGTATTTAGATAGCATGGGTGGTATGGTGGCTCAGTGGTTAACACTGCTGCCTCACAGTGCTAGAGAGCTTAGTTCAATTCCCGCCTCAGGTGGCTGTCTATGTGGAGTTTGCATACTCTTCCCGTGTGGGTTTCCTCCCACAATCCAAAAATGTGAAGGTCGGGTGAATTGGCCATGCTAAATTGTCCCATAGTGTTAGATGCATTAGTCAGGAGAATGAGTCTGGGTGGATTACTCTTTGGAGGGTCAGAGTGGACCTGTTTCCGTACTGTAGGTAAGATAATCTATACTGCTTTTATATTCTTCCTGTCAAAATGGACAAGTTCACAATTACCTACATTATACTCCATTCATCAAATATTTGGCCACTCACTGAACACTATGCCTACCTCTGCTTTACAACTTAGAATGACAACAAGATAGGATGGAAAGTAAAATTGTGCTACTGTTCATTTTGTCCCCTCTTCCAAATCATTGATATTACTTATAAATATTTGTGAACCCAACACTGATCTTTATCACAGTTATAGCTTGCCAACCCATCTAAGGCTCATTTATAACAAAAATAGAAATTGCCACAAGAGCTCAACAGAGCTGACAGTATCTGTGAAGAGAAAGCAGAATTAGCATTTAAAGTCCAGTGACCCTTCGTCGGATAGAGTCATAGAGATATACAGCATGGAAACAGACCCTTCAGTCCAACCCACCCATGCCGAGTAGATATCCCAACCCAACCTAGTCCCACCTGCCAGCATCCGGCCCATATCCCTCCAAACCCTTCCTATTCACATACCCATCCAAATGCCTCTTAAATGTTGCAATTGTACCAGCCGTCACCACTTCCTCTTGCAGCTCATTCCATAGACATACCACCCTCCATGTGAAAAAGTTGCCCCTTAGGTCTCTTTTATATATTTTCCCTCTCACCCTAAACCTATGCCTTGTAGTTCTGGACTCCCCGGCACCAGGGAAAAGACCTTGTCTATTTATCCTATCTATGCCTCTCATGATTTCATACACCTCTATAAGATCACCCCTCAACCTACAACGCTCCAGGGAAAACAGCCCCAGCCTGTTCAGCCTCTCCCCATAGCTCAAATCCTCCAACCCTAGGAGCATCCTTGTAAATCTTTTCTGAACCCTTTCAAACTTCACAACATTTTTCCGATAGGAAGGAGACCAGAATTGCACACAATATTCCAATAGTGGCCTAACCAATGTTCCCGTACAGCCGCAACATGACCTCCCAACTCCTGTACTCAATACTCTGACCAATAAAAGAAAGCCCTGTTGTAATCTGAGGTAACCTTCTTTGCTGTCCACTACACCTCCAATTTTGGTGTCATCTGCAAACTTACTAACCGTACCTCTTATGCTCGCATCCAAATCATTTATGTAAATGACAAAATGTAAAGGGCCCAGCAACGATCGTTGTGGCACTCCACTGGTCACACACCTCCAGTCTGAAAAACAACCCTCCGCCACCACCCTCTGTCTTCTACCTTTGAGCAAGTTCTGTATTCAAATGGCTAGTTTCCCTGTAATCCATGAGATCTAACCTTGCTAACCAGTCTCTCTGGGGAACCTTGTCGAATGCCTTACTGAAGTCCACATAGATCACATCTACCGCGTTGCCCTCATCAATCCTCTTTGTTACTTCTTCAAAAAACTCAAATCAAGTTCATGAGACATGATTTCCCATGCACAAAGCCATGTTGACTATCCCTAATCAGTCCTTGCCATTCCAAACACATGTACATCCTGTCCCTCAGGATTCCCTCCAACAACTTGCCCATTACCAACGTCAGGCTCACTGGTCTATAATTCCCTGGCTTGTCCTTACCACTCTTCTTAAACAGTGGCACCACGTTAGCCAGTCTTTTGGCATCTCACCTGTGACTATCGATGATACAAATATCTCAGCAAGAGACGCAGCAATCACTTCTCTTGATTCCCACGGTGTTCTTAGGTACACCTGATCAGGTCCTGGGGATCTTATCCACCTTTAACTGTTTCAAGACATCCAGCACTTCCTCCTCTGTAATATGGACATTTTGCAAGGTGTCACCATCTATTTCCCTACATTCTTTATCTTCCATATCCTTTTCCACAGTAAATACTGAAGCAAAATACTCATTTAGTATCTCCCCCATGTTCTGCGGCTCCACACAAAGGCCGCCTTGCTGATCTTTGAGGGGCCTTATTCTCTCCCTAGTTACCCTTTTGTCCTTAATGTATTTGTAAAAACCCTTTGGATTCTCCTTAATTCTATTTGCCAAAGCTATTTGATATCCCCATTTTGCCCTCCTGATTTCTCTTTTAAGTATACTCCTACTGCCTTTATACTCTTCTAAGGATTCACTCGATCTGTCCTGTCTGTACCTGACATCTGCTTCCTTCTTTTTCTTAACCAAACCCTCAATTTCTTTAGTCATGCAGCATTCCGACACCTACCAGCCTTTCCTTTAACCCAACAGGAATATACTTTCTCTGGAATCTCGTTATCTCATTCCTGAAGGCCTCCCATTTTCCAGCTGTCCTTTTACCTGCCCCTAATCAGCTTTTGAAAGCTCTTGCCTAACACAGACAAAATTGGCCTTTCTCCAATTTAGAACTTCAACGTTTGGTCTATCCTTTTCCATTGGTCTATGTTGGTCTATCCTTTTCCATTGTTATTTTAAATCTAATGGAATTATGGTCGCTGGCCCCAAAGTGCTCCCCCACTGACACCTCAGTCACCTGCCCTGCCTTATTTCCCAAGAGTAGGTCAAGTTTTGCACCTTCTCTAGTAGGTACATGCACATACTCGATAGAAAATGTTTTTGTACACACTTAACAATTCCTCTCCATCTGAATCCTTAACACTATGGCAGTCCCAGTCTATGTTTAGAAAGTTAAAGTCCCCAACCATAACTACCCTAGTATTCTTACAGATAGCTGAGACCTCCTTACAGGTTTGTTTTGCAATTTCCCCCTGACTGTTAGGGGGTCTATAATACAATTCCAATAAGGTGATCATCGCTTTCTTATTTCTCAGTTCCACCCAAATAACTTCCCTGGTTGTATTTCTGGGAATATCCTCCCTCAGCACAGCTGTAATGCTATCCCTTATAAAAAATGCCTCTCCCCCTCCTCTCCTGCCTCTCTTTCTGTCCTGCCTGTAACATTTGTATCCTGGAACATTAAGCTGCCAGTCCAGCCCTTCCCTGAGCCATGTTTCTGTAATTGCTATGATATCCCAGTCCCATGTTCCTAATCATGCCCTGAATTCATCTGCCTTCCCCGTTAGGCCCCTTGTATTGAAATAAATGCAGTTTAATTTATTACTCCTACCTTGTCCCTGCCTGCCCTGACTGTTTGACTCACTTCTGTTCTCAAGTGTACCAGTCTCAGATTGATCTCTTTCCTCATATCTCCCTGGGTCCTCCTAAATCCTCCCAATCTGCTCTAGCAAATCTTCCTGCTAATGTATTAGTCCCCTTCCAATTTAGGTTCAATCCGTCCTTCTTGTACAGGTCGCTTCTACCCCAAAAGAGATTCCAATGATCCAAAAATGTGAATCCTTCTCCCATACACCAGCTCCTCAGCCATGCATTCATCTGCTCTGTCCTCCTATTCCTGCCCTCTCTAGCTCGTGGCACCGGGAGTGTTCCAGATATTACTCCTTTTTAAATTCTTGCCTAACTCTCTCTAATCATTCTTCAGAATCTCATCCTTTTCCCTTCCTATGTTGTTGGTTCCAATGATCTCTTGCAGGCCCCTCTCCCACTTGAGAACATTCCGCACCTTCTCTGAGACATCCTTGATTCTGGCACCAGGGAAGCAATACACAATTCTGATTTTTCGCTGCCGGCCACAGAAACATCTGTCTGTACCTCGGACTAGAGAATCCCCGACACAATTGATCTCTTGGAACCCGACGTAACCCTCGTTGCATTAGAGCTAGTCTCAATACCAGAAACTTGGCTGCTCATGCTACGTTCCCCTGAGAATCCATCACCCCCCTACATTTTTCAAAACAGCATACTTGTTTGAAATGGTTATAGCCGCAGAATGCACCTGCACTAGGTGCCTATATCACTTAATTTTCCTGGAGTTAACCCATCTATGTGACTGTATCTGAGACTTTCCCCCCTTCCTATAACTGCCATCCATCACGTACTGTTGCTTTTGCAAATTCCTCACTGTTTCTGACTGTCTCTCCAACCGATCCATTTGATCTGATGAGATTCACAACCAACAGCATTTATTGCAGATATAATCCGCAGTAACTCTTAAACTCTCTTTAAACTCCCACATATGGCAAGGAGCACATATCACTCTACTAAAGGCCATTTTTGCTCCTTCACATCCTACAGACCCAGAAAATAATACTTGTCTTACTCCTCTACAAAACACTGCCCCAGGTTAGATTAATAGTTACAGCTTATATTTTAAGTTTAATCAAGTGACCTATCTCAAAAAACATATAATCAAGAAAGAACCCACTCTACTCACTACTGCAGACTTTCTGTAGGCCACTTAAAACAGTTAACTTATCTGATGCTATGCTGTGAACTTGGCCCACACAGTTCCTCCAAGATCAGTTGTGAATTTCACTGTTTGTTAATTTTCCAAGACCCACTCTGATGTCCAATGATACATGATTTCACACAGCAAAGGCAGTACTGTGCAGTCCACTCTGGAGTCAGTTTCTTTCTCTCTCTTGCACTGACCTCACCATGTGCTTCCTTTGTCTGTACTTCTCCCTTTTAAAACTGTTGTTGTTTTAACATTTTATTCCAAAGTTCGAAAACAATGCAACAGCATATAATACAGTAATTGCTGCTCCTGGAATTCGAGGAAATCGCCTGCAGCACCTAAAATACCTCAAAAAAGGAGCAGTTGTTGCAGCCAGACATTTTTCCCGTCCTCCATCTTGGATTGCCCAGGGCAGATCTGCTAAACGTTCTCCAGCAATTTCTGTTTTTGTTTCAGATTGTCAGTGTCTGTAGTTATTTGTATTCTTCATTATCTCTACTCTCTGCTTTCTGCTAATTAACCAATCTTTTATCCGTGTTGCTCCCTATATTGTTTGCTGTTACTTTGTTTAGTAACCTTTGATGTGGTCAAATGCTAGCCATGGCCTGGTGGCTGTCAAGTCTCAGGGAAGTTGAAAGCTTCTCCTTGATTATGTTATATGCTGTGACATTATAACATAAATGGTCTAGTCAGGAAGTAGTCCCTTGAACTGGGAATTTTTAAAAAGATGCAGCAAGATTATAGATGTGTGAACAGGTGTAGAGAGGATTTGAAAAAAGCAGCAGTGTCCGTAATGTAATGCAGCAAACAAGATTGAATATAAGGATACAGATGATCAGAGCGTACCATGCGAAATGAGCAAAAGAAATAGTGAGATTAGAGGAGCATATTGATTTTTTGGTATTCAGTGGACACAGTTTTGTTTATAGTAAGCTTGAATTTTAATTGTGTCCCTCTTAATGATCGTGGGACCCATGTCGGTAAGGTTCCATGGTCCAAAAGTGTGGACCAGCTATAAATTCTTTTAAAATCCTTTTTGGTTTGCTGCTGTAGAGACAGTTGCAAGGACTAAGGACAACTATTTTTGTACATAAATGTTACCCAGTTCACATCATGACAAATAAAAGCATGCCAGATTTTGTTAGAAAAGCTTGTTTAAAATATTTTAGCAAGAAAACCAGATTCAGCTGTGTATGATGCCTTTGATAAATGTAAGAATGACAACTTAAATTGCACCAGTTCTGGAGTGTGTAGGAATGTCTGAGGTACTGTGCCTGTCGAAATATCTGATGTCCCTGGAGGGTTCTGATTAATTAAGACAGGTGTTGTTACGTATGTTGATACTCGTTGGAATTGTGTGAAATAGTGTATTGCCATCTGCCTAATCTACTGAGCCTTTCTATAATGTTTGATGCCTTCATTCTTCTGACAGTTCTCTTTGCAACTTTAGGGCTCGTGGGAAATTCTGGTTCCTCTGCAGAGTTTTGTAAATGTAACAGTGTTGAGACCTATCTGTTGAGATTTTGCTTTAATTGTTTTACTTTTATTGTCCATCGAATGTGATTTACTGAGCGTATCTGTCTTTAACTGTTTAGTATCCTTTTTCTTGTGTTACCTCTTATGTCTTTTACTTTGTGGTCTATACCTGTTGTAATTGTTACCTATAGAAGCTTCCAGTGATAATACTTGATTTATTTTTCATATTGTTATATTTTGACAGGAACATGACTTCCAGGATTAATTATTATTTTACGCGGCTGTCACACTTCTTTTTTGAGATACTTCTTTTGTTCAGGCAGTTTTGTGATAACTTGGAATATGTCTAGATCTCAGTAAAATAAAGAAATGACTGCTTAATTGCTTACTTTAGGTCAGTGGTCCTGGGAGAGCACAGCAATTCAGGCAGCATCCGAAGATGATTTTGCCTGTCTTCGGATGCTGCCTGAATTGCTGTGCTCTCCCAGCACCACTGATCCAGAATCTGGTTTCCAGCATCTGCAGTCATTGTTTTTACCCTGCTTACTTTAGGTGTTTGGTGAATGAGAAAGCCAGTATCTTTAGGGTTTAACCATACAGATTTTAAATACTCCTGCCAAGCAGATGCATGGGATGGACAGAAATGAATCAGCAGAAGAGCACAAGAGTCAAAGTTACCATTTTACCCTAGTTTGAGAAGATTGAAATTGTTAGAATTGCAATGATGTACACTGCTTTTGAATTCCAGGTACACATTTAAACGTATCCTGAATTTGCCCATAAATCAGCTGCTCATGAAGTTGAAATGACAACTGTTGTAAGGACATAATTTATCCTGTTACAGCTTAACACCATCCAATGCGCTCTGTTACTGATTCACCCAAATTAATACTCACTGAAACCTATGATACATGTACTCAGTGGTCGGATTAATAAATATATCAATTTTTATAATTCTTAGTTGATTTTATTTATTATCTGTTGACTAGGCCTGAGTAGTTAATAGGGCATTGATTCATTTCACTTGGGGAGTTTTCAGGCAGGCATTGTTCAAGGTTGGAACAGTCTGATCTGTCTCATAAGACTGATAAATACAATGTGACATTTTTGTGCGATCAAGGTGCCTGTTTATGTAGCGTTTCATACGTTGAAGCTCACGTTCTGGATACTTAAAGAATGGTATTCTTAATTTTGAGAATGCATGGTCATAATTAGAATCTACTATTGTGTGCATAACTTTTCTTATTGACATCAGTGGAATCTATGGATTTCTTTTTACAAAGTCGTTGATCCATTTTTAGAATACTTCAAACTAACACTTCTATTTCAGACTGAATCGATTATTTCAAGTGTCCCCATGTCTCTCCAGGAAAACTGTGTAATAAATTATTATACATTATTGTGATCTCAACTTTGAATAAAGATGGCTTAATTTGCTGAAGCAAAGCTTGTAAACAGGTTCCCTTCAGGAATATTTGTGTATTGTGAATTGAGGAAGGGAATGATTTGTAGATACCAGTGTTGGACAGGGGTGTACAAAGTTAAAAATCACACGACACCAGGTTATAATCCAACAGGTTTCATTGGAAGCACTAGCTTTCGGAGCGCTGCTCCTTCAGGTGGTTGTGGAGTATAAGATTGTAAGACACAGAATTTATAGCCAAAGTTTGCAGTATGTTGCAACTGAAATTATACATTGAAAAAAGACCTGGATTGTTTGTTGGATTGACCATGTCAATTTCAGTTCTTTCATATGTAAATCACGAAACTTTTTAAAAAATTACATTCTCAAGTGAACTTTAACAATTGGTGTCATATTGGCCCAGATAATATATTGAAGGTATGAGCTTCCCTTTGTGAGACTGTGCCACAATGGTCAGACTAATTCTAATCTAAAAAACGGGTTTACAGAATCTTACATGGATTCACCCAGCTTTTGAGCAAAGTAAAATGTAATTCTGTTCAATGTAATGGTACATTGGCGAGACCAAGCAGAGGCTACGGCAACAGATGAATGGGCACCGCACAACAATCAACAGACAGGAGTGTTCCCTCCCAGTTGGAGAACACTTCAGCAGTCCGAGACATTTGACCTTGGACCTTTGGGTGACTGTCCTCTAAGGCAGGCTTCGGGACAGGCAACAACGAGAAATGGCTGAGCAGAGGCTGATAGCCAAGTTCGGTACCCACAAGGATGACCTCAACTGGGACCTTGGGTTCATGTCACACTATCGGTGACCCCATTGCACTGTACACACACTTCTACACACACACACACTTCTACACACACTCACTCAAGCAGACCTTCTCTCATACGCTCACATACACTCCCACACGCACGCTCTCAGACTTATACTCTTTTACACTCACACTCATACACATACACATACACACACTCACTCTCTCACAGACACCCATAACACCACCCCCCTCTCTCACTCACACACCCACACACATAAGTTTGTGGGATGAATCTGTACTTGCAGAATTACACTTTACTTTGATCAAGAACTGCATGAATCCATGTAAGATTCTATAAATCTATTTTTTAGATTAGAATCAGTCTGACCATTGTGGCACAGGCAGTCTCACACAAGGAAGCTGACACCTCCAATACATTATCTGGGCCGATATGACACCAATTGTTAAAGTTCACTTGAGAATGTAACTTTTAAAAAAAGTTTTGCGATTTTCATATGAAAGAACTGAAACCAACATGATCATTCTAACAGATGAGAGACGTAGCAAACAATCCAGGGGAATCGAGCTTAAGAGCTGCGAGGTTTTGCTACAGCTCTACAAGTCACTGGTAAGTCCACACTTGGAATATTGTGTTTAGTTCTGGTCACCCTATATAGGAAAGATACAGAGGCTTTGGAGGAGAGTGCAAAGAAGGTTTGCCAGGATGCTGCCTGGACTGGAGGGCTTCCCTTATGAAGAAAGGTTGAATAAGCTCGCACATTTCTCTCTGGAGAGAAGGAGAAAGAGTGGAGGCCTGATCGAGGTATACAAGATAATGAGAGGAATCGATAGTCAATAGCCAGAGACTTTTCCCCAGGGCAGGATTGACTGAGGGGTCATAGTTTTAAGATGTTAGGAGAAAGGTATAGAGAAGACGTCAGAGGTAGACTTTTTACGTAGAGAGTTGTGAATGCATGGAATGCGTTGCCAGCGGTGGTGGTGGAAGCAGAGTCATTAGAGACATTTAAGCGACTGCTGGACATGCATATGGATAGCAGTGACTTGAGAGGTGCGTAGGCTAAGTTATTATATTTTACACTAGGATTAAACCTCAGCATAACATCATGCGCCTAAGGGCTTGTTCTGTGCTGTACTTTTCTAAGCAGATCTTTTTCAATGTATAATTTCAGTTAACTTAATTTCAGTAAACTTTTGCTATAAATTCTGTGTCTTACAATTGTGTACTCCACAACTACCTGATTAAGGAGCAGCACTCTGAAAGCTAGTTCTTCCAATTAAGTCTGTTGGACTATAACTTGGTGTTGTCTGATTTTTGACGAGGAAAGTAAGGTTTCTTGAATAATTTAGCGTAAGATTTGTGCTGGAAGATAAAAATTTATTTGTACCAAAGATTTTTGGTTTTATTATTTTTAATAATACTTATTTGCCTTATTTATCATCTAGTTATTTAGATTAAAATTATGATTCTTTTTGCCAGCGTCTGTCAGCATTGAAAATAATTCGAATGGATAAGTATGAGAAACTTAATGGCAGTGTTAAAAGTTGAGCTTTATTGTGGTAGAATGCTTTAATGTATTTGAAATATGTTTAAATGCTTAGGGTAGTGATGTTTGGATTAGAATTTGATACAAATCAGAATTGTCTTTTAAAAAATTGTAAGAGCTTCCTTGGATTCAAATCAAGGAATTAAACATAGTGCAGTATATAATGTTAGCACTGGCTGAAGAGAGGTGTACCAGCTCTCTTCTTGATATTCTTTTTACCTCATGTCTCTATATTTCTCCAGTTAAAATGTAATTAACTATTTTCACCAAAACATTAAGCCGCCACTGACACTGATATCTTGAGTGAGAGAGCACTTTTTATATCTGATAACATCAAGAAAAGCAATATAAACATGATGTCAAGTGTTCAATTTCTGAGTTCACATACACTACACATATTCATACACAGATATAAAGTTAAAAAAGTAGTGTCCAGCACAATGAGGGTAAAGGAATATTTAGTTTAAAGTCCTTACAATGTTGTTAAGTCATAAGGATTTACTTGAGACCTTGGTTGTTTAGTTGGTGTCTTGGAGCATCAGAAGTAGTGAATTTTGAAGTTACCTTTGACGAGTTCTTGAAGTACTGATGTTTGTTTTTAATCAATATTGTCAGAGTGAGAACCTTTTCTAGTCTGTTTCAGTTCTGCAGTCCAAAATCCATATTTTCATGCTCTGCTGAAAGCAACTCAAAGAAATAGCAGCTGATTGTATGTCCCAATTGCTAGAATTAGTTTTGTTTTCCAGGTTTCATAATTATAGGTCGTCTTTTATTTTTAACATGTGAAGCGTGTCATGATGGCAGATACTAGATTAGCGATGCATATGTTGAAACACAGATAATAGGGGATGGAGTAGGCCATTTTCCTTATGAGCCTGATTCACCATTCAGTGCTCATGACTGATCATTCAACTCAGTACCCTATTCCTACTTTCTCACCATATGCTTTGATTTCTTTAGCTCAAAGGACTGTCTAACTCATTCTTGGATACGTTCAATGTTTTGTCTTCAACCATTTTCTGTGACAGAGATTTTCGCAGGCTTACTACTCTCTGGGCGAATAAATTTCTCTTTTCATGTCTTCTGGTCAAAACAGGAGTTGATTGCTTTAATTGCCTTTGTATACAATGTTAATTTTAGTTCAGTTGACTCATGTTTAATCTCTTGATTTACTGAAATTTGGTCACTTGTGTGGTCAGGTGAAGCCTCTAGTCATTTTAAATTTATTTGGACCCTTTTTAAAATTATTTGAGATCATGAAGATTCTAACTGTTAAATTGATAATAGAATTCAAAATTCAATGAATATAGCTTATATCATTCTAACAATAGTAATTTGAAAGCTTGCACTATGATGTTATTTCCAAGAACAAAATTTTAACAGGAATTTATTTGGCTCTTTTTAAATTCTGTAAAGACCATCTCCACATCCTATCAGCTCTATTTATGTCGTTAACTTGGGCCTTATTTGCTTTTTATGTCTTTGTTTTGTGCTGGTTTCAGTTTGGTTCGCTGACATCAGTAGGTAGTGGGTTCAAGCAGAATATTCTTAGCTAAGTGGAAATGGGATTTGGTGTGTGTAAGGGCGGAAATTTGCTGAACTTGATGTAGGATTGTGCTTACTTTTCCCCACTTATCCCACTTAATCGGTCCCTTCCTCCTTTTCCTTAGTAGAAAGAGTGTACCTTGGGATGCCAGAACTTGACATCGGTACTGGTGGACCATTACTCATCAGGCTTAAGGCATTCAGCTGGGAGTGTTGATTAATCCCAACTGCTTCATGATTGCTGGCTGGTGATATCTCTTTTAGTGGCTGTGGTGCCCCTCTTTGCTGGAGGCTGCCAACTCTGGAGTTCATGGGACACTACTAGGTGAGGCTGATCCTCTTGGTTGGCTGAAGGTCCTTGACCCTGCTGGCTGCAGAGTATCCTCATGGCTTACATTCTATCATGGCTTTAATATTTGACTTACAGCTAAAGAGACAGTGCAGGGGGGCTGAGTAATGGAGGTCCCTGTTGTAGTCAAGACAGGTGGCCGGCAGTTTGGAGCTTTGCAGGTCTTAGCTGTCTTGTGAAATGTCAGGCAGCATTGTGGTTCTGGGAGAGACCGTAAGTTGCTGGAGTGTCACATCAAAATGTCATCAATCAAGTCAAGTACATCACTGGTGTTAATTCGGGTTTGTGGCACTCAATGAGAATTTGAGCACCAATAACGTACAGGGATTAAAGCAAAACCATGAAGGATGGGGCACCACTTTGTGTACATTCATGAGTTAAACATTGGGTCATCCTCAATTTAATTAAGTAGCTATATTATATAGTCCTTGATTTTCTGGATAGCTAACTACTATAATTACAATGAGTCAGGTGGGTTTTTCTTGCTAAAAGGTTTTAGGACTTTGACAGTAAACACCTGGGCTCAGAAACATAAGGTTTTTATTTTGCAGTCTCTTATGTATGCTAAGATTCCATGTTAAGAATTTCATTGTGTGGTATAGTTGAGTGCAGCCAAATTTGGCAGATTTATGTTTTACAGTCATATTCACAACATTTAAACTAACTTTTCCAAAAGTAAAATATTACAAATTTTGTAAATGTGAAATAATTAATATTTGTCAGACCAGACTGTTTCTGTGGGCAGGGAAACTGAGTTAATGTTTCAGACCAGTGGTTTGTTTTTCAGAATGACTTATTTTCACAGTTATGCTACTGTGATGAACTGTGCATACAGAGATAAGAATTGTTATTTGGTCATTTGTATCTGTGCTAGTTATTCATGTTGTTAATGTAGTCATGCATTTAATGCAGTATAATTTAGATTTTCCAAAAATATTAATCTCCATTCTGTGTGGTGCAAATAAAATATATAATGAATAGATTAGATTAGATTAGATTCCCTACAGTGTGGAAACAGGCCCTTCGGCCCAACCAGTCCACACCGACCCTCCAAAGCGTAACCCATTTCCCTCTGACGAATGCACCTAACACTATGGGCAATTAATACTCTTAGGTTATTATTTCTTTCACATTGTGTTTGGGGAATTTGGAAGATTTAATGTCCCCTAGTAATAACTGTTGACATGTGGGTTATTGTTTTAAGCTTTTTCTTCAATAATTGACTGATTTGAAATATTCGTCAGGTATCTATGGCTTGTCATACACACTTGGGAGGCAGGACATTGTTAATGTACTAATATAGTTTTAGTTGCAAGACAGCAAATTACTTAACAAGCATTTTCATGAAAATACTCAATTTGAGGTAAAGGGTTTGTTAATGTGTCAAGTAGAGTTGTGTCCAGAACTAATGATATTTCAGGAACCCATCATTTCAATTTGATAAATTGTGAGATCATCAAGAGACAAATTCATTACCTCTATCTCAGATTGATATTCAGTGGGCACAATATTTATGTGGCTAGGCGCGGCTCACCCAGCTTTAAAGTTCATGTTTGGAGACTGAAGGCTCCATGATTGCACTTAATTAAGATCTAGTAATAAAGTGAAATATGCCACATTGATTTTTCCACTTTTCTACTTTCAAGAACTGACTGTGTTTACAGCTGAACTTTAGATACAATGGTGTTCTGTTAATTGAAGACTGAATTTTTCATGACGATGTATTGTGCTTGGGATTGTGTGCATGTACTTTCCAGATTAATACTCATAAAATGTTGCCCACAGTTATAGATATTAGCAGAACTGTCTTAGTGTTTGATAAAATGCAAAAATGATTTCATTCTTGAGACCATCTTGAGACTAGTTTGAAATATAAGAGGTGTTTCTTCCCTGAGATTTGTGCACCGTTGTTATTTGAATTTAAAGTGCTTTTAACTAAACTCCTACAAAAGGGAAGATTTAATTCTTCAAGAATCAAATGGTACTCTATAACCAGTGAACATCCAATAAATATCCTTCCATTATATGATGGTACCCAGCTGTTGTCTAATATGTGACATTGCTGTGCTTTGTAACAGGACATTTGGAGCATTGTGTATACTTTGTTCTTTTGTCTCTTGATCATTGGCCTGAGTACATAATCAATACTGACTCTTCAGTGCATCATTAGGTCAACACTGTTTGTCTCATTCATGCTGTTTGGGAAAAGAAACATTTTGCAGCAATCGTGTACTGGTGATTTAAACTAAAATCATATGCTTATTTGTAATATGTTCTGTTAAGACCTTTTGTTGCATTCTAGTTTTTATGTGCAGTGAAGAGATATTTTTTCTTCTTGGTTAATAATTTCTGGGCAAATTCAGTGCTACAGTAAGCCCTCAGACATTTGTATTTATCAATAAATGTGAGATTCATGTAGGAATGAACAAAAACAAGAATAAAAAAATCCTTATCAGGATTAAAAATTTGAAATGTTTTCAACATTTGGCAAGCATTTATACCTGCAGTGTGTGACCATATTAGACCTGGAAAAGTAGCATATCAGTGTATAATTTTCATTAGCTGTAGAATTATGGTCAACAATTTAATCCCTAATTTCGTTAAGCCACTTCGGTTGTTTCCAAAGTACACTTGTACAGGTGGTCATTGCCATTTGATACTTCATCCAAATCTCCATTCTTAATGTCTATGACAAGGCAACCTTCAATCTTGTTGCCATAATAGACTTGCTTTACAGTTTTATTTCTTCCCTTTGTCACTGAGGCACCGAGCATAATTATTGGGCTGTAATCAGCTGATGTAGCACAGATGAGAGATTAAACTTGAGATCTTTTGCTCAAACAGTTTAATATTTGCATTTAGACATTAGGAATGTTTACTAAACAATTGAATCGTTGCAAACTTTTTTTTGTACATCTGCAACTGCAATTGTTGTTAAGATCTGAGTTTTGAGTAACCATAATGGTTCAGTTGGTGATGTGCTGCTTTGAATGTTACTGAGTGACACAGACCAAAAAAGCAGTGTGTTTCGAAATTAGTGAGCATTGAGTAGGCTGAATTGACTAGATTGCTTGACAAGGCTAGTTTGATCCAGGCCAGAGTAGTAATTGAGATATTATTGTATTTGTTCTCAAAGTAGCAAACTGGCTTCTGCCTTTTGCTGACTGCAGCAGGTATTTAAAAGGATTTACTTACCAATTCCGTGTGTTTAACTGATCAAAAAAAAGCCTCAATGCTGGAGAGATTCAAATAAACACAGAGTCATAGGAGTGTACAGCACGAAACAGACACTTTGACTCAACTCATCTATGCTGACCAGGCTTTCTAAACTGAACTAGTCCAATTCGCCTGCATTTGTCCCATAATCCTTCCTATCCATGTACCAGTCCAAATTTATTTCAAATGTTTTAATTGTACCCACCACTACCATTTCCACTGGTAGCTTGTTCCAATAAATGCAGAACTTTCTGTGTGAAAAAGTTGCCCCTCAGGTCTCTTTTAAATCTTTCCCTTCTCACCTCAAGCTTTTGCCATCGAGTTTTGGACTCCCCGACTATAGGGAAAATACCTTGGCAATTCACCTTATCTATTGCCCCTTCTGATTTTATAAACCTCTATCAGGCCACTCCATTGCCTCCTATACTCCAGAGAACAAAGTCCCAGTCTATCCAGCCTCTCCTTATAACTCAAACCTTTCAGTCTCAGTAACATCTGATAAATCTATTTCGCACCTTTTCCACACATCCATATAAGTTGCAAGTTTAGAGAGCGGGTTAAATTGTTTGAGTTCCAAAAGAAAATCACTCGTTTCTGGAGTCTGTAGATCAATGATTTGGAAGATCATTTTCCTCTGAAGTTGGCAGAAGAGTTGAATCTGGGGAAGACACAAGCAATCTCCCAGATGTAATAGTGGCTGAAGGACCTAGGGTAATGGATGAACTGAAGGGAATTTATATTAGGCAGGAAATGGTGTTGGATAGACTGATAGCCTGAAGGCTGGTACAATTACCACATTTAGAAGACATCTGGATGGGTATATGAATAAAGAAGGGTTTTAGAGGGATATGGGCCAAATCCTGGTAAATGGGACTAAATTTATCTAGGATATTTGGTTAGCATGGACAAGTTGGGCTGAAGGAACTGTTACCATGCTGTACAGCTGTATGACTTTATAATTGGAAAGCTGCTAATTTGACACTCCCTGTTCAAAAAGGGATGGAGGTGAAAATGTGGGTAACTATAGACTGAATAACCTAACATGTATGTGGAAAAGTGTTGAAATCTATTATTATGGAAGCAATAGCAGAACATTGGGAAAATCCCCCCCCCCCCCCACCTTGTCTCAGCCGAATCCCTCCAGCCCGGCACCGCCTTCCTGACCTGCAGTCTTCTTCTTGACCTCTCCGCCTCCATCCTACTCCGACCTATCACCCTCACCTTGACCTCTTTCCACCTATCACATTTCCAACGCCCCTCCTCCAAGTCCCTCCTCCCTACCTTTTATCTTCTCCTGCTGAACACTCTCTGCTCATTCCTGAAGAAGGGCCTGTGCCCGAAACGTCGAATCTCCTGTTCCCTGGATGCTGCCTGACCTGCTGTGCTGTTCCAGCAATAAAGTTTCAACCAAAATCATAATCTAATCAAGCAAAGTCAGCATGGCTTCATGAAAGATAAATCGTGAATAATTTATTAGAGTTTTTCGGAAGCTTTAGCCACAGTGGGTAGGGGGAAGCAGTGGATCTGTTGGATTTGAATTTCAAAAAACATTTGACAAAGTACCTCATACCAAGTTAAGTTACAAGATAAGGGCCCATAGTGTTGGAGTTAATACATTGGCATAGACAGAGAATTGGTCGATGTGCAGGAAACAGTAAGCGAAGCTAGGGGGTTCTTTGTCAGGCTGACAATCTGTGACCAGTGTGGTTCCACAGGGATCAGTGCTGGGACTGCAATTGTTTACAATATATATTAAGGACTTGGAGATTTGCAGTAAATGTACTTCAGCCATATTTGCAGATGATTCAAAAATAAGTGAAAAGGCAGGATATGAGAGGGCTATGAACAGTTTTCCTCGAGATATTGATAGGTTAAGTAAGTAGGCAGAGAGTTTGCAAATGGAGTGTAATATGGGAAAATGTGAAATTGTTAATTTTAGAAGGGAGAAAGAATAGAATATTGTTTCAGTGGAGAAAAACTGCAGAAAGCTGAACCATAGAATCCTTACAGTGTGGAAGCAGGCCAGTCGAGTCCACACTGACTCTCTGAAGAACCTTACCCAGATCCACCCAGCTACTCTATCCCTGTAACTCTGCTTTTCCCATGGCTAATCCACCTAGCCAGCACTTCTGTGTACATCATGGGCAATTTAGCATGGTCAGTCCACCTAACCTGCACATCTTTGGACTGTGGGAGGAAACCAAAGCGCCAGGAGAAAACCCATGCAGACATGGGGAAAATATGCAAACTCCACATAGACAGTTGCCTGAGGGTAGAATTGAATCTGGGTCCCTGGCGCTGTGAGGCAGCAATGCTAACCACTGAGAAAGACAAAGGAATTTGGGGGGGGGTTGCTATTTTGGGGGTACTTGTACATGAAACACAGAAAGCTAGAACACAGGTACAGCAGGAAGGCGAGTGGAACATCAGCTTTTATTTCAAGGGAGTTAGAGTCTAAGGGATGTCTTACTGCAAGTGGTGGTGAGACCACATCTAAAATACTGTGAGCAGTATTGGTCCCCTTATCTGAGGAAAGGTGTTATTTTATTGAAGGCAGTTCAGAGAAGGCTCATAGGCTGATCCCCTTCTATGGAGAGATTGTCTTGTGAATAAAGGCTAAACAGGTTAGGACTCTATTCACTAAAATTTTGAATAAGAAGTGGTCTCATTGAAGCATATAGGATTCTTAAGGGGGCTTGACAGGGTGAATGCTGAGAGGATGTTTGCCCTTAAGGTAGAATGCAGGACCAGAGGGCATATTCTCAGAATAAAGGGATGCCAATTTAAGACTGTGATGAGGAGGAATTTCTTCTCTGAGCATTGAAAGTCTTTGGAGCTCCTTACCACAGAGAGCTGTGGGGCCGTGTCCTCTTGTGTATATATAAGGCTAAGGTAGATAAATTCTTGATCAGTACGAGAATCAAGGGTTAAAGGAAAAATGCAAGAAAGTAAATATGAGGAATATCAGATCAGCCATGACCCTCTTGAATAGTGCAGCAGTCTTAAGGGGCTAAATGCCATTCTCCTGTTCCTCTTTTTTTCTAGTTATGGAATTTCTTCACTTAGAGAATGGTGAATCTTTTGAATTCTGTACCCCAGAGAACACTGGAGGCTCTGTCTTTGAGAATACGAAGACGGAAATTCAGAGGTTTCCATATACTAAAGATATGAAGGGAAATGGCTATACTGTGGTATAGTGGTATTGAGGTTGAAGATTAACTATGATCTAGTTGAATGACTGATCAGGCTTATGGGCTGAATGACCTATTCTTTATTCTGTATTTTCTCATATATTTTATGAAGTAATCTTTGACATGACATTTTATCAAATGCTTTCTGGAAATCCAAATACATAATCTCTATAACTTTAGTGTCTTTATTTGTTGCTCATTGAGTTGGTCGAATTTAGCAAAGCATGATTTCACTTTCACAAAATCATTTTGCCTCTTAGCTGATTATGTAATGATTTTCTGGCTGTACTGCAATTATCTCCTTTAGTAGTCAATTCTAGCATTTTCCCCATATTGAACAAAAAGGCCGATAGTTTCATGCTTTCTGGTTTTCTCTTTCATGAATAGTAGTGTTGTATTTGGGATTATCCGATCCATTGGGAAAATTAAAAAAAAAACGGAATTTTGGAAAAGGACAACCAATGTACCTATTGTCTTTGCAACCACTTCATTTAAAACTCTGGGATGCAGGCCTTTAGGCCAACTACACTTGTCAACTTTTAATTCCAGTAGTTTTCCAAGTACCCTAGTGATTTTAATTATTTTAGTTTCTTTTCAGTTATTCTTGTAATCTTTGTAGTATCTTGCACAGTGAAGACATCTGCCATTTGTTTGTTTCCCATTATAGTCCCTCAATCGCATTCTCCCAGGGATCTATGCTCACTTTATTTGTACTTTTCTTTTTTTAAATACTTTTAGAAGATTTATATATTATTTATTTCTAGCTAGATTTTGCTCATATTCTCCTCCATTATTTTTCAGTCACTTTGCTGGTTTCAAAATCTATCCACACTTCTAAACTACCACTAGACTTGGCAATATTGTACATTGGTTCTTGATACTATCCTTAACTTCCTCAATGAGCCATGGGTTTGCTTCCTTCTCAATGAGTATACTGTTGCTGAGATTTAGAAAACATTTCCATATGTCTCTGCCATTACTCTTCTTCTGTCCTACTTTGGGAACTCATTTTCCCAGTTTATGTTTTTGAATTCTATCTTCTTAGTGTTGTGATTCATTTTAAGTTTAAGTAACTTATTGTCTTAGACCTATACTTATCACCCTCAAACTGCCACAGACATGTCATGATCATTGTTGCCTAGAGGCTATTTTTACTGAAGTCATTAAGTATTAGTAATTCATTGCACATCGCCACGCCAAAAATGGTTTGCTCCCTGGCTGAAGCTAGAATGGACTGCTGTAAGAATTAGTCCTGAATGTACTCTTTGGACATATCTTTTGGCTTACCTTTGCTAATCTTATTTGTCCAAAATATATGAAGATTAAAATCACACAAAAATTATTTCAGTGCAGTGCATTGCTGTAAACCATTTTAGCTGCCATTTTATAAAAAGAAAAGTTGTGGAGATCTGCCAAAAGGATGGCAGATTTTCCTTGCTACAGTATATTTATGATTAATGAGACCAGTTTTTATATACAGGTTGACTAATTGAATTTGAATTCCACCAGCTGCCATAGTAGGATTTGATCATATGCCTCCTGAGAAGATGAGCCTGGTGTCAGAACTCATTGGGGTAGCATGCTGGAAATCAAATCCTGCTATTCTGAGCGATGTCACAAAAGTTAAAGATTTCATCAAAGTACCCAAAATTTCCAGCATACCTGTCTTTTAGATCAGGTTGACAAAGGATGATTCTATACTTAACATTGATTACAAATAGGGAAATTCTGACTATGGATGAATAATTATGAATTATAACATATAAAGTTTAAACTCTTAGCATCATATAAAACTCTATATACATATTCAGACAGACACACACCAAAAAAGAGTTATGCACAATTGTGGGCAAATCACATCAAGCTGTCTTTAATTCAGCTACTTACCAAGAAATGTCACATACAAGCAAGTACTGAAATAATGATATAAATTTTTTTGCACATAACAGCCAAACTGAGACCCCGAAAGCAAGTTAAGCCTCAAAGTCAATTTGGCTACTACCCGATTAATGGTGGAATTTAGCTACAATTTCAACCAACAGTGTCTATCTCCAATGTCCAGTGTTTGATCCCTCCGCAATATTGCTCTTTGAAGTTTTGCCACTGAGGACTTCTGGTGTTGGAATCCTTGAGTGTGCAGCTTGCTTCCTTATCGGAAGTAACTCCTCTGTACCTTGATACATTTGGCCTTAACTGTCTGTTTGAAGAAACAGTTTTCTTGCGATTGATTCTTTCAATTCATGAACAGTTATTAAAGTTCTGAGTTTACACTATCACAGGGCAGAAGGAAACATTTGAAAAAAAAAACAGATCAGTGGTTCTTGTGCTGGTCAGAATGCTGCTCCACAGTCATCCTTTTGCAGATGCTTCTACTGATTTGCAAGACTGCAGAAATTCACCAAGACTTCTAAAACAGCACTTTTCAAACCCAGAAACACAACCAACTAGAGAAGGCAGCAAATATATTGGAATGCCCCTATTTGACCGTTCCCCTCCAAGCCACTGGTCTTCGAGACTTGGAAATGTTTTGCAATTCCTTCAGTGGGTCATTGTCCTGGATTTCCTTCCTAATGGCATCATGAGTATACTTGAAATAAATACTGGCCCAGCTAGTGCTGCCTACATCTTCTGAGTGAATACACCAAAAGACAGCTGTTTCATTTATAAAATGTCTCTGACTTATCAGTTATAAGTTACAGCTTACAGCAACTGCTAAAGGGAGATTAAACCAGTTTTTGTTAGGTTTAAAGCAGCTTACAGCAGAGAATAGAGAGGGAGTTCCCAGCTGGTGGAAACCTGATGGTTTCTCTATAACTTGTTCCCAGCTTCAAGTTATTCAGTCCACAAACCAATCATCTGCTTATTGTCTACCACATTTCCATCTGAACATAATCCCATGGTTCAAGTTCATCTGCTGTAACCAAGAGTTGTATAAACAGTGTTCAAATAAGTATCAAATTACTTTCTTTCAAACTGTGCTACATACCTTGGCTTTTTAAACAATATTTCCTCATTTCAAACCACAATTAGAAAACACACAAGAATATAAAGATGCAGTCTTTACACTGGGCCTCTGGTTTCTTAATCCATTCACATTACCTCTATATTACCATCTCCATATTTTTAGGCAATGGACATCAACAAGAGAAGATCACATTCACAGATACCAACCTTTTCCAAACTACAATCAGTTGTGAAGAAGTCACTGGACCTGAAAAGTTAGCCATGCTTTCTTTTCACAGATGCTGCCAGACCTGCTGATTTTTTTCCAGCAATTTCTGATTTTGTTTTGGATTTCATCATTTACATTGACATTCAACGACATTACCTTCCCTGAATCATCATCAACAATCTAGGTCTTGTCTTTGGCTAGAGACTTCATTGGACCAGCTGTATACGTACTGAACATCAGCAAGTGGCAAGCTGGGAATTCTGCAACAAATAACTTACATCATTTTTCCCAAAATCTATACATCAGCTAAAAGGTGCTTGTCAGAAGCCGAATAGAATTCTTTCTTGCTTGCCTGAACAAAGGAAATAACCTGGAGGCTTGAAATCTGAAGCAAACACAATGAATGGATTACCCATTTCCATCTTTGCTCCTTACTGTCCAAGGCCCCAAACACACCTTCCAGGTGCACTTATACTTCTTTCAATCTAGTCTACTACATTTGCTGCTCACAATGTGGTTTTTTTTACATTGGTGGGACTAAATGTAGACTAGGTGATGGCTTTGCAGAACATTTCTGCTCTGTCCTTAGGAATGACCCTGACCTCCTAGTTGTTTGCTATTTAATAAACTGTCTTCCTTCATGCTGACAGTTCTGTCCTGGGCTGCGACAATATTCCACTGAAGGACATGCATGCTGAGGTTTGCAAAGTTGGTGTTAGATCCCACATTTTCCAATGAGAGTCCAAGTCCCGTGGTAGATTCAAGTACAGCTTTATTTTGGTACAACTTTATTATAGCTTCAGATTTTCGTGTCAGTAAGGCACACAAAAACTTCAAATTGTATAAGTTAAAAACTTAGAGTACGAATGCCCCCCTTTTGATACTATTAGTCAGTAGCGCTAACATGTCCCTCTATAATTGGGTCTCTCATACAGTATCTTAAAGAGCTGGTGGTCCAGCCCCAGTGATGATGTTTTCACAGACTTTCTTATCTTTCTCCTTGAAGCTTTTCACAATGGATAACATTCGCCAGCTGCACATTCTATCTCATTTAAGTCAGACCTGCTATTGTTCTAGGTAAAACCAATTACCGCAGATGCTGGAAACCAGAGTCTAGATTAGAATGGTGCTGGAAAAGCACAGCAGTTCAGGCAGCATCTGAGGAGCAGTAAAATCGACGTTTCGGGCAAAAGCCCTTCATCAGGAAGGGCTTTTGCCCGAAACGTCGATTTTACTGCTTCTCGGATGCTGCCTGAACTGCTGTGCTTTTCCAGCACCATTCTAATCTAGACTCTGCTATTGTTAGAACATAGAACATAGAACAATACAGCACAGAACAGGCCCTTTGGCCCACGATGTTGTGCTGAACATTTGTCCTAGCTTAAGCACCCATGCATGTACCTATCCAATTGCTGCTTAAAGGTCACCAATGATTCTGACTCTGCCACTCCCACAGGCAGCGCATTCCATGCCCCCTCCTCTCTCTGCGTAAAGAACCTACCTCTGACATCCCCCCTATACCTTCCACCCTTCACCTTAAATTTATGTCCCCTTGTAACACTCTGATGTACTCGGGGAAAAAGTCTCTGACTGTCTACTCTATCTAATCCCCTGATCATCTTATAAACCTCTATTGAGTCACCCCTCATTCTTCGCCGTTCCAATGAGAAAAGGCCTAGCACTCTCAACCTATCCTCGTACAACCTATTCTCCACTCCAGGCAACATCCTGGTAAATCTCCTCTGCACCCTCTCCAAAGCTTCCACATCTTTCCTAAAGTGAGGCGACCAGAACTGCACACAGTACTCAAAATGTGACCTTACCAAGGTCCTGTACAGATGCAACATCACTTCACGACTCTTGAATTCAATCCCTCTGCTAATGAACGCTAATACACCATAGGCCTTCTTACAAGCTCTATCCACCTGAGTGGTAACTTTCAAAGAGCTATGTACATAGCCCCCAAGATCCCTCTGCTCCTCCACCTTACTAAGAACCCTACCATTAACCCTGTATTCCGCATTCTTATTTGTCCTTCCAAAATGGACAACCTCACACTTGACAGGGTTGAACTCCATCTGCCACTCCTCAGCCCAGCTCTGCATCATATCTAAGTCCCTTTGCAGCCGACAACAGCCCTCCTCACTATCCACAACTCCACTAATCTTCGTATCATCTGCAAATTTACTGACCCACCCTTTGACTCCCTCTTCCAAGTCATTAATAAAAATTACAAACAGCAGAGGACCCAGAACTGATCCCTGCGGAACTCCACTTGTAACTGGGCTCCTTGCTGAATATTCAACATCTACCACCACTCTCTGACTTTGACCGGTTAGCCAGTTCTCTATCCAACTGGCCAAATTTCCCACTATCCCATGCCTCCTGACTTTCCGCATAAGCCTACCATTTGGAACTTATCAAATGCCTTACAAAAATCCATGTACACTACTCCACTGCTCTACCCTCATCCACATGCTTGGTCACCTCCTCAAAGAATTCAATAAGACTTGTAAGGCAAGACCTACCCCTCACAAATCCGTGCTGGCTGTCCCTAATCAAGCAGTGTCTTTCCAGATACTCATAAATCCTATCCCTCAGTACCCTTTCCATTACTTTGCCTACCACTGAAGTAAGACTAACTGGCCTGTAATTCCTGGGGTTATCCCTATTCCCTTTTTTGAACAGGGGCACAACATTCGCCACTCTCCAGTCCCCTGGTACCACCCCCGTTGACAGTGAAGACAAAAAGATCATAGCCAACGGCTCTGTAATTTCCTCTCTTGCTTCCCACATAATCCTAGAATATATCCCATCAGGCCCGGGGGACTTGTCTATCCTCAAGTTTTTCAAAATGCCCAACACATCTTCCTTCCTAACAAGTATCTCCTCTAGCTTACCAGTCCGTTTCATACTCTCCTCTTCAACAATACGGTCCCTCTCATTTGTAAATACTGAAGAAAAGTACTCATTCAAGACCTCTCCTATCTCTTCCGACTCAATACACAGTCTCCCACTACTGTCCTTGATCGGACCTACTCTCGTTCTCGTCATTCTCATGTTTCTCACATACGCATAAGGCCTTGGGGTTATCCTTGATCCTACCCACCAAGGATTTTTCATGCCGTCTCTTAGCTCTCCTAATCCCTTTCTTCAGCTCCCTCATGTTTCCACATACGCATAAGGCCTTGGGGTTATCCTTGATCCTACCCACCAAGGATTTTTCATGCCGTCTCTTAGCTCTCCTAATCCCTTTCTTCAGCTCCTTCCTGGCTATCCTGTATCCCTCCAATGCTCTGTCTGAACCTTGTTTCCTCAGCCTTATGTTAGCCTCCTTCTTCCTCTTTACTAGACATTCAACCTCCCTTGTCAACCAAGGTTCCCTCACACGACCATCTCCTTCCTGCCTGACAGGTACATACATATCAAGGACACGTCGTATCTGTTCCTTGAAAAAGTTCCACATTTCAACAACATCCTTCCCTGACAGCCTATGCTCCCAACTTATGCACCTCAGATCCTGTCTTACAGCATCGTATTTACCCTTCCCCCAATTGTAAAACCTACCCTGTTGCACGCACCTATCTCTCTCCATAACCAAGGTGAAAGTAACAGAATTGTGGTTACGACCACAAAAATGTTCACCCAATAACAATCCCATCACTTGTCCCGGTTCGTTACCAAGTACCAAATCCAATATGGCCTCCCCTCTGGTCGGACAATCTACATACTGAGTTAGAAAAGCTTCCTGGACACACTGCACAAACACCGCCCCATCCAATCTACTTGATCTAAAGAGCTTCCAATCAATATTTGGGAAGTTGAAGTCACCCATGACTACGACCCTGTGGCTTCTGCACCTTTCCAAAATCTGTTTCACAATCTGTTTCTCCACATCTCTGCTGCTATTGGGGGGCCTATAGTAAACACCCAACAAGGTGACTGCACCTTTCCTATTTCTGACTTCAGCCCATACTACCTCCAAAAGCAGATCCCCCTCGAACT
>NC_057714.1:42269938-42287883 GCF_004010195.1 Chiloscyllium plagiosum | reverse complement strand
CCCCGAAGAGTGCTAGCAAACCTACCTCCCAGGATATTGGTGCCCTTCTGGTTCTGGTGCAACCCGTCCTGCTTGTACAGGTCCCACCTTCCCCAGAATGCAGTCCAATTGTCCAAATACCTGAAGCCCTCCCTCCTACACCATCCTTGCAGCCACGTGTTCAACTGCACTCTCTCCCTATTCCTTGCCTCACTGTCACATGGCACCGGCAACAACCCAGAGATGACGACTCTGTCCTTCCTAGCTTTTAGCTTCCCGCCTAACTCCCTGAGCTCCTGAATGACCTTCCCACCCCTCTTCCTACCTATGTCGTTGGTGCCAATGTGCACCACAACTTCTGGCTGCACACCCTCCCCCTTAAGGATTCTGAAGACACGGTCCGAGACGTCTCGGACTTTGGCACCTGGGAGGCAACAAACCAACCGAGAGTCTCGCCCATGTCCACAGAACCGCCTGTCTGTCCCTCTTAACTTTAGAGTCTCCTATAACTAGCAGTCTCCTCCTCTCCCCCTTTCCCTTCTGAGCCTCAGTGCCGGACCTCGTGCCAGAGACCCGGTCACTGCAGCTTACCCCTGCTAGGCCGTCTCCCCGAACAGTATCCAAAGCGGTATACTTATTGTTGAGGGGAGCGACCACTGGGGATCCCTGCACTGCCTGCTTCCTCTCCTTCCCACCTCTAACTGTTACCCAGCTACCTCTGTTCTCTGGCGTAACTATGTCCCTGTAACTTCTATCTATCAGCCTCTCAAATAATTCTCAGTTCATCCAACTCCAGCTCCAGTTCCCTAACCTGGTCTGTGAGGAGCTGGAGCTGGCTGCACTTCTGCAGATGAAGTCAGCAGGAGCATCGGTGGTCACCCCTACCTCAAACATCCTGCAGGAGGAACATTCCACTGCCTGCGCTGCCATAACTCTACACTTAGTCTCCAAAACAAGAACACTAAGTAGCTTACCTTTTTTTTTAGGTTAGAGGAGGAGGGTTCGTTCTCCACTCAAATAACAATCACTTACCTTCCCGACCTGCTTTGCGCTCCGACTTCACTTCCGCCCAGCTCCCGCCACTCTCTGCTGCAAAAAGACCGTTGGTGTCGAGGTAAGTTCTCAAGTAACAATCACTTACCTTCCCGACTGGCTTTGCGCTCCGACTTCCCTTCTGCCCAGCTCCCACCGCTCTCTGCTGCAAAAAGGAGTTCTACTTGTGGAGACTATATTTAGCAAGTATTTTCCCTCATGCTGTAACTACTGTAGTCATGGCCAGCTGTCAGCCATTTTGTGCCACCCAGTCATGGGCAGCCGTAACAATCTCCTCCTTTGATTCCCTCTTGAGCAAATCACAAAGCACGCAAGTATATGAGATAGGCTTTCTACGCAGGAATGATTGCCTCATGGTTGCTTATCTTTCAGGAGCCTAACCTGCAGGACTGTGGCAGAAGCACCTGTTGGCAACAACATATGATTAACAAAAGCAAACAATATAAAATGATGATTACTATAATGAATAACAGTATATTCTGCTAGGGAGGTTCCCAAGGATCCCAACCAGTCCTTTGCCCAACTCCACAGAGTGGAGCATGGAGTTTGTTTAGTGTGCATGTACAAAAAGGTATTTATATGGAATTCTCTTTTCCTTCATCGCCCTGCTGGTGCAGGGGCTGGCAAGTTCCTAGTAACCATACAGTCCAAATGTATGCAGTTAGTAATGTAATTAATTTACCCATTTTGGGCTAAATATAACAGTTCTTAAATCTTTGTGATTCTTTTTATGTGTGATTTGTGGATCCAGGTTTTCTTCCCTTGGATGTTTACTGCTGCTGGACTGGGCAGCAGCACTTCGTAGGGTCCTTCCCAACTGACTTCCAGTGGTTCTTTATGGATTTCCTTTACATAGATCCATGTTCCCAGGATGATATCCTTCAGGACGGTCACCCAAGCAGCCGATACCTGTTGGAAAGCAGACCTGACAAGATTGCTTAGGCCTTGACAATACTTCAACTGTGTAACATTCATTAAGTGGCAATTGGCTTTCCATAAATCAATTGATCCTGGCAGTGACATAGGTGATGATTTCAAAAGAGCTTAGTTCTGTTGTCTGATTGGGTGTTGCCCGAATGTTGCATAGTACTATTGATAGGGCTTGTAGCCAGGGCACTCCTCTTTGGGGATGCTTAGTGAGCCTTTGTTTTATATGCTGGTTTGTTCATCTTGCCCTGATGACTAGGGGTGTTGAGATCGGTGGAGATCCCATTTAAAATTTAGCAATCTGCAAACTTCCTGGCAGATATCACCTGTGAAATGTATCCATTGGTTAGAGTCTATGCTGGTCAGGGTTCCCCACCGAGGAATGTAAACCTTACAAAAAACTTTAGTTGTATGATTGGCTGAGGCACATGGGGTTGAAGAGACTTCTACCCATCTGGAAAATTTGTCAATGATAACCAGATAATTGTATGGCTTCAAGTAGACTTTGGACTTTTGTTCCCATTTTGAATGGGGATACCTGCAACTGTAAGGAATTCCTTCTTTTGCCACAGTGGCCCAAAATTGTGGGCTACTCCAAATGCATTGTGGGAATAACCTTGACGGGGGGAGGGATATGTAATTGACGCGTAAGTGTTGGAACAGTCCTGCAGGGGCAGGGGTCTCACTTGGGGCATTACTGTGATGGGTGCGAAGTTGTTGCTCTGGCAGGTTATGGAACAATCTGCTACCACCTGGGCATGCTTTTTAAATCCCTGACTGCACCAACTATTCTGGAATCATGCCATCATTTGTTGCAGAGCCAAATGTACCCATGAGTGGACCTGTTGCACCAAAAAGGGCATTAGTGCCTGCAGGGCGATGAGTTTTTCCCATCACTTTTTGTCTGCAGATACCATCATTGCACAGTTTGATTCCTTCTTCAGTCCAGGTCTATTTATCCTGTCAGGAGAATTGATGCTGCATATCCTTTAGGGCTTGTGTCAAAGTCCTGAGAATGTTTAATTTACACATTAAGGTAGGTTCTATCGGAGGCTCTTCCTGTGAGGCGGCTTCTCTGGCTGCTTGGCCAGCCAGAGCATTTCCTTGGATTTCTGTGGTGTTTTCTTTTGTGTGGGTCTTACTTTTCAGGATAGAGACTTCTTGGCTTCAAGTAGATTTTGGACTTTGTTCCCATTTTGAATGGGGATAGCTGTAAGGAATTCCCTCTTTTGCGACAGTGACCTGAAATTGTGGGCTACTCCAAATGCATTGTGGGAATCCATGTGGATATTAGTTGTCTGTTTCTCTGCTGTCTTGTATACGAGCGATAGAGCACGCAGCCTGACCTGTTGGGCTGATGTTCAGGCAGGTAGACTGCCTTTTGCTACAACTTCATGTAGACTGGTGACTGCCCGTCCCATGTTTCTGATCCCATTTTCAATGAAAGAGGATCTGTCTGTAAAAAGAGGTCTAGGTTCTGCAGAGGCTCCATTGCTGCTAGTGCTGCCTTGCGTATCTGTTTTAAAATTTCCATGCAGTCATGTTTTTCTTTATACACGTCTCCTCCATCTTATTGCTCTCTGGATACTGGGAGCATAGTTGCGGTGTTAACTGCGCTGACCCAGACAATGTGGAGACGGGGGGCCTTCTAAGATTGCTGTCCAGTGTATCCATCTGGCTGCCATTACTTGCGATACCATATTCATTGACAGTATGGCATGTCCTGTATGGGGACACTTGACAGTTAGTTTTTGTACATTGGTTGTCCTTTTCCATGGGTCTCCAGAAGCTTTCCCATCCGAGAACTACTGTGTCCCGTTTTGCTGAGTAGTATCCAATATCGCTTTGTAAATCCCCATGTTCTTCCATCAGTGTCCTTCCTTTTCATTTACAAAAAGAGTAAATGACTTCCCAGTGTCAGGAATTCCCAAAGCTGGTGCTGAAAATAAGACCTTTTTTTAGATTCCTAAAAGCCTGTTGGTGCTCTTCTGTTATTGACCCGTTCCCCCTTCAGTCGAAGCAAAATGCTCTGAGACACAGTAGTTTTACCTTCCTTTATTCCTGGCCCTAGAGAGAGAGAGAAAATGATCGCCCATGTGCGCAAGGACATGGGTTTCCGGTTTTCTCTCAAAGAACAGTTTCTCAATGAACTACATCGTCATTTTACAGGGAGGAGCATCCAGATAAGGCAACATACATATTAATTGGGTGGCCGTTACAATCAACGAGTATCAATAGCAGAGACCAAGCCCTTTACTGTTATACAATGAATGTTCTTAACCTTGTTAACTGGATTCATAGAATGGATACTTTGCCCCTTGTTAGCTGACCTTGCATACCGAATGCTTCCAATATTGTTAAATGGGTCTACATAATGACTGCTTTTCTACCTTGTTAACCCATTATCCTTGCCTCCAGCACCCCATTGTTAACTGTAAGTTCTTATCTGATCTGAGTCACGCTCAACTGAACCTCTTGTTTCACAAAACTCAGAACTTAACTCTTTCCCTGCCTGCTATACCCTATACACATGATGGTAACCCTCTCTGATGTTCTCTTGCCCTTTAAGAAGTCATTTAGTGAGTGTGCCAGTTGTGTGAAGGAGTTGATCCAGTTCCTGTTAAAATTAGACAGTCCTAAAAAACATCTGAGTTCCTGAACAATAATGGATTCTTGGCCTTACAAATTGCTGCGGTTCTGTCCTGGATAAGGAATTTTTTTTATTCCTCTGAAATCTTTGCCCCAAATACACAACCTCTTCCTGTAACACTTGAGCCTTGTTAAAATTGGCTTTACATTTTCGGAAGTACAAGTGGTCCAACAGGATTTGCAGATCTTGTTCATACTGTTCCTCTGTATTAGAGGGCATTAGAATGTTGTCCACATACTAAATAACTGTAGAAGTCACAGTTGGTAATTCTTGCAAGTGATTTTGCAGAGACATGTGAAATACAGTAGGACTGCTATGGAAGCCCTTGTGGTAGCCGGGTCCAGGTGTGTCATTGTTGTTGGATGGTGAAGGCAAGCCACTGTTGGACTTCAAGTGCCAAGATACTGTTGGCCATATCTATCACCAAGAAGTACTTGTGTTCTGGTGTGCGGGCATTAAATATGGTGGTGGGATCCATGATCAAAGGAGCTTTCTGGTCAATACATTGTTTGGCCTTTCTATAGTCGGCAGTCAGGTGCCAAGTCACATTGGGTTTTCACACCCGCCATACAGGGCTGTTGGAGGAGCTTTGTGTTCTTTCAGTTGTTGGATGACGGGCAAGATTCTTGCGATTGAGGCTGGGCCAATGGGCTATTGTTTGATGCATGGAGGGTTGACTCTGGTGAATGATGCTGGTTCCATCTGGAGCAAGATGCAATCGTTCTTATCCTTTGCTTAAATTGGGTAGTCTCTTGATTCTTCTTCCTCTTTCATGCGTCTTATGGACCAAGTCACTTTACCATCCTCAAAGTGCAAGGATGGGTCAGAATGTCTATTACCAAGACAGCTTCTTCATCAGTCCTACCCAAAACAAGGTCATTAATTCATGCAGGCCCAATTCAATGAACACCAGACATGTTCTTTAAATAGTGAGACTTTCGCCTCCCACTTCCACATTGCTGTGGTTCTGTCCTATTGTTTGCGTTTTCCTGACCAAGGGTATCAGTTTTCCATTATATTGAGGTAAACAGGTTAACTCTGCTCCAGTATCAAAGACAGTCTATTTCCAGGTTGCACACCTGATAGGGATGTAAATTCCATCCCCTCATTGTAGTACTAGAGCCATCAGGGATACGGCAAGGGAAAGAGTGGGCTTCTCTTTTTTTTATAATTGCTCTTCTGCTGCTTGACTGACATATTCTTGATATAGTCTATTAATAGCTGCTCAGGGGAGGGGTTGGCCCTGGGTCAAGGCCCAGTATCCCTGTTTCCCGCAAAAGTAACATTTGCCAGGTTTTTTTTCCCCCTTTTGCCATGTATCCTTATCCAGTGACTTGCATTGTCCTCATCTTTGCTCCCAAGTCTCTTTTCAGAGGATTGCACTATTCCACCAGTTCTCCATACATAATTGCCATCTGGTTTTATTACCTTCAACATTTTGGCTAGTTTGGACTTTGTTCCCACCACAAAAGTGACATTTAGGGGGCCTAAATGGCTCTGGTGTACGTCTTCAGGGCCCCTGTTGATTAACCCGAATACTTCTAGCCAGACCGTCTTAAATGGCTTATCGTATTCTAACACATGCTCAGTTTTTTTTTGTTGACAGGCAGTTATCTTTCCTCAGTTGAAACTGGACTAAACTCTCTGAGCCAGTTTTGGGTGGCCTCTTCTAACCTTTGTCTATCTTCCCCTCAGGGATCCCTGACTTTTCTAGCAAGCTGTCAGCCTGCACTACCAGGGACCATAATGTTTAGTATCTGCACTCCATCCAATGGTGCAAACGATAGATTGTCTCCAGCCTGTTCCCAGGTCTTTAAGCCTAGCCTTTTGGGATGGGTAGGGGTGGTATGAAGGGCTACTGCTCGAAACATTGATTTTCCTGCTCCTCAGATGCTGCCTGACCTGCTGTGCATTTCCTGCACCACTCCATTATTGACTCTAATCTCCAGCATCTGCAGTCCTCACTTTTGCCTGGGGTAGTTCTTTGGATCATCCACCATCTTTGGTGGTATGGGGTTGTATCCGTGCCAGTTGACCCATTCATATTTGTCTTCGAAACTTCTCCTCCTTCAGTTTTTTTACTGCAACCAGGTTTTGCATTGTTTGGTCCGTAAGGGGGCTAAATAGGGCCCCTTGTCGTCGCTGAAGTCAGTGAAGGATTTAGCTCTCTCTCTCTCTCTTTTGCATTTCGCTTTCCAATTGGCTTAACGAGGGGGAGAGTGGTCTTCTACCAGGCTGTGGTATAGTAGGGTTAGGAGGGTTTGGTTGGGATCAAGGTTTGTTCCTGAAGAAGGGCTCATGCCTGAAACGTCGATTCTTCTGCTCCTTGGATGCTGCCTGACCTGCTGTTCTTTTCCAGCAACACGTTTTCAGATCAGGGTTCTTTTGTCAGGAGGTTTCTTTTTGGTGCATTTCAATTCCTCACAGACAGCTGTTAGTTGGCTTTTCAGCTCTATTTTTCTCTTGTCATGACTTCACTTGTGTATTATCTCCTTCTGTTGTCGGATCTGTCCCATTAGAATGAGAGACGCGTTCTTTCTCTTTCGTGTATGTGGTCTTTTCCCAGATTCTTTTAATATCATCCAAGGACCATTATCCCTTAGAGGTATCATACTTTTGCTTGATTTCCATAGAGGTTTTAGATATGTTGAATTGCTGTTCTATATATTCCAAGTCCTGTAAAATTTCATCTTCCAATATATCAGGTGGGGCCTGCACACCCTTAGTTGTTGTGGGGAGTTCTTGTTTATTTCCACCTACCATTATTCCTTACGGCTATCAGTTTCAATGGGTCTCGAGGCTAATCATTTAGCTGGGAGCGGTGGTAGGGCTGTTGGGGAGGGGGGCGGTGTGATGCAGAGCTATTATTTTCTCTGCCAAGTTAGATGTCTATTAGGGGACCTTGAGCTGTATACCACTTGGAGAATTTCAAAATCGCGTGGAGGATAGACTGAATTTAAACAAATCATTGAGAAATTTTAAAAGAAGGAGTCCTTGTCCCCAGGAGCCGGTATAGGTCTGTTGTCCGAGATTTAGTTCTTTATTCCTTCAGTGATCCTGCTCGCAGCATAAAATTGTTGGATCTCATATTTTTCAATGAGAACCCGAGTCCAATGGCAGATTCAGGTACAACTTTATTTCGGTACAACTTTATTATAACTTCAGATGTTCTTCACAGTAAGACACACAAAAACTTCAAATTGTATATAGTTTAAAGCCCCCTTTTGATACTATTGGTCAGCGGCACTGAGGTGTCCCTCTGTAATTGGGTCTCTCGTACAGCATCTTAAAGAGATGGACAGGCTGGTGGTCCAGCCCCAGTGATGATGTTTTCACAGACTTTATCTTTTTCCTTGAAGCTTTCTACAATGGATAACATTTGCCAGCTGCACATTCTATCTCACTTGCGGAGAATATATTAAGCAAGTATTTCCCCATATGCTGTAACTATGTCGCCATGGGCAGCTGTTAGCCTTTTTGTGCCATCCAGTCATTGGCAGCACTAACAGTTGGCTTGAAAGTAAGTTCATAAGTGTATTTGAAGCAATACCTTAGAACAGTATATTCCAGAGACAATCTGAGAACAGACTATGCTAGTATTGAGCAATGTGACAGGATTAATCAATAGCCTTATTGCAAAGGAAATTCTTGGTGACAGTGATCATGACATGGTACAATTTCACGTTCAGTTGAAGGTAAATTATGTTTTTAAGACTAATTTTTAAGGCCAGAATAAGGCTAACTATGAGGTTATGAACACAGAGCCAACTGAAGAGTAAGACAGTCAAGATGTAGGGGCAGACTTTTACAGATATATAATAACTGATGTAAGGTATATGATTTATATATACAATCAGTTCTTCTATAATATAGTGGTTGCATTCCTGTGCAACCCCACTTTATAGAAAAATCATGCTTTAGAAACAGCGCTTAAAGTTTTGGCACTGTAATCGCATTACAATCAGCACACATTTTAAAAGTTCGCGCTGTAGAAACACCATTCCCAATTCATCAGTCATGTTATCGCGAATTTGTGTTGACCAAACACGTGTTATAACAGAATGACCTATATTTTATTCTAATTTAGAATTTAGAGTTTAGACTTGAACCTAGTGGCATGTGAGCTTTGGTCTGTGCATGTATGATTAACTTGTCAGTATTTCTGGAGTGTTTTTTTTAAGCCAATTTGCGGGATGTGCTTGATGTGCTACTGGGAATTTGTTTACATTTGTTTACAAGTGGACAGTAAACTTTGAAGAACACTGCTTTCAGTTAGAAGGATAAGGGAATGTTTTTATTTTATTTAAGGCAAACAGTCATAACTTGGAAAGGTTTTGACTTCACTTTGCAAACATCGTGGTTAACGTTGTAGTTATAAGGATTATAAAATGTAGCAACAGAGGTAAGGCATTGAGCCATCATATCTGCTCCGCCATTCAGTGAGATTGTGGCTGATACGATATACTTCAACTCTACCTTTCCTGTCTTATTTCTGTAACCTTTGATTCCTTCACTGATTAAAACTATGTGTATCTCAGCCTTGAATATATTTAATAACCCAGCAATACAGCCCTCTATGGTAAAGAATTCCATAGATTGACTGCTCTCTGAGAGAAAAATATCCTTCTCATCTCTGCGTTAAATGTGCGATCTTTTACTCTGAGATTATGCCCTCTGGTCCTAGATTGTCACACAGGAGAAGCAGCCTCTACCCTGTGATGCCCCCTAAAAAAAGTTACATTTTTAGTAAGGTCTCCTTTCATTATTCTAAACTCCAGTGAGTACCCAACCTACTCAACCTCTCCTCATAAGGAAATTCTCCTTTACCCGAACCAAACGAGTGATTCTTCTCTGGATTGCCTTAACACCATAAGACCATAGACATAGGACCAGAATTTAGGCCATTCAGCCCATCGTGTCTGCTCTGCCACTCAATCATGGCTGATAAGCTTCTCAACTCCATTTTCCCGCTTTCTCCCCGTAACCCTTGATCTCCTTGAGAATTGAGAACTTATCCATCAATGATCTGGTTTCCACAGTCTTCTTAGATTCATCACTTTCTGGCTAAAGAAGCTTATCCTTACCTCTATTCTAAAAGGTCTTCACTTTGCTCTGCGTCTGTACCCTTCGGCCCTAGTCTCTCCTACCAATGGAAATATCTTCCCAAAATCCACTTTGTTCAGGCCATTCAGTGTTCTGTAAATTCAAATTAGATCACCCCTCATCCTTCTAAACTCCATCGAGAATAGACCCAGAGTCCTAAAATGTTTCTTATATGTCAAGCTTTTCATTCCTGGGACCATTCTTGTGAACCGCCTCTGAACAAGTTCCAGGCCAGTACATCCTTCCTGAGGTATAGATCCCAAAACTGCACACAATACTCCAAATATGGCCTGACTAGAGCCTCAGAAGTATATCCCGACTTTTATATTCAAGTCCTCTCAAAATAAATGCCATCATTGCATTTGCATTTCTAACTAATGACTCAACCTGCAAGTTTACCTTGAGAGAATCCTGGACTGGAACTCCCATGTCTCTCTGCATTTCAGACTTCTGATATTTCTCCCCATTTAGAAAACAGTCCATGCTTCTATTCTTCCTAGCAAAGTGCATGACCTCACACTTTCCCATGTTGTACTCCATCTGTCACTTCTTTGCTCTAACCTGTCCAAATTTTTCTGCAGACTCCCTGCCTCCTCAGTGCTATCTGTCCCTCTACCTATCTTTGTATCATCAGCACACTTAGCCAGACTGCTCTCAGTTCCTTCATCTAGATCATTAATGTAGAAAGTGAAAAGTTATGGTCCCAACACTGAGCCTTGCAAAACACCACTTGTCACCAGCTGCCATCCTGAGAAAGACCCTTTTATCCCCACTCTCTGCTTTCTGCCAGACAGCCGATCTTCTATCCATGTCTTGCCTCTGACACCTTGGGCTCTTGTCTTACTCAGTTGCTCCTGTGTGGCACCTTGTCAAAGGCCTTCTTGAAGTCCAGGTGGATAACATCCATTGGCTCTCCTTGGTCTAAACTGCTTGTTACTTCCTCAAGGAATTCTAGCAGATTTGTCAGGCATGACCTCCCCTTGTTGAAACCATGCTGACTTTGCCCTATATTACCATACACTTCCAAGTATTCAGAAATCTCATTCCTCACAATAAATTTCAAAATCTTAGCCACGACCGAGGTTAGGTAATTTTCCGTCTTTTGCCTTATACCCTTTTTAAACAGAGGTGTCATGTTAGCAATTTTCCAGTCTTCTGAGACCCTCCCTTATTCTAGCAATTCCTGAAGGAACACCACTAACGCCTCCACTATCTCTTCAGCTATCTCCCTTAGAACACTTGGGTGTAGTCCATCTGGTCCAGGTAATTTATCCACCTTCAGGCCATTCAGATTTTCTAGCCCCTTCTCCTTGGTGATGACTGCCATACTCAGCTGTGCCCCTGACTCTCTTGAACACTTGAGATTTTACTTGTCTTCTACTGTGAAGACTGACACGGAGTAATTATTCAATTTCTCAGCCATTTCCTTGTTTCCCACTACTATGTCTCCAGCGTCATTTTCCATCTGTCTAATGTCCACTTTTGCCTTTCTGAAGAAACTCTTACAGCTTTCCTTAAATTACTGACGAGCTTTCCCTCATATTTAATCTACTCCCTCCTTATTTCTATTTTTGTTGCCCACTGTTGGTCTTTGTAAGCTTCCCAATCGTCTGGTTTCCCACTGCCCTTCACCAAATTTTTGCTTTGTCTTTTGCTTTTATGCTACCCTGGACTTCACCAGTCAGCCATGGTTGCCTAATGCTCCCTGTACCATATTTCTTTTTCCCAAAGATGAATGTTTGCTGTATCTGCTGAATTATTCCCAGAAACTCCTGCCATTGTTGTGACACTGTTTTTCCTGCTAGGCTCCTCTCCCAGTCAATTCTGCCCAGCTCCTTCCTGTGTCATTGCCTTTATTCAGCTGTACTACCATTACCTCTGATTCTATCTTCTCCCTCTCAAATTCATATTTTGATCACTGCCTCCTAAGGGTTCCTTCACTTTAAGCTCCCCTATCAAGCCTGCCTCATTGCACAATACTTAGTCCAGTATTGCCTGTTCACTAGTGGGCACCACCACAAGCTGCTCCAAAAAGCCGCCTTGTAGACATTCCACAAATTCGTTTTCTTGCAATCACTACCAACCTGATTTTCCCATATTGAAATCCCTCATGGTCACTGTAACTTTGCCTTTCTTAAACACTTTTTCTATTTCCAGATGAATTTTGTGCCGCAGGTTCTGACTACTGTTTGGATGCCTGTACGTAACTCCAACTTTTTTTTAACCGTTGCAGTTTCTCAATTCTACCCACACAGATTCTATACCATCTGATCTACTTCATTTCTTACTTTGATTTAATTTCATTTCTTACTAATAAGTCAACCCCACCCCCTCTGCCCATCTACCTTTTCACTAGAATCTATATCATTGGATATTCAGCTCTCAATCCTGATCCCCTCGTAGCCATGTCTCTGTGATGCCCATCACATCATACTTGCGAATTGTGATCCACGCCACAAGCTCATTTATCTTATTCTTTATACTGCGTGCATTTAGATATAACAACTTCAGTCCTGTATTAACCGTCCCTCTTCTGATTGTCATTTGTTTGTCCAGTGTGTTTGAAGTTTGATTGTTAACCTTTTCCAAACACACTGTCCTATTTGTGGCTGTGCTAGAGACTTTAATAACCTCTCCTGAATTCTCCTTCCCTGTTATTTCTTTCATATTTTTCCACCAATTGAATCCACCCCTAAAGATGTTAATCTGATGTTTTGTTTCCCATTGGGGGAAGTTTTACCCTTCTCTTCCTCCCCTCTTCCTAGTTTAAAGTCCTTTGAACAACCTATTTAGCCTTTTCACTACAGCATTGGTCCCAGCTCAGTTGAGGTGGAGACCGTCCTTGTACCAATACTGATGACAGTGCCGCCTCCCCACACTACTCTTTTAGCCACGTGTTTACTTTCCTTATTCTTGTGTCCTTGTGCCTTCTTTAGATTGCCTCCAATGTCAGTGTATCTTTGCTGAGATAAGTGGATTAAAATTATTCATAGTGTTCTTAGTGATGTCTGACTAAAACCATGCAGAGTTTGAGCAAGACCTCCCAGGTTTTACATACCATTCGCTTTGAAATGCAGGCAAACTATCCATTTGCCTTTTCTGATATCTGCTAACTTTGATCCTAACATTTAGTGAATCACACATGAGAAACCCCAAATCTCTCTTCGGCAGTTCTCTATATTCTTTTCTTTAAAATAATATACAGCTCTTCTATTCTTCCTGCCAAAGTCAATAACTTCATGTTCTAACAAAAATATTCCATCTAGCAAAGTTTTATCCACTCTTATAACCTGTCCTTATCATTCTGTAGACTCTTCATGTTATCCTCATGACTTTCCAACTATATATGTATTGTAAGTAATTGTGCACATAATACTAATCTCTTTGCATTCCTGTAACTACAAGTTTCCAACCTGAAAATGCCCCCTATAGGTCCTGGTGAGACCGCACCTGGAGTGCAGTTTTGGTCTCCAAATTTGAGGAAGGACATTCTGGCTATTGAGGGAGTGCATCGCAGGTTCATAAGGTCAATTCCTGCAATGGCGGGACTGTCATATGTTGAAAAATTGGAGTGACTGGGCTTGCATACACTTGAGTTTAGAAGGATGAGAGGGGATCTAATTGAGATGTATAAAATTATCAAAGGATTGGACACTCTGGAGGCAGGACGCATGTTTTCGCTGATGGATGAGTCCAGAACCAGTGGACACAATTTAAAAATAAGGGGTAGGCCGTTCAGAACAGAGTTGAGGAGAAACGTCTTCACCCAAAGAGTGGTGGATGTATGGAATGCTCTGCCCCAAAAGGCAGTGGAGGCCAAGTCTCTGGATACTTTCAGGAAAGAGATTTTTAGAGCTCTTAAAGATAGTGGAATCAAGGGTTATGGGGATAAGGCAAAAACAGGATACTGATTGTGGATGATCATAATGAATGGTGGTGCTGGCTTGAAGGGCCGAATGGCCTACTCCTGCACCTATTGTCTATTGTCTATTATCCATGCTAATTTACTTCCCCTAATACCATGGTCTCTTATTTTATTAACGAGCTTTACGTATAGTACCTTATCGAATGGCTTTTCATAATCTGGATATATCTCACCTTTATATCTTATCATTCCCCTTTATCTGTCTTGCTTGTAGAATCATAGAGTCATGCAGCTTGGAAACAGAAGCTTCAGTCCAGCTAGTCCACGCTGATCATGTTCCAAACTAAATGAGCACTTGCCTCTGCTTGGTCCATATCCCTCAAACCTTTCGCTATTCATGAACTTACTAAATTGTCTTTTAAAAATTGTAACTGTACCTGCATTGACCACTTTCTCTGACAGTTCATTCCACACATGAAACACTCACTGTAAAAAACAAATTGGCCCTCGAGTCCTTTTTAAATCTTTCTCCTCTCCCCTTAAAAATATATCGCCTAATTTTGAACTCCCCCCACCCTCAGGAAATGACTCATGTCATTTACCTTATCTATGCCTCTCATTCTTTTAGAAACCTCAATAAGGTCACCCCTCAAACTCATACTCTCCAGTGGAAAAACGTCCAGGCTATCTTATTTATTTATATATCTCAAGCCCTCCATTCTTGGCAACATTCTGGTAAATCTTGAACCCTCTACAGTTTAATAATATCGTTCCAATAACAGGGTAACTAGGACTGCGCACAGTACTCCAGAAGAGGCCTCACCAACATCCTGTATAATGTCAACATTACATCCCAACTCCTATACTCAAAGGTCTGAGCAATGAAGGCAAGCATACTGTATGCCTGCTTAATCATCGTGTCTACCCGTGACACAAGTTTCAAAAAATTATGTACCTGACCCCTACTGTTCTACAACACAACCTGGGGTCCAACCACTGATTATATAAGTCCTATCCTTGTTTGTATGACGAAAATGCACTACCTCATACTTATCCAAACTATACTCCATCTGCAATTATGCATGAGTTGACACTATTGACCTCCACAGTTATCTCCTACAGTATTCAACAGGTTTTGACTAGGGACATCAAAAACACCTCACTTAGCACACCTGTCCAAATCAGGAGCCCCTGTCAAACTACTGTGTTTGAGTAATCTTTAATGATACCATTTGGATTGCATTCCTCAGTCTGTTGTTTTACATCCTATAGGAACAACACATAAATTCCTTGCTCAGTTAACATCTTGCCTCTCAACTCAACCACTTTAGGATCCTGATTTTCAGAAAGAATAATGATTTCACCAGAAACTTGGACAAATTTCCAAATCTGTCAGAAATATTGTTACATTTTCAGTTGCACTTGGGGTTGCACGGTGGCTCAGTAGTCAGCATTAATAACTCACAGCGCTAGGGACCCTGATTCGATACCATCCTCGGGTGACTGTCGGCGTAGAGTTTGCACATTCTTCTCCTGCCTGAGCGGGTTTCCTTCAGGTGCTGTGGATTGGCCGTGGGAAATGCAGGGACAGGGTGGGGAAGGTTGAAGAGGGATAGGTCTGGGTGAGATGCTCTTTGGAAGGTTGGTGGGACTTGATGGGTCGAATGGCCTGCCTCCACACTGTAAGGATTCTATGAACATCTATGGAGTATCCTTCTCCGCTTTGGTTGCACCATGAAGTTCGTCACCGGCTCTATGACAACATGGAAGTTATGGTAATAACAAATGACCTCACCACCAATCCATTCCCTGTTTGGACTGATGTCAAGCAGGACTGCGTCATTCTCCAAACACTGTTCTCAATCGACCTAACTTCAATGCTTCACCTCCCACTGACAAGTTCACTGCTGGAGTGGAGCTAACTTATAGAACCTACTGGAAATTATTCAACCTCTGCCACCTTAATCCAAAACCGAAATCAGCCCTATCACTGTCATCAAGCTGCAGATGATGCTTGCGTGTGTGCAGTCTCAGAGCATTGTCAACACCTTTACAGAGGCATACGAGAGCATGGGCCTCACCCTGAACATCCGCAAGATGAAGATGCTTCACAAATCTGGCTTGGTATTGTGGTGTGAACTCCCAATCATCAAGGTCCACGGAGAGGCCTTAGAGAGTGTCTGCAGTGTTCCATTTCAGCCTTTGGCAGCCTGAAGAGAAAGGTGTTCGAGGACAACATCAGATCCAACACCAAGATCATGGTTTACAGAGCTGCGTGGTTCTCGACCTCCTATATGACTCCGAGACATGGACTTTCTGCAGCAGACATCTCAAGGCACTGGAGCAGTACCATCAATACTGCCTGTGCAAGATCCTGTGAATCCATTGGGAAGAAAGACACATCAACACCAGCATCCTTGATCAGATCAACATCCCCTGCATCAGCTATGATGGGTTAGGCACATCGTCAGCATGACTGACACAAGACTCCCCACCTAGGTGCTGTACTCTCAGTTCCAAAATGGCAGGCAAGGCCCAGATGTAAAGAGAAAACACTTCAGTGATACCCTCAAGGCCTTGCTGGTGAAATGCAGCATTCCCATGGACACTGGGGATCACTGGCCCAAGACTGGCCAAAATGGAGTAGGAGTATCAGAGAAGGCATTGAGCACCTTGAGTCTTGCTGTTGGGAAAAAGCAGAAACTAGGTGGAAATAGTGAAAGGAGCACGCTGCCCCATCAACGTCCAACCAACCCTTTCCCTTGACCACCTTCCATTCCAATGTAACATAGCCTGTAATAGCTGCATCGGTCTGTACTGCCGTCTATGGACTCACCATGCGGGTGGAAGAGTGTCATCCTCATTTGTGAGGGTCTGGTGATGATGATGATCACTTGATCGTTTGTGCTCAGTTTATTTTCTCTCTCTTTATTATACTTTCCTCATCTTTTGTTTACAAATTTCCCAATCCTTTGAGTTAGCACTAATCTTTGTCACATTTTGTTTTTTTTCTTTCAGTTTGCTACTATCCTTAATTTGTTTGTTTAACCATGATCAGTTTATCTCTTCGTAGAGTCCACCTTCTTCACTAGGATATACCTGTTGTGAGTCATGAACCATTTTCTGAAGTCTGCAATTATTCGTCAACCAACTCTACTGCTAAACATGTTTCAAGTCCATTCTAACCTATTCAGCCATTATCCTTTGTGATTACTGTTATTTACGTTTAGCACAGTTACTTCCAATCTACCTATCAAAACTGAATATTAAATTCTACCATGTCATTGGTCACAGTTCCCTCGGGGGTATCTTACTCTGTGATTGTGTCTTAAACCTACTTCGTTATACATTAAGAGATCGAAAAGAACCTCATGCTTGTTCAAAGAAACCTTTCTTAATACACTCTATATGAAGATTAAAGACATCCATGATTAATCTAATGTCTTTTTATACATGCCCTCATTATCTCCTGATTTATTCTCTGTTTTACAAAACAATTTCCTGGAGCGGTCCTGTAGATACTTCCACCAGTGTTTTTTCCTTTTATAGTTTCATACCTTCACACATCCAATCCTACATCATTTCTTAGTATCATAATTATTTCATCTCAAGCTAACAAAGCTACCACACCACTCTTCCCTTTCTGTCAGTCCTTTTTGAAAAGTCACACACCTCTGCATACTTAGTTCCCAATTTTAGTCTCCTTGTAACCATTTAGAGTCATGGAGATGTACAGCATGGAACAGACCCTTCAGTCCAACTTGTCCATGCCGACCAGATATCCCAACCCAATCTAGTCCCACCTGCCAGCACCTCGCCCATATTCCTCCAAACCCTTCCTATTCTTATACCCATCCAAATGCCTTCTAAATGTTGCAATTGTACCAGCCTCCACCACATCCTCTGGCAGCTCATGCCATACACGAACCATCCTCTGCGTGAAAAAGCTGTCCCTTAGGTCTCTTTTATATTTTTCCCCTCTCACCCTAAACCTATGCCCTCTCGTTCTGGACTCCCCAACCCCAGAGAAAAGACTTTATCTATTTATCCTATCCATGCCCCTCATAATTTTGTAAACCTCTATTAGGTCACCCCTCAGCCTCCGACACTCCAGGGAAAACAGACCCAGCCTGTTCAGCCTTTCCCTATAGCTCAAATCCTCTAACCCTGGCAACATCCTTGTAAATCTTTTCTGAACCCTTTCAAGTTTTACAACATCTTTCCGACAGGAAGGAGACTAGAATTGCATGCAATATTCCAACAGTGGCTTAACCAATGTCCTGTACAGCTGCAACATAACCTCACAACTCCTGTACTCAATACTCTGACCAATAAAGGAAAGCATACCAAACACCTTCTTCACTATCC
>NC_057714.1:42247543-42269564 GCF_004010195.1 Chiloscyllium plagiosum | reverse complement strand
CAACACTCCCTAGGACCTTACCATAAAGTGTATACGTCCTGCTAAGATTTGCTTTCCCAAAATGCAGAACCTCGCATTTACCTGAATTAAACTCCATCTGTCACTTCTCAGACCATTGGCCCATCTGGTCAAGATCCTGTTGTAATCTGAGGTAACCCTCTTCGCTGTCCACTAAACCTCCAAATTTGGTGTCATCTGCAAACTTACTAACTGTACCTCTTATGCTCGCATCCAAATCATTTATGTAAATGACAAAACGTAGAGGCCCAGCACCCATCCTTGTGGCACTCCACTGGTCACAGGCCTCCAGTCTGAAAAACCCTCTGTCTTCTACCTTTGAGCCAGTTCTGTATCCAAATGGCTAGTTCTCCATGTATTCCATGAGATCTAACCTTGCTAATCAGTCTCCCATGGGGAACCTTGTCGAATGCTTACTGAAGTCCATATAGATCACATCTACCGTTCTGCCCTCATCAATCCTATTTTTTACTTCCTCAGAAAACTCAATCAAGTTTGTGAGACATGATTTCCCACGCAAAGCCATGTTGACGATCCCTAATCAGTCCTTGCCTTTCCAAATACATTTACACCCTGTCCCTCAGGATTCTCTCCAACAACTTGCTCACTACCGACGTCAATCTCACTAGTCTGTAATTCCCTGGCTTGTCCTTACCACCCTTCTTAAACAGTGGCACCACGTTAGGCAACCTCCAGTCTTCTGGCACCTCATCTGTGACTATCGATGATATAAATATCTCAGCAAGAGGCCTAGCAATTTCTTTTCTAGCTTCCCACAGAGTTCTTGGGTACACCTGATCAGGTCCTGGGGATTTATCCACCTTTATGCGTTTCAAGATGTCCAGCACTTCCTCCTCTGTAATATGGACATTTTGCTAGATGTCACCATCTATTTCCCTACAGTCTATATCCTTTTCCATATCCTTTTCCACAGTAAATACTGATGCAAAATGCTCATTTAGTATCTCCCCCATGTTCTGCGGCTCCACACAAAGGCTGCTTTGAAGATCTTTGAGGGATGCTATTCTCTCCCTAGTTACCCTTTTGTCCTTAATGTATTTGTAAAAACTCTTTGGATTCTTTGGATTCTCCTTAATTCTATTTGCCAAAGCTATCTCATGTCCCCTTTCTGCCCTCCTGATTTCCCTCTTAAGTATACTCCTACTTCCTTTATACTCTTCTAAGGACTCACTCGATCTGTCCTGTCTGTACCTGACATATGCTTCCTTCTTTTTCTTAACCAAACCCTCAATTTCTTTAGTCATCCAGCATTCCCTATACCTGCCTTTCCTTTCACTCTAACAGGAATATACTTTCTCTGGATTCTCGTTATCTCATTTCTGAAGGCTTCCCATTTTCCAGCCATCCCTTTACCTGGAAACACCTGCCCCAATCAGCTTTACCGTCAAAATTAGCCTTTCTCCAATTTAGAATTTCAACTTTTAGATCTAGTCTATCCTTTTTCATCACTATTATAAATCTAATAGAATTATGGTCGCTGGCTTCAAAGTGCTCCCCCATTGACACTTCAGTCACCTGCCCTGCCTTATTTCCCAAGATTTGCACCTTCTCTGGTAGGTACATCAACATACTGAATCAGAAAACTTTCTTATGCACACTTAACAAATTCCTCTCCATCTCAACCCTTAACACTATGGCAATCCCAGTCTATGTTTGGAAAGTTAAAATCCTCTACTATAACCACCCTAGTATTCTTACAGATGGCTGAGATCTCCTTACAGGTTTGTTTCTCAATTTCCCTCAGACTATTAGGGGGTGTATAATACAATCCCAATAAGGTGATCATCCCTTTCTTATTTCTCAGTTTCACCCAAATAACTTCTCTGGCTTATTTCTAGGAATATCCTCCCTCAGCACAGCTGTAATGCTATCCCTTATCAAAATTTCCACTCCCCCTCCTCTCTTGCCTCCCTTTCTGTCCTTCCTGTAGCATTTGTATGCTGGAATATTAAGCTGCCAGTCCTGCCCATCCCTGAGCCATGTTTCTGCAATTGCTATGATATCCCAGTCCCATGTTCCTAATCATGCCCTGAGTTCATCTCCCTTCCCTGTTTGGACCCTTACATTGAAATAAGTGCAGTTTAATTTATTAGTCCTACCTTGTCCCTACCTGGTCTGACTGTTTGACTCACTTCTGCTCTCAAGTGTACCAATCTCAGATTGATCTCTTTCCTCACTATCTCCCTGGGTCCCACTCCCCCCCCCCCCCCCCCCACCTCCCGATCTGCTAGTATATTAGTCCCCTTCCAATTTAGGTGCAATCCGTCCTTCTTGTACAGGTCACTTCTACCTCAAAAGAGATTCCAATGATCCAAAAATGTGAATCCTTCTCTCATACACCAGCTCCTTAGCCATGCATTCATCTGCTCTATCCTCCTATTCCTGCCCTCACTAGCTCGTAGCACTGGGAGTATTCCAGATATTACTACTCTCGAGGACCTCCTTTTAAAATTTCTGTCTAACTCCCTGTAATTTCCCTTCAGAATCTCAACCTTTTCCCTTCTTTTGTCATTGGTTCCAATATGGACAATGACCTCTTGCTGGCCCCTCTCCTCCTTGAAAGCATTCCACACCCTCTCTGAGACATCCTTGTTCCTGGCACCAGGGAAGCAACACATCATTCTGATTTTTCACTGCTGGCCACAGAAATGTCTGTCTGCACCTCTGACTACAGAATCCCCTAACACAATTGATCTCTTGCAACCTGCTGTACCCCTCGTTGCATTAGAGCCAGTCTCAATACCAGAAACTTGGCTGTTCGTGCTAAGTTCCCTGAGAATCCATCACCCCCTACATTTTCCAAAACAGCATACCTGTTTGAAATGGGTATATCCACAAAAGTCTCCTGCACTAGCTGCCTGCCTCTCTTACCTTTCCTGGAGTTAACCCATCCATGTGACTGTATCAGAGACTTTCCCCACTTCCTATAACTGCCATCCATCACATACTGTTGCTGTTGCAAATTCCTCATTGCTTCTAACTGTCTCTCCAACTGATCCATTCGATCTGATAAGATTCGCAGCCAACTGCATTTATGGCAGATATAATCTGCAGTAACCCTTAAGCTCTCTTTAAATTCCCACATTTGACAAGAAGTGCATATCACTCTATTAAAGGCCATTTTTGCTCCTTCACAATGTACAGACCCAGAAATTAACACCATCTTATTCCTCTACAAACACTGCCCCAAGTTAAATTAATAGTTATGGTTTGTATTTTAAGTTTACTCAAGAGACATATCTCCAAAAACATATAATCAAGAAAGAACCCACCCTACCCATTACTGCAGATTCTCTGTAGGCCACACATAAAACAAGATTAACTTATCTGATTCCGTGCTGTGAACTTTGCCCAACAGTTCCTCCAAGATCAGTTGTGAATTTCACTGTTTGTTAATTTTCCCAGATGCACTCTGATGTCCAATGATTCATGAATTCAAACAGCAAAGGCAGTAACTGTGCAGGTTCATTCTCTCTCTCTCCTGCAATGCCTCACCATGTATGTTTTATTCTTTTTAATTATCGTGTTCAGATGTATTTTGAATTACCTCTGGACCAGGTGGGACTTGAACCTGGGCTCTTGGGCCAGCATAGCGAAACTACTACTGCACCAGACAAACCCTCATAGCTTGTCATAGAGATTTTCTCATCAGTCTGCTCAGCAATGTTATTAATAGCTCTGGAGCAGGTGTGACTTGAACCTAGGCCTCCTGTCTCAGAGGTAGGGACATTACCACTGTATCACAAAAATTCTTCATATGTTTAGATGAACTGAGTCTGTCTATCACATTCGTCTTTGTGATTACCTTGTTGTTCCTTACCAGTAAACTAGAAGGTTCTATTATGTATCCTGCTCGTAATGGAGACTTTAGTACTCTGATCTCAGTTTAAAATTAGTTACATAATAAAATGCCAAATTTACTCCTGCCAGCATAGTTTTTTCTGGAGCTATTACAATGAAGACGTTTAAAATGGCATCATTTTTCCCTGCAAGTAGTGGTGTAAACTCATACTGACATTGTCCATAAATTTATTTATCATGGAACTTTTTTTGTGTTTTTGAAATAGTATTGGAACTTTTGCCTCTTGTCACAGGCAAGAACTAGAAGTGAATTTTATTGCTTTTACTGACATCCTTTCGGCAGTTAAATGGGTTTATTTTTAATGTTCTTATTTGCATTGCATTTTCTTCTTAAAAATAAGGCAGTGGTGTGTTTCCTCAAACCAAGCATATGGAGTCAAATTAAACATCACCTATGACAAATTCTTCTGGGTTAAAACAAAGTATGGATTATTACTACATTGAAACTTTGGAGAATAGGAAAGAAGTTACAAAGTATTTAAAATCAAAAGTGGCAGAATTTGTTCATGTGAGTTAGAAAGCCCAGTAGGTCAGTGTCCATTTCAAACTCACTTAGTTGCTCTTGTACAGATGTGTCACTTTCACAGATGCAGTCAAATTGCTGCCGAAGGTATGGTAGATGCAAGTTGGAAAGTGGTATACTTTGTAGATATAGAATGGTTTCTTTCTATAAATCAAATTTTTGAAAGTTATTGATCAGATGCAGATGCTTAGCAATGCCTGTAACTGAATACTATGATATGTTCTGTCTGGAGTCAAGGGCAGGAAGTTTCAACTTTGATCTCCAGCATCTGCAGACTCACTTTCTCCTCGAAGATGTTCTGTCTGGAGTCAAGGGCAGGCTATCAAACAGAAGTCAATGCTGTATAGTTAAGAGGATTCAAACAAACCAATTGCGGTTCTGTGACTGGATGTTATGTTGAGATACTTAGGTTGTTGTTCCCATGTCAGAAACCAGTGTATTATATATAATATAGCTGGAGTAATTTCATCAAGTCATTTCAAGTCAAGCTACAATGGTCTCCTTTATTCAGAACTGGTTGAAGTTCACATTTTCTTATGAGATCTTTGTTTTGGCTTGGCTGGAATGTTCAAACGGTGCTTGGAGAGTAACATTCCAGGAGGTGAGTTTCCTTTTGTGCTGGTAATTGCTGGAAATTTCAGAAGTAGTCATCTTTGTCATTTTGTGTTTATGGCAACCATTTAAAGTCCATTCATCAAAAAAAAATTAAACAAAATATAGTTTAAAGAAAGTTTGTATCTTTCTCTTCCGTCTGTCTGAGCATTACACTCCTGAAATGCAGCCGAATGATCGTTAATCTTGATTTGATGCCAATGTACAAATATCACAGAGTAACAAAATATTTCAAATTGACTTCAAAAAGTAAATATGCAAAAGTAAGTTTGACCTCTACCTTTGTATATGCAATGCTGAACATTATTAATTTGAGGGAGCAATTTTATCTAATACCTGGCTTTGCTAATGTCTTTGTGATTCAGCAATGCAAATCTACTTTATTACTGACTCCTAAATTCATCACAGAGATTAACTTTACAAAGTTGATCTCAACATTGATCTTGCAAAATATTGATTTTCTTATTATTACCACAACCTCCCAATACCCTTCCAATCTATTGTGCTTGAACTATTTTCCTGTTTGACCCAATTTCTGTGGCATTATACAGAATAATGCGTGTAACCTTGAAAATCGCCATTAGAAAGCATGCTACCCCGAGGAGTAGTGCTTCTTTCTAAAAACATTACATCTATTTTTGGCCCTCCCATTTTCCAGGTGACCTGCTGTCAGGTCAGTGTAATCTTGTACTGGGCCAGTTCATACTTCAGTAATTTGGGTAACTCACTATATAAGAAAGTAACTTAACCTTTATTTGAACAAAAAATTGAAAACATTCCCTAGGATGTTCTTATTAAGAAGCTTGCAGGAATGTATTTTAATTTTGTAATCTTAGCTTTTTTGTATTTAACTAATAGGTGTGTTTGCCACTTGCACAACATAAGAATAATGAATATTGTACTTGGGCATCCAGTGTTTCTTTTATGATCTTACAAATTTAAATCTAAGGCTTTGGTTTTAAAATAAATGTACATGTTAAAAAAGAAAATGTTCAGTCATCCAGTGAGATTTTTCATTGAGCATGTGATTCATAAATTCTGAAACATTCAGGTGTTCAACTTTGGATTTTCGCATGTGTTCAGTTTTGATCCTGATTTCAATAATATAGCCACTGCCATGTAAGATATGAACAAAAACGAGTCAGTTAGGATGAATGACAGACCTTTATGTTTGATTTGTAACCCATTTGTGAACTTAAAACCTGGCTGACAATTTGGCAAGTCACTTATTACCAATTCATGCAGTGGAATACAAATTTCCAAACTAACTCTTGTATTTAGTTTATCGAGTGAAATAAATAAATAATTATAATGTTAATATGTCACTAGAAATTGTGACCCCAATTTTCGATCAAATCACCTTGTGGCAGAGTTTACGTTGCAGACTCAATTGAAATTAAAACCAGTCTTAGTAATGATGACTCTGAAACCATCATCACATGTTATATAAAAAAATCATTTGGTTCAGTAATATTCTTTAGTGGTGAAGAATAAAGGCAACATGATGGCTCATTGTTTAGCACTGCTGCCTCACAGCTCCAGGGACCTGGGTTCAATTCCAGCCTTGGTTAACTGTCTGTGTGGAGTTTGTACATTCTCCCCGTATCTCCTCTGGGTGCTCCGGTTTCCTCCCACAGTCCAAAGATGTGCAGGTTAAGTGAATTGGCCATGCTAAATTGTCCATAGTGTTCAGAGGTGTATAGGTTCGGTGCATTAGTTAGGGGAATGGGTTAGTCTTCAAATGGTCGGTGTAGACTTGTTGGGTCAAATGGCCTGTTTCTACACCTTAGGGATTCTGTGGTGATTCTATAATCTGGGTGGGATGCGGTTCAGAGGGTTGGTGTGGACAGGGTAGACCGTGCCTGCTTCCACACTATATAGATTCCATGGATTCTATGAATATTTACTGTCCTTATCCCATTCAGCTTATATGTGACTGTTGACTTACAGTAATGTTGTTGATTCTTAACTGCCCTGAAGTGGCTGAGCATGCCACTCAGTTTGAGGGTAGTTAAGGATGGGAAACAAATAGTGGTACTGCTGTATGATGCCCAAATCCCATGAAAGAATAAGGAAAAGCAAACTTTAGTGATACAAGTGCATTTACAAATACTAATAAATTACCTGAGTTTTGGAAAATGAAAGATCAAAATATTTGCCAACCATTTCACTTATTTGTTTCCCCCTGACATCATGCTTGATATATTTCAGAATATTCTGGAGTCACGACTGTACTGACTGCCTGTTTTGGGGTCTTCCTCTCACCCACTCCTATTATAGTTGTTAGATCAAAATCTGTGGAATTTCTATGCTGTTTCTTTGTAATGGTGTTGTGGAAATAGTTTGTCTGGAAGGCAGTTAATGATGAGCAACAGATGCTGGGTTTGCCTTCCATGGTTATTAAGAATATGGCAGTACAATCTTAATTAAAGTATTATTTTCTATCAGCGGGCATAAGTCACTGTTGTTCTATGAAATTGCATTTTGATGTTTTTAGCATACTTAGATCCTGTTAAGGTTTGATCAGGAGTCATTAATTCCCTTTGGGTGCATAAACATAACTGTAAGAAGTGAAAGTATGCCATTTGGCCATTTACCCCTGCTTTGCCATTTAATGACAGCATGCATGTTCTATTTGTTTTCTGAATCCCTCATTCCAATCTACCCTGATGACCTTTGACTCATTTACATAACAAGGATCTATCTATCTTTGCCTTAAAAATACTCAGTTACCTCATCTCCACCATTTACTGAGGCAAAGAGTTCCAAAATTGTACAACCCTCCGTAAAAAAAGATCCCTAATTTTGTCCTGAAGCAGTGACCCATGATTTTAAGAAAATGTAGTCTCGTTCTGAAATTACCCACAAAGTAAACATAATTTTCACATCTATCTTGTCAAGAGCATTCAGGATCTGATATACTTCAGTCAATTGCTCCTCTGAACTCCAGCGAAAACAGGTCAGATTATCCAATCTTTCCTCATAAAACAACCTACTCATTGAAAGTATCTATGTAGTAAACCTTCTCTGAATTATTTACAACACACCACAACTCCAACCTTAAATAAGGAGACCAAAGCCTCATATGATTTTTGAGATGTGATCTCACCAATTCTCACTTATAATGGAAGCTTATCATCCATTGCTTTATGTTTAGTTTCTGTCATGACAAAGGATAGCAAGCTATTAGTGGCATTAATACGTGTTATGTCTGCATACTCCCTTCTTGTGACTCATGAACAATAACCTCTAACTCCCTCTGCATGTCAGAATTAAATTTAAATCCTCTTAAATAACACTCCTTTTTATTCTTCCTGCCAAAATGAATAGCTTCATACTCACCTGCCATATTTTTCCCATTCACTCAACCTATTTGTATTATATCATTTTCACAACATACTTACCTATTTTTGTTTAATCTATGATGTTATTCACCATGCCTTTGATTCCATCATTGCCAGGAATTGTCAAAGGTTGAGGGCCCAGGAGGAGCCCACATGTTATATCCTGCCAATATAGAGAAGATCCATTTATATATTCTGTCTGTTTTCTACCAGCCAGCTAATCTTCCATTCATGCTAGTATGTTAACCCCTACACCATGAGCTACTATATTTTGCAGTGACATTTCATAGAGTTATAAATAGAATCATCGTCATACAACACGAAAACAGACCCTTGGGTCCATTTTCTCAATGCCAACCAAGTTTACCAAGCTAAACAGGTCTCATTTGCCTGCATATGGCTCAATTCCCTCTAAACATTTCTTATTCTTGTACCTATTCAAATCTTTTTTCAAATGTTGATCTGTACCTGCATCTACCACTTCCTCTGACATTTCATTCCACATATGCACCATTATCTATGTGAAACAATTGCCCCTTGGGTCCTTTTAAATCTTTCTCCTCTCACCTTAAAAATATGGCCTCTCATTTTGAACTCCCCTATCCTAGGGATAAGACCTTTGCTATTCATCTTATCTATGCCCTTCATGATTTTATAAACCTTGACAAGTTACCCCTCAACCACCCAAGTGCCAGTGAAAAAAGCCTCTTCTTATAACTCAAACCCTCCAGTCCCTGTAGTGTCCTTGTAAATTTTACTGAGTTCTCTCCAACTTAATAATATCCTTCCAAAGCATGGCGATCAGGACTGCACACCAGCAACCTATTCAAAAATGACCTCACCAGCATCCTGTACAACCACATCATGATGTACCAAGTTCTATAGTCAATAGTTTGAAAAATGAAGACAAGCATGCCAAATGCCTTCTTCACCACCATGTCTACCTGTTATGCAACATTCAAAAACTTATGTACCTTACTGAACCCCTAGTTTGCTCTGTTTAACAACACTCCCCATCACCCTACCGTTAACTCTATAATATCTGCCCTTGTTTGTCTCACCAAAATGCAACATCTCAGATTTATGCAAATTAAATTCCATCTGCATCTCCTTGGCCCATTGACTCAGTTAATCAAGATCCCTTTGTAATTTTAGATAACCTTCTTCACTGTCAACAACACCATCAATTTTGGTGTCATCCACAAACATACTAATCATGGCTTCTAAGTTCTCATCCAAATCATTTATGTAAATTACAAACAAATGTGGACCCAGGACCAATACCTTTGGAACACCGCTGGTCACAGGCCTGCAGTCTGAAAAATAACCTTCCACACACCCTCTGCCTCATACCGTCAAGCCAATTTTGTGTCTAATTGGCAAGCTCTCCCTGAATTCCATGTTTACTAACCAGTCTACCATGTGAAACCTTGTTAAGGGCTTCACTAATGTCCACCTAGACAATGTCTACCATTCTGCCTCATCCATCCTCTTGGTCACATCCTCAAAACACTCAATTAAAGTTTGTAAAGGAAGCATGGTTAGTAAGTTAGCAGAACGTATACAGTTAGTTGTAGGGCCCTGGGGAGAATTGTCAAACAGAGAGACCTGGGGGTTTGCGTCCAGAGTTCTTTGAAAGTTGCTTCACAGGTAGACAGGGTGGAAAAAGAAGGCATTTGGCAGGTTGCCTTCATTGCTCAAACCATTGAGTATAGGAGTTGGGATGTCATTTTGCGGTTGAACAAGGATGTTGGTGAAGCCACTTTTGGAGTATTGTGTACAGTTCTGGTTGTCCTGCTAGATATAGAATATTATTAAATTGAAAGGGGTTCAGAAAAGAGGTACAAGGATGTAACGGGACTGGCGGGTTTGAGTTATAAAGATAGGCTGGGACTTTTTTTACTTGGAGTATAGGAAGTTGAGGGATGAACTTATGGAGGCTAGATAAATGAATAGCCTCCCCTCCCATAGGGTTGGGGAGTTCACACTAGAGGGCCTATTTTTAAGGTGAGAGGAGAAAGATTTAAAAGGGACCAAGGGGCAACATTTTCACACAAAGGGTGGTTTGTCTGTGGAATGAACGGCCAGAGGAAATGGTAGGTGCGCACACAGATACTACATTTTAAAGATATTTGGACAGGCACATGAATAGGAAAGATTAAGAGGAATATGGGCCAACCGCAGGCAAATGGGCCTAGTTTAAATTGGGAAAACTGGTTTGCAGGGATGAGTTGGACCAAAGTGGGCGGCACGGTGGCACAGTGGTTAGCACTGCTGCCTCACAGCGCCAGAGACCCGGGTTCAATTCCCGCCTCAGGCGACTGATTGTGTGGAGTTTGCACGTTCTCCCCGTGTCTGCGTGGGTTTCCTCCGGGTGCTCCGGTTTCCTCCCACAGTCCAAAGATGTGCAGGTCAGGTGAATTGGCCATGCTAAATTGCCCCTAGTGTTAGGTAAAGGGTAAATGTAGGGATATGGGTGGGTTGCGCTTTGGTGGGTCGGTGTGGACTTGGTGGGCCGAAGGGCCTGTTTCCACACTGTAATGTAATCTAATGTAATCTAATCTAATCTAAAGGGTCTTTTTCTGTACTGTATGACTTTATGACTCTATTTGTGACTGTATGAAATGTTACTGTCCCTTGACTGTCTGGGGACTATAGTACAAACCCTCTAGTGCAAGGTGATGATGCCCTTCTTATTTCTGATATCCACTCATATGACTTCATTGGACAACTCCCCAGGAATATCCTGTCTGAGTACAGCAGTAATGTTTTCCCTAATCAAAAATACCACTTACCTTCCTCTCTTGCCTCCCTTTTTATCCTTCCTATAGCATCTAAACCTGGAAAATTGAGCTGTTAGTCCTGTATCCCCCTCAGCCATGCTTCTGTAATAGCTATGATATCCCAGTCCTGTGTTTACATCCTGCCGACTAAGTATCCTCACCTTGCAGATCTTAAATGACTTCCTGCTGTGTGAGTTATTGCTCAAAACCTGTTTCAGCAAACCTACAGGATGGCTTGGTGGTTTGGTGGTTAGCCCTGCTGCCTCACAGCGCCAGGGACTTGGGTTCAGTTGCAGCCTTGGGTGACTGTCTGTGTGGAGTTTGCACATTTTCCCCCTTGTCTGCGTGGGTTTCCTCCGGGTGCTCTGGTTTCCTCTCACCATCCAAAGATGTGCAGCTTAGGTGAATTAGCTACACTAAATTGTCCATAGTGTTCAGGGATGTGCGGATTAAATGCATTAGTCAGGGGTAAATGTAGAACGGTAGGGGAATGTGTGTGGGTGGGTTACTCTTTGGAGTTTGGTGTGGACTTGTTGGGGAGAAAGTGAGGTCTGCAGATGCTGGAGATCAGAGCTGAAAATGTGTTGCTGGAAAAGCGCAGCAGGTCAGGCAGCATCCAGGGAACAGGAGAATTGACGTTTCGGGCATAAGCCCTTCTTCAGGAATGAGGAAAGTTTGTCCAGCAGGCTAAGATAAAAGGTAGGGAGGAGGGACTTGGGGGAGGGGCGTCAGAAATGTGATAGGTGGAAAGAGGTCAAGGTGAGGGTGAAGGGCCAGAGTGGGGGGGGGGCGGAGAGGTCGGGAAGAAGATCTCAGGTTAGGAAGGCGGGGGGGTGTGGATCTGACAAGGGAGTCGCGGAGGGAGTGGTCTCTACGGAAAGCTGATAGGGGAGGGGAGGGAAATATATCCTTGGTGCTGGGGTCTGTTTGGAGGTGGCGGAAGTGACGGCGGATGATGCGCTGTACATGGGGATTGGTGGGGTGGTAGGTGAGGACTAGTGGGGTTCTGTCCTGGTGGCGGTTGGAGGGGCGGGGTTCAAGGGCGGAGGATCGGGAAGTGGAAGAGATGCGGTGGAGAGTATCGTCGACCATGTCGGGGGGGAAATTGCGGTCCTTGAAGAAGGAGGCCGTCTGTGTTGTGCGTATTTTGAACTGGTCCTCCTGGGAGCAGATGCGGCGGAGTCGAAGGAATTGGGAGAATGGGATGGCGTTTTTACAGGGGGCATACGGATTTTGAACTGGTCCTTCTGGGAGCAGATGCGGCGGAGTCGAAGGAATTGGGAGAATGGGATGGCGTTTTTACAGGGGGCATACGGATTTTGAACTGGTCCTTCTGGGAGCAGATGCGGCGGAGTCGAAGGAATTGGGAGAATGGGATGGCGTTTTTACAGGGGGCATACGGATTTTGAACTGGTCCTTCTGGGAGCAGATGCGGCGGAGTCGAAGGAATTGGGAGAATGGGATGGCGTTTTTACAGGGGGCAGGATGGGGGGAGGGTGTGTCCAGGTAGCTGTGGGAGTCGGTTGGTTTGTAGTAGATGTCCATGTTGATTTGGTCGCCTGAGATAGAAATAGAAAGGTCGAGGAAGGGGAGGGAGGAATCTGAGACTGTCCAGGTGAATTTGAGGTCGGGGTGGAAGTGTTGGTGAAGTGGATGAACTGTTCAACCTCCTCGTGGGAGCACGAGGCGGCGCCGATACAGTCATCAATGGAGTGGAGGAAAAGGTGGGGGTTGGGGCCAGTGTAGTTGCGGAAGATGGACTGTTCCACATATCCTACGAAGAGGCAGGCATAGCTGGGGCCCATGCGGGTGCCCATGGCTACTCCTTTCTTTTGGAGGAAGTGGGAGGATTGGAAAGAGAAGTTGTTCAGGGTGAGGACCAGTTCAGTCAGTCGAAGAAGGGCCAAATGGCCTGTTTCCTCATTGTAGGAATTCCATACAAATATGCCCTTTATTTCTCCGCCTGTCAATTTCATGTGGAACTTTATAAAATCCCTTCTGGAAATCCAAATGCAGTACATCGCTTTACCCACAGCACATGTTATTCCTTCAAACAATTCCAATCCATTGGTTGAACGTGATTTCCTTTTGACAAAACTATGTTAAATCTTCCTGTTGACCTTGAATTTTTCCAAGGACCTAGTTACAATCTCTTCAGTGACTGATGCCAAAAACTTCTTCACATCAAGCTAACTGATGGAACCTTGCCAGAATCTAATAAACTTTGGAAATTTAACACTAAAACACCCATTACCTTATTAAACATCTATTTTATGACCCTAGACTGAGGTCCATCAGGGTTTGGAGACCTTTCAACTAGCATTTCTGTTACTTTGCCCAGTATGCTCTCATGATTATAATTTCATGACGTTCCTTTCTTGCTTCAGTCACCTGAGTTACAGGATTTTGTTATGTCCTCTATTGTGAAGATGAAAGCAAACTATTTATTTGTTTAATCCACTTTTTAAAAATTATCTACAATTTACATTCTAGGTAACAAATACTAACTTTACTGACCCTTCTTTTAAAAAACCTGTATAAACTCTTATTATCTATTTTCACATTTCTAGCTAGCTTCCTCTCATGTTCTAATTTCTTTGTTCTGATTACACGTTTAGTCATTCTCTGCCATTCTTTGTGCTTTGACTTGACATTTGACTGTTCATCTATGCACAATTAATACGTTTTGTTTAAGTTTCCTTAACTACTTCAGTTAACTACAAATTATGGTTCTCCCTTTTAGAATTCCTCTTTATTGTAGGGGTATATTTTGATTATTATAAAATATCCCCTTAATATCGGCCTGTGCTTAGCCACTGATCTTTATCCTCACCCAATATCTGATTTCACTTCAGCTAGTTCAGCTTTAATGTCCACATGGTTGCCCTTACTTAAATTTAAAGTATTAGTCTTTGATCCATTGTTTTATCTCATGAACTAGATGGAAAATTCATCATAATATGATCACTGCTACTTAGAGGTGCCTTTACTCTGTACTGTCACATTATACAATAGCAAGTCTAATACAGCCTGCTCTCTGGTCGATTCCAGAATGTGCTGCTCTAAGAAACCATCTCAAAAGCATTCTGTGAACTCTTCTTCAAGACTACTATTACCAATCTGATTTTTTTGTTTTAAATTTAGATTGAAGTCTCTCAAGATTATTGTTATCCCTTTATCACAAGCACCCAATATTTCTTTTTGCATTCTTCATCTGCCTTGCTGGCCACTGTGTTTTGGGCTTGTAGATCCACTCTCACTCATGATTTCTTTATTTTGCTATTCCTCATCTCCACGGAAACTGATTCTAAATTTTGATTTTATTAAAATCAGGGTTTTCTGTAAAAATTGCATCAATACAATCTTTGACTGTTACCTCTCCACTTTTACCTGGCTTCCTATTTTTCCTGGATGTCATTTACTCTTTAATGTTCAGAATTCAGAACCTTATCATCCTGCAGCCATGTTTTTGTAATGCTATCAGATCATATTTATTCACTTCAATTAATTTACTTTGTTATAAATGTTATACTCATTCAGGGTCTTTTCTTTTTTATTTTTGTAATATCCTTTCTTGAGTACTCATATTTTTGTTTTTTTTTCTCTCTGTCCCTTCCTGCGCATCTTTGACTATAATTTTGTTCTCCTTCCTTAACCCTATCCGTTGATTTATTACATTTACCCAACATAGATCACTCACCTCCCTTGTTTATTTTAAGGCCTTCTATTCTTGTAAAATTATGCACCTCGCAAGATCATTCAAGCAGGATTCAGGTGTAGATCATCCCAACAGTACAGATCTTATTTTCCCAATACCTTTGGCAGTGCTTCATGATTCAGAATCCACTTCTCCCACACCAATCTTACAGCCATGCATTAAAGAACTGAATCTTATTTATCCACTGCCAATTTGTACATGTCGTCCAGGGATTGTGACCTTTGAGGCTTTTTAAAAAATGTAACTTTTCATACCTCTTTCTACAAAACCTCTTTCTACATTTTGCCTGTGTTGTAGGTACCAACACTACTTCCAGTGCAAGCTCTTCTCCAGATCAGTCAACGACCATATCAAGCAGGAGAGAATCTGTCTATTGTCTGTTAATTTTCAATGACATTACCAAAGCTGAATCACCCACTATCAACATTCTGAAAGTTATCATTAACCATAAGATGAACTGGACTAGCCATATAAATTCTATGGTTACAAGAGTAGAACAGAGGCTGGGATTTCTGCACCAATTAATGCACAACCTATCACCTCAATACCTGTCTACCATCTACAAGGCAAAGGTCAGGAGTGGGATAAAATACTCTTCACTTGCCTGGATGAATATGACTTTATCACCATTTAAAAAGCTTGCCAACATGCAGGGCAAAGCAACCCCCTTAATTGGCACCCCATCCACCATCGTGAATATTCACTTTTTCACAACTGTTGCATGTGGCAACAGTGTGTGCCTTCTACAATTCGGAGTGACTCACCAGTAACTCTGACATGACTGCCTAAACCTGTAACCTTGACCATCCAAATAGGCAAGGGTAGCAGATACATGGGAACAACACCACCTATAACTTCCAGTTCAAGTCATACACCATTCTGACTTGGAATTATATTGCCATTCTTTCAATGTCACTGGGTCAAAATCCTCAAACTCACTTCCAGATAGTACTATGGGCATCCCTTTGCTTAGGGTCTGTAGCGGTACCAGAAAACAACTCACTGCTACCTTCTTTGGACAATTATAGATTGTCAACATATGCTGGCCTAGTCAATGGTGCTCATATCCCATGAATGAATGATAAAAAAAGTTTCAGTTGATAATAAAGTACTTTAGTTGATAATGTTATTGGGACATCATAATCAGTGTAAACAGAATCTTCAACTGACTTTCTAAAAATTATCACTAGTAGATTGCTGTTATCAGAATGGGAAGGTTGGATTATTGAAAATGTGATACTTGCAGAACAATGACATTGATCATTTGTTAGTGTATGATATTCTTGGTATTCTCTGATGATGAGGTCAGCATGTTGGAGTAAGTCTTGTGGCATTTCTCCATCTGTAGGTTGTAATGTAGGCAGAAGGACTGACACAATAAAATTGTTACAATCTCAACTATGCATCTTTTAAAATATCTGCTTTTTATTATGACTGCCTACACACAATTGCACTTTTTGAAAAAATATATTGTTGAATCCAGAGAATTTTGTTACAACAAGTTCATAAATTGTGTTTCATAATTCATTCATTGAATGCTTGTGCAGCTACAAGCAAATTATAGAATTGAAAAATAAATTAAAAATCACATGGTGCTTTAAAAGAGACGATCAGCATAATTTTATTGAATTTTAAATTTATGCAAGTGACTATCAGAATACAATTTACATATAATGTTTTATTGTACTTTTCTGCTGCTCAGTTAACCTATTGAATTGATGGCATATACCCAATGACTTCTGTTCCAGAAGTAAAGAATAACATGCATTAATCAAATAAATATTGTAATATAAATTTCAAAAGGACTGACCTTGTTATAGCTGCTAGAGTAAGACAAAGCCAAGTCAATTTAAAGGAGAAATGAAAGATATATATCGTACGTTATCAATAGAATACGGTAAAATCTGCATCTGTACTGTGCTTTTAACATCATATGGCCCGGGGCACTTCAAAGGTAACTTATAATAATTTTTCAAATATTGGTTGTTGTTGAGATCACATTTGGAGTATTCTGTAGAATTTTGGTTCCCCTATTTGAAAAGGATTTAATTGAATTATAAACAGTTTCGAGAAAGTGTACTCAATTCATTCCTTGAGATGATAGGCTTATCTTTTGAAGAAAAATTGAACGTGTTGGGCCTTGAACAGTGGAGTTTTGAAGAATGAGAAGTAATCTTATTGACGTGCAAAATTCTGAATATTCGGAGGATGCTTTCAATTATCGGGAACAATTTAACAAAAGCACACAATTTAATGAAACAATTCAGCTTCGGAGAATTGTTTTCTCCTCTGAGGATCATTAACCTGTCGAATTGTCTTCTCCAGAAGATAATAGAGGCTGGGTCATTGAATTTACTCAGGCCTGAACTAGATAGATTTTTGATTGTCAAGAGAGCTAAAGGTTATGGGGTTGTTGACAGAAAAGGGGACTTGAGACCACAAACAGATCAGCCATGCCTTATTGAATAGTGGAGCAGGCTGCAAGAGTCAAATAGCTAACTTCTCTGCAGTTCATTGTTCCTGTATTCGAAAATAAGTTCTTTAAAGGGCATAATTAGCACTATTTATTAATCCCAAAAATGTGCACAGAGATCATAGTGATGGATGAATTTGAACTGTTCTTTTTGATACAAGCAGCAGGCCAACTTTGTGCTGCTTGCTCATCACTGTAATTTTAGAGTGCAACTAACCCATAACCTGCTATATTGATTGGCATCATACCTCAGCAATAGCCTGAAAATCGTAAGAGGCTCACAGCAGTTGAAGTTGGTTGCTGTATGTAAAAAGTAAGCTTGCAACATTTAAAAAGAACATTAAGTGTAGCTGGGTAAAGGCTAGAAGTAATTTTATATCTAACTCTGTAACCTGTGAAACACTCAGTAACAGAGCAACATAGGATAGAATGACCTCCAAGATTTTTCAGTGCTGTACTGGTGACCTTGGTGGAGGCAGTCCAGAGTTGGAAAGATGACTTTTCGTTTCAAGAAAATCAGGAAACCCTCCAGAGAAAGCAGAAGACTGTGATAATAGATGACCATAACAGTCATCTACTCTCACATTAAAACATAAGAAATAAGAACAGGAGAACAGGCCCTTGAGCATCCTCTTCAATTCAGTGCAAGTATAACTGATTTTTTTGTCTCAACTCCCTGCTACTCACATGCCTTGAATTAATGAGGCCAAAGATTAGTATATAACTATTTCTTCCCAGCCTTAACACACAAAATATAATTTAAATTTAAAATAAATAATTAACAGTAACAATAAAGAATTGCTGATCACTCGGATGTAGTTTTGCAGTAATCTGGATGTAGATTTCAGGTGTAAAAGGACTCTGTGGGAGGCTTGTGTCCTTCATAGAATCATATTTCCTTGGCCTGGTCTAAAATATGATTCAGCTGATTCTTAACTGTTATATAAATAGTCCAGCAAGCCACTCCAGTTTTATGGAAATCTAAGCAATTGATATCATGATCAGCACAGACATGGTCAGCTGGAAGACCTGTTCCTGTGCCATGCTGCTCAATGTTATACGTATATATATTTAATTCTTCGGGTAGGAGAGTCCCTGGACTATGAAAACTGATGGGGGTGGGGAGGGGGAGTGGGGGTGGTGACTTGAAAAGGAAATAAGGAAAGATAGTGCATGATAAAGCATTGACAGGTGGAATAAAGGGAAACCTGAATGGAGTTTTTTTTAATGGCATATAGGACAACAGAATAATGAGAGAAAGAGCTGCCCATGAGGGAGGAGAGGTAATCTGTGTGGGATTTAGAAAAGATCCAATGAATACTTGCCATCAATCTTCACAATGGAAAAGGACTACACAGGTATAGACATCAGGATGGAGAATTGTGAAATATTAGAAGACATTAACAGAGAAATAGAGAGAGAGAATAAGAGAGGGAGGGAGGTTCTAGCAGGTTTAGCAACCTTAGTAGCCTTATTGAATCTGCTGCAGACAGATATAGGCTTTTAAGGGAGGCAAGGAAGGAGATATCAGGGGCCCAGGCAGTAATTTTCAAATCCTCTCTGGTGACTGCTGAGGTGCCAGAGAACTAGAATACTGTTAACCCTGACTACTCTTTGAATAAAAGGAGGAAGGAATAGACTTAGAAATTACAGTTCAGTCAGTTTAACCATGGTGGTGGAGGAGTTATTACATTTTGAAGGACAGATTATATCTGTACTTGGAGAGACACTGATTAGTCAGGGATAGTCAGCATTGATAAATTTGATCCAGGATGTAAACAGCGTGCTATTGAGGAGAATGCATTTGGTGTGGTCTTCAAGAACCTGAACAAGGCTTTTGATAAGGTGCCTCATTGCAGGCTGGTTTAGTTGGATCAAAATTGGCTGAAGGACAAAGAGCAGAGGATATTGGTAGAGAGATGTTTCTGTAAATGAAGGTCTGTTTCCAGTGGGTTTCCATGGGTCTCTGGCTGGGGCCCTTGCTGTTTGTGGTGTACATTAATGATTTGGGCTTAATGGTGGAGTGATCAAGAGATAGGGGAGGATAGCTGTAAACTGCAAGTGGGTATGAATGGACTGGGAGCTGGACAAAGCAGTGGTAAGCGGAATTCAATCTGGATTGGTGTGACAATACTGTTGCTTTAAGAGGTGTATTTTGTCTTTTTTTAATGAAGAAAGGTTGAGACAGAGGTGAGACCAGTCTGCTCAAAGCCAATAGAGTTAACGGCTTGTGAAGCCTTCGAACTTTAAAAAAAAAAAAATTAAAGCAATAGAAGCAGCCTGAATGGGTGGGGTCAGACTCCTGTAGAAGCAAAATTTTCAATTTTAGCTTTCTGCAGTTGCTGCGGTCTTGAAGCTAGATGTGGAAGCTCTTATTCCTCTCTACGTTACAGCTAAAAACTGGGATTCTCTTCCTGCTGTTAGAATTGCATATGAAACACTCTATTTTACTGAACATGCCTTTGCGGAGGGTGTGTTTATGATTGGAGAAGTTAATTAGTAGTAGTTGATGTATTTGTTATTGTATTAAGCATTTCAGTAGAGTTATAGTTAAGCCAATTCTTTCATTTTTATTTTGTCTGTATTTTAACTGTAGTGTAAAAATAAAGTGTGTTTTACTTAATGTCGAGTAGTTTAACAAATCGAATTATATCTGGAGTGCAACACCTTATACTTAATGTTATAATCAGAGAAAGTTAGAGTCTGGGCTATCTTCTTAATGTATATTTTGAGGGGGTTTGGTCTGGTCCATAACAAAGGTGAGAGGTTGGAAAGGGCTGACGAGCTGAAAATGTGTTGCTGGAACAGCGCAGCAGGTCAGGCAGCATCCAGGGAACAAGAGAATTGACGTTTCGGGCATAAGGCCTTCTTCAGGAAGGGCTGACGAGGCAAGCGATCACACTGAATAGTCGGATTCTGGAATGTACTTAAAATTAGAGGGACCTCGGTCTGCACAACAACAGAGACCTGAAGGTAGCAGGATACTAGTGGTTAAAGAAAGCACGTGAGATATTCGCCTTTATTAGCCGAGGAGTGAAATATAAGAGCAAGGAGGCTGTGCTGTTAGTGTACAAAACACTGATTAGGGCACAGTTGGAATGCCATGTGCAGTTCTGGTCACCACATTATAGGAAGAATATAATTGTACAAGAGACGGTACAGAGAAATTTATGAGGAGGCTGCCCAGGCTGGAGGTCTGTGCTATGAGGAATGATTGGATAGGCTAGGTTTTTATTTTGTTAAGTAAAGGTTTAGAGTGGACACGATAGAGATGTATAAGAATATCTGGGGTATAGGTGGACTGGAGGGTAGTTTTTCAATTAGTACAGGAGTCAATAATTGAGGCCATAGATTTAAGGCAACATGTAGAAGGGTAAGATGAAGAGCTTAGGAGAATTATTTTCACTCAGAGGGTGGTGAAAGAGTGGAATTCATTGCCCAAAAGCATGGTTGAGTCAGAAACTCTTATAAAATTTAAACAGTATTTAGATATTCCCTTGCATTGCTGCGGTCTTCAGGGCTATGAGCCAAGAACTGGAAAATGGAATTAGTGCAGTCAGATATTTGTTGACCTGTGTAGTCATGATGACCTGACTGGCCTCCTTCTGTATTTTCACTGCCTGATTCGAGAATTTAAAGATCATCAACCTTTTGAATGAAGACATTTCTCTTCCTATCTGTCCTAAATGATTTGCTGTTTATCCTGAAATTGTACACTTGTGTTCTAGATTCCTTAAACCAGGGGAAACAACCTCTGTGTCTATCCTATCAATTCACAATCTCCTTTGTTTCAATGAGATAATCACCATTCTTCTAAGTTCAGATGTAAAGGTAAAGTTTACGCTCAGTCTGATTATTGGACGTCTTTTTCATCTCAGGAACTAATTTAGTAAACTTTCACTGTGCTGCCTCCAAAGTAAGTGAAGCCTTCTTTGAATATTCTGTGCAGTTTTAATCATCATATTTAAAGTATAATTTCAATAAAGTATAATTGTAACAAGATTGGATTCAATTCTGGAAAGCGTTCATGCATATGAGTAGTCAAAGTCCATGAATGTGTCATTAAACATCATATGTCACTAACAGCACCACTAGGCTCTCACATCACTCAATGCACAACATTCGCGCCACTCTTCAAGCAGCAATGTCTCTCAATCAGAATTCATACCTGATAGTTTTGGCTTCATCTTATAGAGTCATAGAGATGTAGAGCATAGAAACAGACCCTTAGGTCCAACCCATCCATGCCAACCAGATATCCCAACCCAATCTAGTCCCACCTGCCAGCACGCGGGCCACATCCTTCCAAACCCTTCCTATTCATATACCCATCCAAATGCCTCTTAAATGTTGCAATTGTACCAGCCTCCACCACATCCTCTGGCAGCTCATGCCATACACGAACTATCCTCTGCGTGAAAAAGCTGTCCCTTAGGTCTCTTTTATATCTTTCCCCTCTCACCCTAAACCTATGCCCTCTAGTTCTGGACTCCCCGACCCCAGGGAAAAGACTTTGTCTATTTATCCTATCTATGTCACTCATAATTTTGTAAACCTCTATAAGGTCACACCTCAGCCTCTGACGCTCCAGGGAAAACAGCCCCAATCTGTTCAGCCTCTCCCTGTAGCTCAGATCCTCCAACCCTGGCAACATCCTTGTAAATCTTT
>NC_057714.1:42245608-42245813 GCF_004010195.1 Chiloscyllium plagiosum | reverse complement strand
TCTTAGCCTGCTGGACAAACGTTCCTCATTCCTGAAGAAGGGCTTATGCCCGAAACGTCGATTCTCCTGTTCCCTGGATGCTGCCTGACTTGCTGCGCTTTTCCAGCAACACATTTTCAGCTCTGATCTCCAGCATCTGCAGTCCTCACTTTCTCCTCAATTTCTTTAGTCATCCAGCATTCCCTATACCTACCAGCCTTCCCTT
>NC_057714.1:42192801-42245572 GCF_004010195.1 Chiloscyllium plagiosum | reverse complement strand
TTTTCTTAAGCAAACCCTCAATTTCTTTAGTCATCCAGCATTACCTATACCTACCAGCCTTCCCTTTCACTCTGACAGGAATATACTTTCTCTGGATTCTTGTTATCTCATTTCTGGAGGCTTCCCATTTTCCAGGTGTCCCTTTACCTGCGAACATCTGCCTCCAGTCAGCTTTCGAAAGTTCTTGCCTAATACCTTCAAAATTGGCCTTTCTCCAATTTAGAACTTCAACTTTTAGATCTGGTCTATCCTTTTCCATCACTATTTTAAAACAAATAGAATTATGGTTACTGGCCCTAAAGTGCTCCCCCACTGACACCTCAGTCACCTGCCGTGCCTTATTTCCCAAGAGTCGGTCAAGTTTTGCACCTTCTCTAGTAGGTACATCCACATACTGAATCAGAAAATTGTCTTGTATGCACTTAAGAAATTCCTCTCCATTTAAACCTTTGACACTATGGCAGTCCCAGTCGATGTTTGGAAAGTTAAAATCCCCTACCATAACTATCCTATTATTCTTACAGATAGCTTTACATGTTTAGCACTCTGTACATGCAAGGCTTGCAAATCAGCTATTCAACCTGGCATCATCATCATCCAGTCAGGTTGTACAGAATTTAGTGACACATTTCCTTGTCTTGTCTAGGTTCAGTTGCTGCATAACTGGAGGCAAAGCTACTTACTACTGGGGCTTGTGCAGCTGCATGTGGTTTATCTTCATGAGGAGATAATGCCCATTGCTGAGGCTTTGACCAGAGTTGATGCCAAAATTTAGAAGATCTCTGCATATCTAATCTTATTTTAATCATTTCACGATATGTACCTGTTACTTTCTCTTGTTCCTTCTCCATAGCCTTACTGTTGTGTCTTTGTTCTTCCAGACATCGAAAAGTACCACCTGAAAGGCATTAGTTATAAGATGGGAAGAGAGTGACAATGAAGAAACACTGTCACTTGATTTTTCACTATTAATCCCTAGCTGAGATACTGACTTTGGACATAATTTTGAGGATAGTTTAAAAGTGGGATATGCAAGAGGTGAGATACAGGTACCAGTGATCTGTGGTTATTTCAAGAGACAATGTAGCACAGATGCCAGCTCCCCAAAGGGCACAGTTGCACATGAGTTTTGTTGCACTGGGCTCAATGATAACTTCAATCGTATTGGCTGCAGAATATATTTTATGGGTATGCACAGTAAAATGCTTGGTGCTTTTGAAGCCTTACTAGCAAGCCTGTGTGCAATGTCAGTGAAAATGAAGGTGAATGATACTAAGTTTTGACAAAGATTGATGTCCATCCTGTCCAGAATGAAAGTGATGGCTGCTGCATGAGCATGCTTCAAGAACCAACTATAGTGCAGCATTTGGTGGTCAATGTCCCTGATCTCATTGACTTTGCATGGCTTCTTCCACAGATTACTGCCATGCAACCTCAGATTGCAACCATCATTAGTTGTGGTACTAGTATTGAAATAATTTCACAGGTTGTCATTGCAGGTGAGCAATCTTTTCTCCAGTGAATTTCTGAAGTTGTAGAGGCACTTCCCTGAGCACATAGCAGTGACTCTGTGGGGCATAAATCTGCTGTCCTCTGTCCTTATGACTGCATGTATTCTCCTACTATTGCCGATCATCCAGATAGTTCATATTCTTGCAACTAATCCTTTAGTGGTACAGACTGAACCTCGGCCTTTTAGGTCCATAGCTTTTTGAAGTAATGCTCTAAGATCATTTGCAGTCTTCTCCACTGAAATTCAGCAGCTTTCCAAAAATGAATGAAGGGGGAGATAGAATTGTTTATTCACATTACACGTAATCTTAGACAGCCTGACTAAACAAATGCTGACCAGGTTGTCTCCTCCCTCCCTAAATGTAATCCTTCTTTGCTTCTTATACCTGTTCTTCCTCCTCTTCACTGTATAACTGTGGTAATAGCTATGCCCCTATACCCCTGCTCTCGCATTTTATATGTAGTGCAGATATTTGGCATTGTTGCTTGCTGAGGCTCAGGTCGATGAAATGCTCCCTGAATAAGCTCACCTGCTCTGAGAGCCCCATTTTACTTTTATGTTTTGTGGCACCTCGCCTTACTCTATGTCAACTTATTATTCTCTCAGTCAGCTGCATTTAAAACAGAGACCCCACCCCTCTTACTGTACTCAGTTGGGAATCAGCTTGTATGTACAAAAAAACCTAAGTCAGAAACAAAGCCCATCACCACCTGCTGTTCTGTGACCTGTGGAAATTGACAGCTTTAAGGAAAAGATTGAACACTTCTACTGTTGTTGCAACAGTTAGTAGAAACTAATTGACAACTTAGCTGTAATCAAGTAGTTGATTCATTTAGATAATGGTGATATCCTTCCTGTACCTAAATGCACACCTAGCTGTCCATCTTTACGAGTCGGCATAGTAAGAGTTTTGGGCACCAAAATGCCTGAGTTAGCATCACATTAGAGAGAAAGTGAGGGCTGCAGATGCTGGAGATCAGAGCTGAAAATGTGTTGCTGGAAAAGCGCAGCAGGTCAGGCAGCATCAAAGGAACAGGAGAATCGACGTTTCGGGCATAAGCCCTTCTTCAGGAATGAGGAAAGTGTGTCCAGCAGGCTAAGATAAAAGGTAGGGAGGAGGGACTTGGGGGAGGGGCTTTGGAACCAAGTCCCTCCTCCCTATCTTTTATCTTCACCTGCTGGACACACTTTCCTCATTCCTGAAGAAGGGCTTATGCCCGAAACGTCGATTCTCCTGTTCCTTGGATGCTGCCTGACCTGCTGCACTTTTCCAGCAACACATTTTCAGCTTAGCATCACATTACGTTTGCATCCTGATTGGTGTGGTCTGTCTACTCTGTGTTTATGGTGGATGCTCAGTGTACATTCAAAAACTTCTTACCAGAATGATGACTGGCATGTCATCTGACATGTGTGACCTCGGATGCCATTTTGGACTGCTAAAGTTGCCCACAGTGCCTAACCGATTGGGCTCAGAGAAATTTTCAGTATTTTTATTTTTATTTTAACATTAATTGAAAAATTGATTTTATTCACTACTCATCAGCTGAAGAAATGAAACTCGGGAACAAGGTAACCTATAAAAAACACAGATTAACGGTTGAAAAATTTGATTGTTCATGATTTAAAAGTTCCAGAAACTCCACTCCCATTCTCTGTTGATCTGTATTTGTTCAAAATCAGATGGCAAATTAGAAAATTAGTAGAAAGTAATTAAAAAAGCAGAATGACTGAAAAATTAATAAACAGGGAAAAATCAGAGTGCAAAAGAAAACTAGTAAGAAGTATAAAAATTGATTGTAAGAATTTCTATAAGTATTGAAAAAAAGATTAGTAAAATGATTGTTGGTCATTTGGAAGTAAGCCCGGAGAATTAATACAAATGTGGAACTGGTAGATGAATAGTAATCGGTATTTTGCATTGGCCATCACTACAGAGGACACAAGTAATATTCCAGAAGCAGTGATAAATCAGGAAATAGAAGGCAAGGATGACCTCAGGAAAATTGCAATCATCAGAGCAGTCTGAGTAAATTGTTGGAGAGTTTGGCTGATAAGTGCCCGGGTCCTGATGGACTTTGTTCTAGAGATTGAAAGAAGTGGCTAATAAGATAGTTGATTCATTGATTTTATTTTCTAAGTTTCCTTGATTTGGGGATTGTGCCATTAGATTGCAAGGTAGCAAATGTAACTCCTTTATTCAAAAATGGTAGATGGCAGAAAACAGGAAGCTGCAGGCTAGTTAGCTTCCTATAGTCATTAGGAAAATTTTAGAAAATGTCAGAGAAGTTATAGTAGGCCACTCAGAGGAAAGAAAAATTATGTTTGATCAATCTGTGAAGTTCTTTGAGGAGCTAACATGCTGTGGATAATGGGGGACTAAAGGCTGTAATTGGAATTCCAGAAGGCGTTTGATAAAGGGCCACATCAAAAGTTATTGAAGGAAATAAAACCTCTTGGTGTTTGAGGTAGCATTGTTATGATTTGCGATGATGTTATTACGAGGCAAGTCAGATCTCAGTCTGAAATCTGGCTTGATAAATCAGATTTTTGGTTTTAACAAGTTAGTCTCTCACAAAAATAAGTAGGTAATGTTGCAGATTTAGTTTTTGCAATAAAACAGACATTTATTATGCAAAACAAGATATGATTTGGAGATGCTGGTGTTGGACTGGGGTGTACAAAGTTAAAAATCACACAACACCAGGTTATAGTCCAACAGGTTTAATTGGAAACACATTAGCTTTTGGAGAGCCGCTCCTTCATCAGGTGGTTGTGGTGGACACAATTGTAAGGCACAGAATTTATAGCAAAAGTTTACAGTGTGATGTAACTGAAATTATACATTGAAAAATACCTTGATTGTCTGTTGAGTCTTTCATCTGTTTGAATACCATGATAGTTTCACTTCTTTCATGTGTAAATTACAAAACTCCCTGTGTTCTCTGTCTGTGCCATGATGTTTAGATTGATTCTAATCTAAAAAGTGAGATAACAGAGTTTTACATGACTTCATGCAGTTTTTGAGCAAAGTACAATGTAACTCTGCAAGTAGAAATTCACCCCACAAACGTATATGTAAATGTGTGCATGTGGGTCTTTGTGTGTGTCCGTGTCTGGGTTGGCGGGTTGTGAGTGTGAGAGAGTGTATATGTGTGTGTATGTGAGTATAGAGTGTCTTAAGTCTGTGAGGGGGTGCATGTGGGAGTGTGGGAGTGTGTGTGTCTGTAAGGGTGTGTGTTAGTATCTGTGTGCATGTGTGTGTGTATGTATAGTGCAATGGTAGTGCACCTGTAGTGTGACATGAACCCAAGGTCCTGGTTGAGGCCCTCCCTATGGGTATGGAACTTGGCTATCAGCCTCTGCTCGGCCACCTTTCGCTGCTGCCTGTCCCGAAGTCTTGGAGGATGGTCACCAGAAGGTCTGAGGTCGAATGTCTTGGACCGCTGAAGTGTTCCCCAACTGGGAGAGAACACTCCTGTCTGTTGATTGTTGTGCAGTGCCCATTCATCCGTTGCTGTAGCCTATGCTCGGTTTCCCCAATGTACCATGCCTCAGGGCATCCTTGCCTGCAAAGTGTAAGACAGACAACGTTGACAGACATGAGTACCTGCCACGTACATGGTGGGAGGTGTCCCCACGTGTAATGGTGGTATCCATGTCCACACTCTGATATGTCTTGCAGCACCTACTGTGACAGGGTTGTGTGAAGTTGTCCTGAGAGCCGGGCAGCTAGCTACGAACAGTTATCTGTTTGAGGTTTGGCGATTGTTTAAAGGCAAGCAGTGGAGGTGTGGAGAAGGTCTTGGCGAGGTGCTCATCCTCATTGATAATGTGTTGCAGTCACGAATAACATGGCGTAGTTTTTCAGCTCCTGGGAAGTACTGAACAACGAAGGGAACCCTGTCGGTTGCAGCACGTGTCTGTCTCCTGAGGAGGTCATTACGGTCCCTTGCTGTGGCACGTCAGAACTGGTGGTCGATGAGTTGAGCATCGTATCCTGTTCTTATGAGGGCATCCCTGAGTACTTCCAGGTGCCCGTCACAGACCTCCTCATCTGAGCAGATCCGGTGTATAGGGGATGGCTGTTCAGTATTCAACACCACCAACTGCCAATCTCCAAACACTATCCTTCGTGCATGATCCAATCAGCATTCCAGAGTAGTGTGTTATTACCCCTGAAATGATTAAACTGTTACCCCTTGGAGCAGATTCAAGGCTCTCACTTTGTTTTTGTCAGTGATGGAAGCGAACAAAACTACCTTAGTTGCAGATGGAAGCAAAAAAAACACACTCAAACAACAACTTGTTGCAATAGATGCGCCAGCAGAATAAATCACAGCCCTCTGATAATATAGGGCATGGAATTGCGCAATAACCAATGGGAGTTCGCTTTGTAAAGAAAAGTCTGCAATTCACAAATTGCGCTACAGCCAAATTGCTTTTATGAAATGTGTGTTATAGGAGAACTGCCTGTATAATGTAGAAATTATGCAATTGTTCACTTCGGTGAGAACGATAGAAAAAAAAATACTACCTAAACATTGAGAGATTTCAGACCTCTGCAGCGTGTTCTGGGTGTCCCAACTGAGTCACATGAGAAGTATGCAGGTACAACAAATAATTATAAAAGCTAATAGAACGTTGTCACATTTATCATGAGAGGAATTAAGTATAAATTTGGGGAATTATGCTTTAATTGTTATAGGACAATGGTGAGACTGGAGAATTATGTGGAGAACTGTGCACAGTAAGGCATTATTTTTAAGGAAGTATGTAAATGTATTGGAAACAATTCAAAGAAAGTTTACCAGACTAATAAAGGAAAGAGTGTTTTGCCTTACAAGGAAAGGTTGGATGGGCTGGGCCTGTATCTGCTGTGGTTTTGAAGAGTGAGAGGAAATTTGATTGAAACATTTGGATCCTTACTGAGTAGTAGTGGAAAGAATGGTTCCTTATGGGAAATTTAGACCAAGGATTTTTTTTAAAATCATGGGTTATCTATTTTAAACAGATTAGGTGAATTATTTTTTTCTCAGAGGGTCCTGAGCCTTTGGAACTCACTTCCTACGAATGTGGTAAATAAGTTTTTATTGGATAGATTCTTGTTAAGCAAGGGGCTGAAATATTAGTGAGATTGGGAACGTTGATCTGAGGATATAGTCAATCATGATCTTCTTGAATAACAGAGAAGGTTAAAGGGCTTAATGACAGACTCATGTTCTGTGTTCCTATGTATGTTTCTTGTCTGATATTGCCATCTCCTTTTTTCTGGCAGCCTTGAGTTCCTTTTTATCTCTGGGAGAAAGTGAGGACTGAAGATGCTTGAGATCAGAGTCAAAAAGTGTGGCACTGGTCAGGCAGCATCTAAAGAGCAGGAGAGTCGACTTTACAAGCATAAGCTTTCATCAGGAATGTGACTTCACCAGGCATTCTTGATGAAGAACTTATGCTTGAAACATCGACTCTCCTGCTCCCTGGATGCTGCCTGATCAGCTGTGCTTTTCCAGGGCCACGACTTTTGACTTCATGTTTACCTCTCCTGAACCAGAACATTCTTTCTTGAAGGTTCGCCAGTTTGCCCCTTCACAACATTCTGAACGAGATGTAGTACTAAACCAAATGCCAGTTACAGCTCAGCATGTCATTTAGCACATTGTATATATACTCTGTCTCTATTATTAGATTAAGTACAGTGCTAAATGGTCCCTGAAAGAGCATTTTGAAGAATCCCTCAACTAAGACACTGTCTTCGACTTTGAAATTCTCAACCAGAGTCCTTTTATACCCTCTCCAGGTATAAGCAGGAGAAGAAAAGGCATATAGGAAAAGCAATAATCATTGGGACCTTCAATATCTAGGTGGACTGGGAAAATCAGGCTGGTAGTAGATCCCAGGAAAAGGAATTCATGGAATGTCTGTGAGATAGGTTTTTTTGGAATAAGTTATTGGAGAGCCCATTAAGTCCAGGCAATTCTGGACTTGATGCTGTGTAATGAGGCAGACTCAATTAGGGAGTATAGATTGAAGGAACCCCAAGGTGGCAGTGACCACAAAAGAAGTTGAGTAAAGGTAACTACAAAGATGGATTGGAGTCCTGTCACCAGCAGGGATTGGTTCTGGGTCCTCTTTTGTTTGTTATTTATATAAATTATTTTAATGAGAATATAGGAGTTATGGTTAGTAAGTTTGCAGATGACACCAAAATTGGTAGCATGGTAGACTGTGAAGAAGGTTTTCTAAAATTATAAAGGGATAATGATCGAATGAATCAATGGACTAAAAAATGGCAGATGGAGTTCAATCTGTATAAGTGTGAGGTATTGCATTTTGGCACAACAAACTGGTGTGGGACTTATACAATTTATTATAGAGCATAAATATTGTAAAACAGAGGGACTTAGGAATTAAGTAACATAATTTTTTTGAAGTTTGTGTCACATATAGACAGGGTGGTTGAAAAGCATTTAGCATGCTTGCCTTCGTTGTTCAGTCTTTTCAGTACAGGAGATGGGGAGTCATGCTGCGGTTATACAGGACATTGGTGAGTCCTCTTCTGGAGAACTGTGTCCAGTTCTGGTCACCTGCAATTGGAAGGATATTATTAAGCTGGAGAGAGTTCAGAGGGTTCAGCACTGCCTCTTCAAGGGGAAGTCATACCTGACAAATCTGTGAGAATGTTTTGAGGAGGTAACAAACAAGTTAGACATAGGAGAGCAATGGAGATGATCTATTTGGATTTCCAGAAGGCCTTTGACAAGGTGCTGCACAGGAGGCAGCTAAATAAGATAAGAACCCATGATGTCAGGAGCAAGGTACTGATATGGATGGAGGATTGGCTGACTGGCAGAAGGCAGAGAGTGGGGGTGAAGAGGTCTTTTTAAAGATGGAAGTTAGCGACTAATTGAGTTCCACAGGGGTCAGTGTTGGGACCATAATATTATACACTTAGCGATCTGGATGAAGGAATTGAGGGCATTGTTGCTAAGTTGGCAGATGACACAAAGATAGATGGTGGGACAGGTAGTGTTGAGGAAGCAGGGAGACTGCAGAAGGACTTGGACAGGTGAAGACAGTGGACACAGAAGTGGCAGAATGAATACAGTTTGGGAAAGTGTAAAGTTATGCACTTCAGGAGGAAGAATAGTGGTGTACACTATTTCTAAGTGGGGAAAGGCTTCAGAAATCTGAAGCACAAAGGACTTGTCTTAAAAGTTAACATCCAGATTCACTTGGCATTTAAGAAGGCAAGTGTAATGTTAGGACTCATTACAAGAGGACTAAAGTACAAGAGAAGGTGAGGCTGCATAAGGCTCTGGTCAGACCTCATTTGGAATATTGTGAGCAGTTTTGCGCTCCCCTGTATTTAAGGAAGGCTGTGCTGGCCTTGGAAGAAGTTCAAAGGAGGCTTACAAGAATGATCCTGGGAATGAAGGGCTTGTCATATAGGGAACAATTGAGGACACTTCATCTGTACTTGATGGAGTTTAGAAGGATAAGAGGATATTTCATTGAAACTTACAGAATATTGAGATGCCTAGATAAAGTGAACACGGGGAAGGTGTTTTCACTAGTAGAAAGCAGTAGGACCTGAGTGCACAGCCTTAGTGAAGCTACAATGATTTAGAACTGATGGAGAAATTTCTTCAGCCAAATGGTGGTGAATTTGTGGAACCCATTGCCGCAGAAGGTAGTGGAGGCTAACTCTTTGGGTGTCTTTAATTCAGAGTTTGATAGATTCTTGATCAGTATGTGAATTAAAAGTCATGGGGAAAAGGCAGGAGAATGGGGTTGATGAACATATCAGCCATGATTGAAAAGTGGACGAGACTTGATGGGCGAAATGCTTAATTCTGCTCCTATATCTTATGATGTAAAACTCTGGAATTTCCTTCTGACACCATTACACCTCCCTGGATTTCTCTTCCTTCTGTGATGCTGCATATAATTTACCTCTTTGATATATCCAAGTATCTGTTTATGTAGTACAGTGTCAAACTTCCTGTAATAATGCTCTTTTGGAGCTTTCAGCGCACTACAGATTCCAAATAAGTACAACTTTGATAAGAATTCACATGTGTTTGACATTTTATTGTTTTGGGATCTTGTAACTACCCACTTCAACACCTAAAAGGCTGACGAGCAGACAAGAAATGCAACCATTCTGTCAAACTTCGCATTGATTGCCCATTGTATCTGAGTCAAAATAGAGATATGGTTATGATTTTACTGTCATTGTTGGATTCTGATTATACTTACACATAAACTTTTTGGAAGGAAAATAAAAGTGACAATATAAGGTATACAGTATTACACAGAGGGTTCAGGAATGGGGAAACTTCTGTTAATGAACAATGTTTTGAAGGTGGTTGGCAAAGTTGTTGTGGCTATTTGCAAGCTATATAGAGTCCTTGGATTTTAAAATAGAAGCATAGAACATGAAAACAAGCAATAATAAAATATTATAATTCATTAGTTAGATCTCTTTTGGAATTTTGTGTCCAATTCTGGGCACTAACATTTTAGGAAATATGTTATGGCCTTGAAGAGGTTGCAGAGGAGATTTACTGATATGGTATCTCGGATGAAAGACTTCAGTTATGAGGAGAGCTTCGAGACATTGGGACTGCTCTATTTAAAGTCAAAAAGATTAAGTGAAAACTTAAGAATTATGAAGGTTTTTTATAGAATAGATGGGGAGAAACTTTCCACTGAAAGAAGGTTTGGTATCTTAAGATTGAACCACAATAAATAACACAAGAACCAGAGAGAAGATAAATTGTTTTGTGCAGTGAGTTGCAATGAAGTGCAATGTATTTTCAAAAGGATCCTAAAATAAAACAAAGAACAGGATGCTGGAGATCTGAAACAAAAGTAGAAATTGCTGGGGAGATTCAACAGATTTGGCAACATCTGTGGGAATAAAGCAGAATGACTGTTTTAGAAACTGTTGATTGTTCATCAGAACTGATAGTAGCTAGAAAAAAATGAGTGGATAGTTTGAGATGGAGCCTAGTGAAGGAGAGAGATATGAGAGGGGTAGGAAAATTACAGAATTGTGTATGGCAGGCCGGGACAGAAGAGAAGCTAGAACCATCCCTGTCTACCACCATCACCCTCCTCCTCCACTTGGCTAAGCTCATCCTCACTTTGAACAACTTCCCCTTTAATTCCCGTCACTTTCTTCAGGCCAAATGGGTGGTCATGGGTATCCACATGGACCCAATTATGCCTGTCGTTTGTGGGGCACATGGCACATTCCTTGTTCCAATTTTAGTTGAGAGTGTTGTCCTGGAAAAGCACAGCAGGTCAGGCAGCATCTATGGAGAAGGGAAATCGACGTTTCGGGCATAAGCTCGTCATCAGGAATGAAGCTTGTGCGTCAGGGCTGAGAGATAGGCCTCTTCCCACAACTCTTTTTCCGGTATGTTGATGACGTTATCAGTACTGCCTCTTATTAAGAAGTGGAAAAATTTATCAATTTTGTTTCCAATCTCCACCCTGCCTTCACTTGCAATTGGTCCAATCCCCAATTCTTCCCTTCCCTTCCTTGACGTCTCTATTACCATTTCTTGAGGTAGGCTGGCCACCGATATCCATTACAAAGGCACTGACTCCCACAGATACCTCGACTATACATTTTCAAACCCTACCTCATGTAAGGGCTCCATCCCATTCCCCCAGTTTCTTCATCTCCATTGCATCTATTCTGATGATGCCACGCTCTGCAGGGGAACCTCAGAACTGTCCACCATTTTCCTCAAGGATTCCTCAGTACCACAGTTGACAGGGCCCAGCTCATTTCCTGCACGTCTGCCTTCACCCCCTACTCTCCCCACCCACAACAGCGATAGGGTCATAAAATCCCTTCAGTGTGAATAGAGCCCTTTGAGCCCATCAAGTCTGTACTGACCCTCTGAAGAGCATCCTACCCAGACTCACCCCTCTACCCTATCCACGTAACCCTGCATTTATCATGGCTAATCCATATAGTCTGCACTTCCGTATACACTACAGAGACTTTAGCAAAGCCAATTAATCTATTCTGCATATCTTTGGACCGTGGGAGGAAACCAAAGCACCTGCGGAAACCCATGCAGACTCATGTGCAAACTGCACACAGTCTCCTAAGGCTGGAATCAAACCTGGGTCTCTGGCTGTTTGAGATAGCAGTACTAACCATTGTGCCATTGCTGGTCTTCACTGGTCAGCCACCACTGCATCCAAAGGATTGTAAGCCACAATTTCTGTCACCTCCAACAGGCAGACATTTATTTCTCTACTCTCATTTGTCAGCATTCCATAGAGATGATCCACTCCTCCTCCATGCCCAATACCTCACTCATACACACTTCCATGGCACCTTCCCATGCAATTTGTTATGGACTAGGCCAGACCACTCAAACATTAAGTAGGCAGCCCAGATCATAACTTTCAATTTGTTTTGATAAGTATACAGTGAAAATTATCTGGAGTGAGATAGCTAGTTTGACTACTAGATTTTAAAACAGACAGAAATTTATTCACAAAATTACACAATGAAACACAAAGAACAGAATACAGAACCCCTATGGAATTCAGGCTATCCAAATTAGGCTTAATTATGCAGTTCTGAACATACACAACAGTACCAATAAGCAAACTCCCTTTAAAACCCAGTATAAATGGAACACATGCTTACAAATTTAAGTTGAAGGGCAGAAAGAGAGAGAAAGAGTTTCCACATAGCTCACTGTTGAACTCCCAACCACCGGTTCTGGGCTAAACTAAGCTGCTCAGCTCCGCGACAGAGCTGATCACTCCCCTTTCTTTATACAGGTGACTTCTAAAACATGACCACTTCGGTCTGAAGTCTCATCTGTTTACATATAAACAAAAGGCCTCTCAAAATCCTTTTCACCTCTGTACCAAACCAGACAGATCTGAGCCCAGCACAATTTATTACCCCTCTGAAAATAATCAAGGACAGAGTATCCTTGAGCCAATGAACAGCTTTTAGGAAACAAAAACTAGCTTTTTGACAAATCTCAGCTTTGTAACATCTGTATATTTTCTCTTCCCTCTTCACTGTCCAAGGCCTTAGACTTAGCTTCCAAGTAAGCAGCTACCTGTATTTCATTCAATCTAGTGCATTGTATTTGCTCTTCACAATTCTTCATTGAGGAGATGAAATGCAGACTGGGTGACCACTTTGCAGAATATCTACATTCTGTATGTAAAAACGATCTAGAGCTTCCAGTCGTATGCCACTGTAATCCCATGTCAGCATTTTGGTCACAGACAACTACAGTGTTGTAGTAACCCCTAGCACAAATTTGAAGAGCAACATCTAATTTTCTGCTTGGGGACCTTGCAGCCTGTGGGATTTAACATCAAATTCAATAACTTTGGAGCCTGATTCCATTTTTCTGTGTTTATTATCCAGCCCCATATTCAGTCCTGCTTTGAAATGTCGATAGCTGTGTAGCTGGAAGGGCACAGCAGGTCAGACAACAACTGAGGAGCAGGAAAATCAATGTTTCGGGCCGAAACCCTTCGTCAGAACTGTGGAGGGGAGCCCAGAAGTAGATAGAGGGAGGGGGTGGAGCTGGGGGTAAGGTAGGTGCAATTCTGATAGGTACATGCGGGTAGGAGGTTAATGTGATTGGTCAGTAGGAATGGTGGAGCGAATAGGCAAGTAGGAAGATCGCAGGTGAGAACAGGTCAGGGAGGTGAGGAGGAGCAGTGGGGCTAGACATGGGATTAGGCTGGGGGAGGAGAGACTTTGAAGCTGGTGAAATAAATGTTGAGGCAATTGGGTTGTAAGCTTCCCAGGCAAAACAAAGGGTTATGTTCCTTCAGTTTCCATTTGGCCTCGCTCTGACAACCGAGCCGGCCTTGAATGGACATGTTGCCAGGGGAGTGGGAGGGTGAATTAAAGTGGATAGCAACTGGAAGGTCGAGTTGGTTAGTGCATGCAGAGTGCAGATGGTCTGCGAACTGGTCCGTGAGTCTTTATTTTGTCTCCCCCATACAGAAGAGACGATATCAAGAGCAACAGATGCAATAGATGAAGTTAGATGATGTTTAGGTGAATCTCTGTAGGATCCGAAAGGATTGTTTAGGGCCTTGGATGAAGGTGAGAGGGGAGGTGTGAGATCAGGTGTAGCATTTCTTGCAGTCACTGGGAAAGGTACCAGTTGTGGTAGAGAAGTTGGTGGGGAGTGTAGAGTTGATGAGGGAATCGTGGAGTGAGCACTCCCTGCGGAAAGCAGACGGAGTTGGGAAGGAAATATCTTTTCGATGGTGGGGTCTGATTGTAGGTGGCGGAAATGACGGGAGATGATGCGTTGGATTCGGAGGTTAGTGGAGTTGTGTGTGAGGACTAAGGGAACTCTTATCCTTATTGTTGTTGGTGGGGGAAGGGATTTGAGGGCAGAAGTGCAGGAGAAGGAGGATATGCGGTTGGGGACATCCTTAATTACTGAGGAGGGGAAACTATGGTCCCTAAGGTAGGAGGATATCTGGGATGTTTTGGAATGGAATGCCTCATCCTAGGAGCAAATGTGGCAGAAGCGGAGGAATTGCGAGTATGGAATAGCATTTTTACAGGAGGGTGGGTGAGAGGAGGTGTAGTTGAGATAGTTGTCGGAGTCAGTGGGTTTGAAATCATCCCACCTACCCTCCCCCAGCCCCACCCCCTCCCACTATTTACTTCTGGGCTCCTTTCCCCCTCCCCAGTCCTGATGAAGGGTTTCGGCCTGAAATGTTGACTTTCCTGCTTTTCGGAGGCTGTCTGATCTGTGCTCTTCCAGCTTCACATGTATTGACTCTGACTTCCAGCATATGCAGTCCTTACTGTCTCCCGGATTTGACATGTGTTGCTTTTTTTCGCACAGCCAAACCATTTTCACCCAGTCTCAGGTCTTTTATCCCATGACATAGTTTGCTTTTAGCGCAGATCACCCATATTGTGCTACCCTCAGTTCTCTATCACTTACTTCGCTTCTCTTTTGTTCTGGCCTGTCATCCATACCCAGTTCATATTTCTGTTTCTCTCTGGTCTCCATATACTCTATCAGGTCTCAACCATCCCCAATAGTTTTTCCTAGCTGATATAAGTTCTGATGAAGAGTCACCGGCTCAAAATATTAAACCTTCTTTCGTCCTACAGACACTGTTTTAGAGTTTAGCTGCTTCTGAATTGTACCTTAAAGTCCAGATACAGACTCACAAGATGTAGTGGCATGCTCATTTTTAGTCTGAAGAGGGATGCCCTGGAATGCATAATATTGACTTTAGACCTCTTGAAGATTCATATCACTGGGTCAAACACGATCAAGGCAACCTCTTATTGCTTAGCACTCTAAGCTGTCCCTCAGCTGATGAATCAGAGTTCCTCTTAGTTGTAAGCGAGCAGAATGTACATTGATTGAGGACACTTAGCAAGAGTAGCTCTGTAGCACCAGTTAAGTGATCCTTGAGTTGGTTGTTGTTGTTGGTGGATTAAGTAAAGCTAATTCATTGGATCTCATGTGGAGGTGGTTAGATTCACTCTTATCAGAGTAGGTCCTTGCTTTTCACTTGTGGTGTGACTATTACACGCTACTTATCCCAAGCCTAAATGTTGTCATGTCTTGCTGCACATGGAAACAAACTCTTTCAGTATGTTACTAAACATTGTCCAATCAGCACTGAACTTTCCCACTTTTGACCTTATGATAGAGGAGTTCATTAATAAAGAAGCTTTGGTAACATACTACTCCACTGTCTTCATAAATCAGACAATGATAAATGATTATCATTGTATTCTATCCTTTAAGCTAAAAATATGGACTGCTGATGGAGGGAGGTGGGGATTATTTTACTGTGTATACTAATTTCACAGGTATATTGCTAAATATAGAGTGAATATTCCCATCAAGGCAGCAATGCGGTTATAAAGTTGAAGCATTTTAATCTTAGATTATTGTGGGGCCATCTGTGATCATCAATCTGAAGAATTACAACATATGCAAGACTTTACTTGTTTGTAAAGATTGTTTTCAATATGTCTATTGTACTATTTATAACAGGCAATCCAAATAAGTTACAGTTTTGTACTAAAAGCTGACAAAATGCTTAATTCTAAATAACTCCACCGTTTGATTCGCAACATCCAGTTGCTAGTTGGGGAAAAATGATCCAACTGAACAGTTCTGGCATTGGGGTCAATCTTTTTTTTGGGATAAAATATTTTTAAGTGTGAGATCATATTCTCGAATATGACCTGTTACAGTACCCTGAACTATCAGATCATCTTGATGTTTGGTTATGTACAAAGATAGGTTTTGCCATGAAGACAAATGGAAAAGTAGTATATTAATGGTACCAAATGCACCAGTTTCAGTATTGCAGTTCATCTTAGAGACAATTTTTACAACAGAAAGAGACCCTTTGGCCCATTGTGTCCATGCCAGTCACCAACCATCTGTCTACTCTTGTCCTATTTCCCACTTAGTCTGTAGCCTTGTATACTATAGCATTTCAAGTGTTAGTTTACATGCTACTAAAATGTTGTGACTGCTTCACCCCCTACTACAATTAACAATATGGGATGTTGAAAAGACTTGTTATTTTTAGCTGGGCCAGATGGAAGGGTGAAAGTCATGTCGAGTGGATTACCGAATCCTGCTTTACTTTTTCCATCTTTTTACTTTGTTTGGTCTTTTTTTTAAAACAGATGAGGAGAAATTAATTCTCTGAAAAGATCAAAAATCTGTGGAATTCACCACCTCAGTGCAGTGAATGCTCGGACAATGAATTAGTTTAAAGAGGAGATGACACATTTTAAATTAGTAATGAATGGGAGGGTATGGCGCGTGGGCAGGAAAGTAGAGTTGAGGCTGATATGAGATCAGCCGTGATCAGCTTGAGGGGCTGAATTGCCTACTCTTGCTCTTAGTTCATATATCCTTGGTCATGATTTTGTTTCACCAATTTCTGATGACATGTTGGCAAGAAAGCTGACAGGACTCTCATTGTTCTTTAAATAATGCCATGGATGATTTGCATTCATTTCAGAGAGGATGGGGTCAGAAAGATGGAAACAGCAACTATACTGCTATTTACACCAGATACGTTTATGCAGTATAATTTGCCTGTTATAAAGTGATACACATGTACATATTGTCACCACTAACGGCACTTGTGATTCCCATAACTATCACCTGAAGAAATCTCCTCATTGCTCGACCTGACCAAGGATTTTTGCAGTTCAGACTTGTGTGGCTTCTTTTCTCTCCTTGAGTTGTTGCTGTTAAGATGCGTTTCTGGAATGCACCAGTCAAAACTGGATAACACTCATGTTTTTGGAATATTTTTGTTGTTGAACATCTGGGGAAAAAAGCTGAATACAATATAACAATAAATGCTAAACAGTGATTGTTTCATAATCTGAAAAGCAACAGACAGACACCAGAGCAGAGGAACTTGATTGTATTATGGCACCAGATTAGAATCTGGAACTATAAAGAGAGGTTGGATAGATTGCAGTTGGTTTTCTTGTAACAGAGACATCTGAAGAGAAATGTGACAGGTTTATTTGGAAGCACTAGCTTTTGAAGCGCTGCTCCTTCATCAGGTGGTTGTGGAGTATAAGATCGTAAGAGACAGAATTTAAGAATTCTGTTAAGAATTTAAGTTAAGCAAAAGTTAAGAATTGTGTTGTAACTGAAATTATATACAGAGAAACACCTGAATTGTTTAAGTCTCTCTTTTAGAATGACCATGTTGGTTTCAGTTCTTTCCTAAGTAAATCCCAGAACTTTTCTTTAAAGTTACATTCTCAAGTGAACTTTATCAATAGGTGCCATGTCAGCTCAGATAATGCATTTAAAGTGTGAGGTGCCCTGTGTGAGGCTGCCTGTGCCCCAATGTTCTGACCTAGTTCTATTCCTAAAAAAAAACACAGAATTTTACGTGGATTCATGCAGTTTTTGAGCAAAATAAAATGTAATTCTGCAAGTACAAATTCACCCCACAAGTTTATATGTGTGTGTGTGTGGGGATGGGGGCGGGGGGGGGGGGAGGGGGGGCTAGTGGGAGGCATTATCAGTGTCTGTGAGAGAGTGAGTGTTCAAGGTCCTTGAGATCCTGTTCGCATAATCCGAAATTCGGATAATTGATGTTCAGATAACCAAGGTTGTTCTATACTTGCAATCTCCATAATACCCCTCGGCAAATAAAGTAAAATCAAACACCAAGTGTTACAGGAGAGAGATGGCAGAGAGATTCAGCATGGAACACTTTCTTCAATGTAGCTGTTTCTTGGACCAGCAGCCTTAAAACTGACTGACTGCTGTCATTGAACAGCCAGACTGCTAAAGCCAAACCAAACCAAACCAGAGAAAAACTGGGCTGGGAGAACTGCCACTCCCCTTTCATTGTATAAGTGTTTTCTTTTAAAAATTGGGCGGCACGGTGGCACAGTGGTTAGCACTGCTGCCTCACAGCGCCTGAGACCCGGGTTCAATTCCCGCCTCAGGCGACTGACTGTGTGGAGTTTGCACGTTCTCCCCGTGTCTGCGTGGGTTTCCTCCGGGTGCTCCGGTTTCCTCCCACAGTCCAAAAGATGTGCAGGGTCAGGTGAATTGGCCATGCTAAATTGCCCGTAGTGTTGGGTAAGGCGTAAATGTAGGGGTATGGGTGGGTTTCGCTTCGGTGGGTCGGTGTGGACTTGTTGGGCCGAAGGGCCTGTTTCCACACTGTAATGTAATCTAATCTAAATCTAAATCTATTTTCAAACAGTTAAACCCAGACTTCTTGGAATCATTGCTTTTATGACCTCTATGAAAAAAAACTAGGACAGCGTAACCTTGTTAAAGGAGCAGCAACTTCACAGGCCACAAGACTTGAGTGCCACAGATTGCTCTTAGTGTATGAGAGATGATACATTGATCAGCCTGATAGTTTGTCAGTGTGGATACTAGGAGGCATTCTATTAAAATGCATTCACTGACCAGGACAGCTTATTTAAAAAAGGTCTTTGGTCTAATGTGGGACTGTTTCTAGGCTTTCTGATTCAGAATTGTTGTATTGCCATCTGCTCTCATTGATTTTTGAGGGTGATCCTCGAGGGTTTCTTGAAATCTGCAGAATCCTGCCGTCTCTTCCCTTGTGCATATCCCCAACTAATGAATTCAATGTTGTATTGGTTACTGGAACCCTCTGTCTATCCTGGTGTTCAATATTTTGATGTTTTATATGTCAACAATCTTCTTTAGTGCTGTTCCTTTTGACAGAGATAATCTGCCTGTCAGAAACTGGCTGGCTAGAGTGCATGATTTCCAAATAATGCTGCCAAGCACCCCTGTTCAAAACAGAGGCAGCAGGCAATGTTCAAGACAATAGGTAAACTTGAACTCAATCAGACCAAAATTACAATGATTCAAATGAGGTGATTTAGATGTTGCCTACTTTGATCTGAATGGGTGCAAACAAGTTGTGAATTGCAGTCCCTACACACAATAAAACTGGACAATCCAAAACCTAGCCCCTCACAACTCGTTTAAGGCATTGCAAGACGCGGGTCTATTTAAGTGACTCCTGGACAAGCACATAGACGGCAGTAAATTGAGGGGTGTGTAGGTTAGGTTGATCTTAGATTAAGATAAATGCTGGGCACAACATCGTGGGCCAATGGGCCTGTACTGTGCTGTACTATTCTATGTTCTAAAGTGGAAGAACTGTTCATTTACAATAAACTTAAAGTTATTTGAGTATAATTAATGAAAGTATATCATGTCAAGTGTGTCTGTGTTCTTGCTCAGCAGAGGGCCTTGAACAAACTGCATTTAAATGGACCTAGGTTTAAATTTAATGGATCTTTTCAGGCTGTGAAATAACTGCAGTGACCATTAGTTTGGGATGTATTGATATATAGCTTCATGGCTTGGGTCAACATTAAAATACTTTGAAATTTAATTTTGATTTGAAAACACATGTTTAAAGGATTTTGCAGTTGTCAAACTTGATTATATTAACTGCCTCAGATAGTCACCCTGAAATCTAATCCTGCAAATCCTTGGAGGTCAGCAATTACAATTTAGAATCCCTGAGCCAGAATGTATCTAGGTCTGCGATATGAAACCAGATGGTTAAATTTGTAGAATGCAAAAAAAAGTTGTTTTGAGTTCAATACCAAACCAAAGGAGAAAATTGATGATGTTTAAGTGAGAAGGATTTCGAATTGTGAGCAGGAGGGAACTAAGCTGCAAAATAGGAAACCATTTCCAGTTTCAATTTTCAATGTTAGTGTCAAGAAGAAAGTCATCAATTTGGTGGGGGTTGGGGGTGCTCAAAGCAGCAGGACATTGACTTGATAGACAAGATGAACTTGCAAATGGGATGAACAAGATATTAGAAAGAAATAGGAGAGCGTACAATCAAGTCGGTGGATAACTTGGGAAGGGGGGATGTGGGAGGCAATAGGTGTGGGGGGGGCGGTGGAGAGAGAGTGGGAGAGATGGAAGAGATGAGGGGGATTTGTTTTGCTGGCCTTAAAAGAAGGAACTTGCCATCCTTACCTGGTCTGGCCTACATGTGACTTCAGACTCCCAGCAACGTGGTTGACTGTTAGCTATCTTCTGGGCAATTAGGGGTGGGCAATAAATGCTGCCTAGCCAGCAATGCCCTCATCCTGTGAATGAATAAAGTAACAGGGAAGACAGAAAGGCAACTGAATAGATGACCTAAATCTTAATAACAACATTTCATGAGCTCTTTGCACCTACAAATTGGTGAGGAGAATGAGATCGCCCACTATCACATTTGTAACATTGCCTGCCTCTAATTATATCTCTTCATCTGTTGCAGTTGATTTGCTGCTGAAGCTGTCATCCATGACTTGCCACTCTCTAGAGACTGTTGGATTGCTTGCTATATTGTTTATGCTGAAAGCTTCAGCTAATCCAAAATTCTGTTGCTCATAGCTACCACACTAAATATTCTGATAACTTATTGGTGTTTTACATTGGATTATAGAAAATAGGAGCAGGACTACACCATTTGACCTGTTGATCCTGCTTTGCCATTCAGTTATAATCATGGCTGTTCTTGTTTCTCAGTGCCATTCTCCTGCTCCCTCACCATGCTGTTGACACCTTTACCAGCCAGCAATATTCCCTCCTTCCTTCTGTTCCCTTCATTCCATGCATTCATTCATATATTCAGTGACTTAGCCTCTACAGGTCCCTCTACAGGGTTCCTCAAGTTCACCACCTTGTGTGAAATTTTGCCTTATCTCAATCCGAAATAGCCTACCATATATTCTGACACTGGGACGCCTTATTCTGGAATCTCCTGCTCATGGAAGCACCAAATCTGCCTCTAGTATATCTAGCTTCTCAAAATATTATGCATTTGAATGAGATCACCTCTCATTTGTTTAAACCCAATGAATACAAGCCCAAATGATCAAATCTCTCCTCATGTGACAGACTTGCCATTCCAGAAATCAGCCTGGTGAACTTCACTGTACTCCCTCTATGGCAAGTATATTTTTTCTTAGGTGAGTTACATCCTGATAAAACCCTAGTGCATTTGTCAAACATGATTTCCCTTTTGTATTGACTTTGTATAATCTCATTGGTGTTTTCTAATTCTCTTGTCGTCATGCCCTTTGTAAAAGTCTCCAGAATTTTCCTTATTACTGATGTTAGTGTAACAGATCTCTAATTCCTGGTTATCCACCCCAGCTCCTTTTTTAGACTGAGGTTACATTTGCCACCCTTCGAACTGCTGGGTTGTTCTAGAATATGAAGACCTCTGGAAGATGACAACTAATGCATAAACTGTTTCCATTGCCACTTCCTTGAGTACCCTGAGGTGTAGATTATCAGGCCCTGGGAATTTATCAGATTTTAGTCCCATTAATGTCTCCAGTGTATTCTATAAAGTAATGCTGATTTCCTTCAATTCCTCCTTCCAAAAATACCCTTGTTTCCCCAATACTTCTGGGAAGTTTTTGTGTCTTCTTTAAAGACAGAGCAAAAGTAACTGTTTAGTAACACTACCATTTCATTATTCTTCATTATCATTCTTTGATTTCAGACTGTAAGGTCCCTATATTATTCTTCATTAATCCTTTCCTTTTTACATACATATAGGAACTCTTATGGTCCATTTTTATAAACCTTGAAAGTTTATCCTCATATGCTGTTTCTTCTCTTTTTGTCAACCTGAATTCTAAACTCTCCCAGTCCTTGGCCTTTCTATTTTTTCTTGCAACTTTATATGATTCCTCTTTGAATCTTGTGTCTTTGATTTATTGTGATTCAGCCCTTTTTTTGTTGTTATTTTGCCTGAAGGAAATGTATAGCTGCTGTAATACATGCATTTGTTTCTTAAATATTAAGCATTAGTGCAGTCCAAAGATGTACAGTTTAAGTCTTTTGCAACCTAACAATCCCCCAGAAATGTTTCTACATCTTTGCTATATAATGGCCCTTTGGCTCAACATTGGTTTCTGCCATCATTTCCCCAAGCCTTGCACAAAAGTTCCCTCCCGAAAGCTTTGACTAAACTGTTGGTTTCATTTCAATTGGCAATCATTTTACCTGCAAATTATATTTGCATATTTGTGTGCTGCCCACTGTACATGTGCTACATAATTGCAAATTATTGTAATTATGGTTTAACTCCCTACTGTATAAACATTGAGAAATTAGAAAAATAATCAATTTCGGATCCACATTCAACTTTTGAATAGGAACCAAATACAGAAGAACCTCGATTGTCTGGCGTTCGATTATCTGAATAGTGGAATGTCCGGCAAGATCACAAGGTCCTGATGCTTGGCTAAACTATGTTATCCGGCATTCAATTATCCGGAATTCGATTAACCAAACAAAATACTCCCCACCCGTGACCTTTGGATAATCAAGGTTCCTCTGCAGCTATAAAATAAGTTATTGAAATTCAATTATTTTATTGCTATAGCTTGATATGAAGTATGGTTGTAACTATTAATTGTTGTCAATTGATTTACAGATTATTGCACCTGTTTTGAAGAATTACTTTTTAAGTACACAATCTTAACTCAAAGATAGCCTCTACTACTACTCAACTTATAATGAAACCATTCAGTGGCATTGTGACATTAACAAAAAAAATTAAATGACCTATGCAGAAGTTGACCTCCATTGTGACAATTAAGACACCCATTCCTGTTCCTGTGGTCCAACTCCAGGTGTTTCCTGAAAAATGAGTCTTTCTCCGCATGATTAAATTTATCTTTTGTAATCAACTGTCTGGGAGATGTAAACAATGAAATGCATATCTCCATGATGAAAATTCTACACAGATTAAGAGTTAAATGATGTTTTCTAGTTCTGCTTATTTACTGTTTTTTGTCACTTGTGTGACCAGTGCAAACAGAGAATGTTCAACAGATCAATTTTCATGTTGGCTAGCTTCTACATCTTATCCTTAAAGATTCTGTAATTAACTCTAAAACCTCACAGTCTCATTCCTGATTAAGGGTTTTTGCCCGAAACATCAATTTTCCTTTTCCTCGCATGCTGTCTGACCTGCTGTGCTTTTCCAGCACCACACTCTTGACTCTAATCTCCAGCATCTGCAGTCCTCACTTTCGCCTGTAACGATTTTAAGGTGGGGCCAAAAATACTAACTAAAATGGCCACGAGAATTATGTCACAAGTTGGCCAAATTTCACAAAATCAATGTGGATTAGGCTAAAGACAAAAAAGAGCTTTTTCCTCAAGGACATTGAAGGCAGCCAGATGCCTCCATGTTAGGTGTGAAAAGGCCGTTGACTCTTATTTGGATTTAGGCTGAAACTTTATTGCTGGAACAGCACAGCAGGTCAGGCAGCATCCAGGGAACAGGAGATTCGACGTTTCGGGCACAGGCCCTTCTTCAGGAATGAGCAGAGAAAGGGCCTGTGCCCGAAACGTCGAATCTCCTGTTCCCTGGATGCTGCCTGACCTGCTGTGCTGTTCCAGCAATAAAATTTCAGCTTTGATCTCCAGCGTCTGCAGACCTCACTTTCTCCTCTTATTTGGATTTACCAATATTAAGAGTAATTTAACATGCTGGAGTTAGAACTTGGCCTATCAAACATGTAAACAAAATTTCAGTACATGGGGAATATACAAATAATTGCTATTTCAAGGAATTTTCTTTGCAGGGCAAAATTGAAGGATTTTATACTGTAGAAGTGACCATGCTGATAATCCTGTCTTTCTGTCTGTTGAGACAAAAACCACTTTGATCCTTCGGAAACAATAAAGAAGAAATACCAGTGCACTGAGAACTTTAAAAGTAAGGCCCAATGGTGTCAGAGGGTCAGTACTGATAGAGTGGAGCGTTTTCAGTGGATCATTACTAAGGAGTGCTGCACAGTCTATGGGTCAAAGTAAAACGAGAGCTGCACCAATGAAAGGTCTTAGTTAAGGGAACTGCACTGTTGGAACTGTGTCTTTTGGATGAAACAATAAATGAAACTCCACCTGCCTTGGGCTGGATATCACAGATCTCGTGACTAATATTCGAGCATACAAATGATTAAGAAGGCTAATGGAGTGCTCTCCTTCTATATGAGAGGAATTTAATGAGGAAATATTATGCTTAAATTATAGGGGCATTGATGACACCAAATCTAGGACACTGTTTGCATTTTTGAACTTATTTAATGAAGGATATAAGTCTGTTGGAGGCAGTTCACTAGAATTCACTAGATTGATAACTGGAATGAATGGATTGTCTTATGAGGATGGGTTGGTCAGGCTGAACATATTTCAGCTGGAGTTTAGAAGAGCGAGGGGTGACTTGATTGAAGTTTCTATGATCTTAAATGGTCTTGATAAAGTGGATGTGGAATGGCAGTTAATACTTGTAGGTGAGTCCAGAACTAGGGGAAACTATTTTAAAATAAATGTTTGACATTCTTGGAGAGAAATGAGGGGAAATATTTTCTGAGGTTTGTGTGACTTGGAACTCTTTGCCTGTGGTAGATGAAGAGTCCTTGAATATTTTAAAGGTGGAGTGAGAAATTCTTGTTAGTCAAGGGGTTCCAAGATTATAGGGATGGATGGGAATGCGGAATTTGAAACAGAAATGAACAGTCGTGATTTTATCGAATAGCAGAGCCAACTTGAGGGACCGAATTTCTGTTCCTAATTCATATTTCTGATGGCCTCAGGCTTATGTGAGTAGACACAATGAAATAGCAAATGCTGATTCTTTTTCATATGTTAAAGACTTTTCCATTCAAAGATTACAGGTCAGGAGATTTAAATACTTTTACAGCTGTGTCATGCCTCACTGGGATAGCAAGCTGGAAATCAAGGCCCACTATTTCTGGAGTAATCACAGAAGTTAAAGGATTTTATTAGAGTATGCAAAATTACCCAATTTACTTATCTTTTTGGATGCAGGTTAATACAAAGCAGGATTTTGTACTTAACAAGAATCATAATTAATGAAACATAAATGGATTCTAGCTACAAGTTAAACATCTATGGATTGTCAACATTTAACACTTAATAGTTAAACCTCTAACTCCCATACAATTCCGCACATATGCACACAGGCAGGCAAAAGAATATTGGTGTTATGGTTAGAAAGAAAATCTGGAAAACAGTTTAATGACTCTAGTTTGCAAGGTTTGCTGAAATTAGTCTTTTTGCTTACCAGTGAGAATGTGTATTGGGTATGAGCAGATAGGGAAAGAGCTAGGTTTTGACTTTTGTGAAACAAGAAGTTCAGCTGAGCATGATTCAGATCGGATAAGAACTTACAGTTAACAATGGGGTGCTTAAGGCAAGGGTAATGAGTTAACAAGATGGTAAAGCATTCATTATGTAGAACCATTTAACAATGTTAGAAGCATTCAGTATGTAAGGTCAGTTTAATAAGGTGAAAAGAATTCATTATGTGAAGCCAGTTAAGGTTACGAATATTCATTGTGTAACAGCGAGTGGCTTAATCTTTACTGTTGATGCTTGCTGATTGTAACGGTCACCCAATCAATATGTATTTTGCCTTATCTGGTTGCTTCTCCCTGTAAAATTATGATATAATTCATTAAGAAACTGCTATTCCAGAGAGGACCATGAACTCATGTCCCTGTGCACATGGGCGATCGTTCTCTCTCCCTCCAGGGCCCGGAATAAAGATGAAAGAGTTTTGCTTCAACTGAGGGGGGAACGGGATGACACCAGGACTTGTTGATCTTCAGTCCCTCTTCTCCAGGTACTTTCACTCACTTGTAGGAGGCACAAAGCAACTGGTTCACAAATTGTAAAGTATTTTATTTATTGCTTAAAACCCACAGCTTACAGCAATTAGTGAGGGGAAATAAAAATACAATTCTTCAGGATAAGGTACTTTTACTGCAGAGAAAGACCACCTCCTGTTTCAGAGGTGTGAAGGATTCTGACCATATTGTTTGCATCCATAAACTGATCAGATGCCAAGAAGTTAATCACACAGTTATTGACAGGCAAGAAGTCTTTTGTCATTGACAACTGGTCACAACACCGCAGATGGAATGTGTCGCCAGCTCAATCTTTGTGCATACCCCCTGGTGCTAGCTCATCTGTAGTAATCTTCCCTTAGTTGCTTGAACAAGTAACAGTATGAACCCCTGTTAAAATGAGTGTTGGTATCTTGCTTTTAAAAGGTTTATCAATTCCCTCTACAATTCTTTTCCTATTTCAGTCTGCAATCAAAAATGCAAAAAAAGGAAGTAATTTTGGTGTTTGCACTTGCCTATTCTAATGAGCTTTTTCTTTTGTAGTGCATTCATGTTCACTTTGAACAATTTTAACAGGAACTGGATCTCTCTCAAAAGTGTTCCTCACAAAACCGAAAGGTTCTTTTCCTCCCAAAGTGACTTTAGTAGCTTTAGACTGTTTTCTGAAATATTGTAAAACACTACAAGTTGTGTTTTTGATATTCCACAAGTGAACATTTGATCTGTTTGAAGACAGTGCAGCAACCTTAGTGAATTATGGATGTGAAAAGTACAAACCTTCCCTGTTTATCCTCAGTGAAAACGATGAGTGCTTGTTATGGGGTGGACTTCAGGAATTGGAGTTTGTGTGATTTTGGATAAGCTGGAGATCATCACAAGGTCTGAATTTATAAAAATTCAGACCTTGGTGAATTTGATATTTTAAAACTTGCTTGTAATATTTGGGTACAGAGTGTTCCTCGTCTAACAATTTATATTATGTAAGATTCTTTGGAATGGTCAAAAGACATGTTTAGCTGCGAATTATTAATGTGTCACTAGCTCCATACAAAGATGGATTATATGTACGTTGGTATGTATGAACAAAGCTTCAGGATTTACCTTTCTCAGGGGATTTACTGTTTGGGAGATGAGTACAGTATGTATGGGCATTTGGATGATTTTCAAAATGTCAGCCAAGTGTTTGTGAATAAGCGGAGTGGGAAGCAGTGTCAATATTGAAAAGTGGTGGGATGGAGATAACAATGCAGGGTAGGTGGAATGGTGCGAAATGAGGATGATACTGAATGAGATAGGACAGTCTGAGTAGCATGAGGGCATGAGAGAGATGGTTTAGGAAGAGTGAAAAGGCAAGTGAAGAGATGTCACGAGATGGTGGGAAAGGCATGGAAAATTCTGTCATTGGAGGGATGGCGTAGGATAGGATGGGATGGGGTTCGCACAGGAGAGAATGCCTGACAATGGCTGGACGAATGAATTAATGAAATTGGTTAAGTTTGGCAATTAGATTGTGGAGTCATGATTGGTATGGAAATATTCTGGAATCAGGATGGGGAGATGGAAAGAAAATCTGATGGCACCAGAAGGATTGATAGTTAGATGGGAGTGGCATTGGATGTATGTTATTGGAGGGAACATGTAGCATGGAAAGCATGGATATGGATGGGCCTGGTATGGAAAGATAATTTGGAATAAGGAATGAGTGAGCTAATGGATGATTGGATTGTAATTAAAGGAATAACATGGGATGGAGATGGTGTGAGCAATAGAAATAGTACAGAAGGGGTGACAAGGGAAGGTTAAGATGGTCTAAGATGAGTGGGAGGGATGTGAAGGTTGCATTAGCATTGGGGACTAGATAGAATAAGTGGCATGGGAAGAATGGATGAAATGAAGAAATTGATTAAATATGTTAGTTTGACAGCAGGGTCAGACCAGTAAAAAAAATGAAATTGGAGTAGAAGGGAGAAGTGTGGAGGAGTATTTGAAACAATATTGACACCAGGTCTCTGGGGTTCAATACTTCAAGCAAGTTTTATTTGCACTGATCGGGAGACAACTTTATACTGTTTAAGTCAGTAGACTTCTCCAACAACATCGATTCAAGTAGTTTACATGCTATTCTAATTGTGTTATAATCATTGAATGCCTACACCAGGGCTGGTACTGTTATCTAGGGTTTTAATTTAGAATATCACAACAATGACACACGATCACCATCATCATGCAATTTAATTAAGAAATGGAGGAGGCTTTTGTTTCAACCAAATGGCTCTGGACAACATGCATTCACCCTTGTCACAGAAGATATTTTATATAAAGAAAATATTTTATATAAAGATCAGCTTGCAAACAGCTATACCTCATATTGATTGAATGTATGGTTTACAGTTGCAAAAATAACATCAGCATTGGGTGTCCAGAACAGACTTGCCAGATCATACACCAGTTATCCAATGGGATGACCTCAGGAGATGTGTTTATGATTTTGGTTACTGGAGCATTCTGTGACTCATGTCTCCAATAAAGTTACATTGTTGTCTTTGCTTTTGTAAGCTTAGCGTTTGAGAATCATTTTTTAACTTAATACATAATTGCTGTTTGGGCTCAAAAAACCCCATTTCAAGTTGGCTTGAATAGCATGGGTTGGGGATAACATGAGAAGAATTTGAAAAGATAGAATGGTACCTAATGAGTGGGAGCAGCGAAGGTATCAGAGGGATAGCATGGAATGGAGATGTCATTTAAGAGTTGGCATGATGTGGAAATTGTACTAGAGGAAGGGATAACATGGGAAGGATTAAATGGCTTGGGATAAGTGTGGAACTGGGAGAGGGCATGGGAAGGATGGAATATCATGGGAGGTGCGTAAGTTTATTGAATTGGTTAAGGTACACTAGTTTGATGGCAAATAGTTTGCTAGATTGTACTTTTCTGCTTTTATTATACTAATTATCACAGAAATTACAGTTGTGAAGGTCATTTGTAAAATAAGCATTTCTTCTCATTATTTCCATGATTTTGTCATCTCTTATCAGACTGTTTTTAACTAATTGAGGAAAAGGAATGAAGGCAGATCTGAGAATAGCATTGCGTTATCACTTTTTAAAATTTTTGCAATTTGTCACTTGTTTTGAGAATACATTTCAATCGATCAATTAATACACTTGGACAATTGATGCCAAATGACAGAGGGCAAGTTAAAAATGTATGAGATTTTGTTTAATCTGTAGACATTTAAATTCATATAGTAGCTTCGGTGATCATCTAGTGAAGAGGCAGGAAATTGAAGAATATGTACCGGACCATGTGCAGGCAGATGGGATTATTGGAGAATGGCATCATGCTTGTCACAGACCTGGTGTGCCACAGGTCCCGTTCCTCTGCTGTACTGTTCAATGTTTTATGTTTACCAGTGCAGAAAAGCAAATATCTAAAACAAGAGTTGACTCAATGAGATTTGTCAAGTTTCTGATAAGCCAGCCACATGCATGGGGGCCACATCAATCACTGCTTTTATTTTAATTGTAATTTAATTTAGTTTAATTGAAACCTAAACTGAGTCCACAACTGATGATGAGGGGTGACTCAAAACCAGCAAAAGAATTGGGTGAGACCAGTCACAACGTAACAGTAAATTCTCATTGAAATTTTTATAGATCCACTTCCTACCTGACCCCCGGCTAAATTGACAGGGTGATGGTTGGGCATTACAATGGCAGTAGGTCACACAATATAGTCTGTTTGTTAGATTTGGGGGTGGTGGCATCAGTGAAGCACAGGTCAGGAAGCTCACTTCTTGCAGCTTGGTGTTTGGGGAAATTAGCTGATGATGTGAGAGATATCATCACAGCCTGCAGGGAGGTTTGTTTCTTAAAAATATTCATTCATGGGATGTGGCCATTGATGGGTATGGCAGTTTCTATTGTATATTCCCAGTTGTATTTGAGAAGATGATGATGTGCAGCCTTTTGAATCAGTGTAATCCTTATGGTAAGTGGACCCACAGCGCGGTTAGCGACAATGGAGAAACAGCAACATAGTTCCAAGTTTGATATTAAATGGGTTGGGATGAAGCTGCACATGGTGATGTTCCAGCATAACTTCAACCTTTTGTCTTTTTTGGTGGTAGTGGTTATGGGTACCAGGTTATAATATTACAAAAGGTGATATATTATTCAGCAATCTCTGACCCACAAAATTTTGTGGATGTTTTTAATTCTGATTTTCCAGATTTGTACTAATCTGTTAAGTAAGATTGTAAACATAAGAATTAGGAGCAGGTTTGGGCTACTTGTTCCCCTGGGCTTTTATCACCATTCAGTAAAATCAGGGCTGAATTGATTTTTTTTTCCATGTTCCTGCTTAGCCCAAATAATCTTTCACACCCTTGGATCTAACCATCTCTGCTTTAAAAATACTTAGTTTTTCTTTCCATTGTCTTTTGTAGTAGAGAGTTTCAAAGACTCCTCTCCCTTTAAGAGAAAAAGTTCTCATCTCTGCCTTAAATGGGCAACCAGTTATTTGGAAACAGTGACTCCTCATTCTAGATTCTCCCACAAAGGAAACACCTTTTCCATGTGGACTCTGCCAAAATCCCTCAGGTTCTTGATATTTTCAATCAACTAATTTCTTATTTTTCCAAATTCTAGTATATTCAAACCTTTCCTTTTGAGATAAACTGCCCATTCCAGGTATTAGTGTAGTTGAGTATTGTAGTAAACCTAATACTAATACGCCCTTTGTTTTTCACACCAAGGTGTTTAACTTTATATTTATTCATGTTGTATTTCACCTGCCATGTAATTTTGCACTCACTCATTTTGTTTAAATGATACTGAAGTCTCCTTACATCCTTCTTATAACTTTAAATCCTGCCTTGTTTTGTGTTACCAAACTTGGAAACATTGCACTTGATTCTGACACCCAGGTCATTTATGTATATCATGAATAGCTGGGGCCCAAGCATGGATCCTTGGGTCCCCCACTGGTCTCTGGCTGCCATACAAAAAAAATCCAATTTATTCCCACTCTGTTTCCTGTCTATCAACCAATTTTCAATCCATGTCAATATATTACCCTGTAGCCCATGTGCTTAAACTTTGCTCTTAGGTATGACCTTATCAAAAAGCCTTCTGAAAAACCAAATACACAGTCTTATCTATTTTACTAGCTGCATCCTCAAAAATTAAGCATGATTTATCTTTTATAAATCCAGGCTGCTTTTCTGCAATACTGTTAATGCTTTCCATATGTTCTGTTATCACATTACTTATAATAGACTCTAGCATTTTCTCCACTACTGATGTTAAGATAACTGGTCTGTAATTCTGTTTTTATTTCTCTCCCTATCTTTTTAAATAGCGGGGTTACATTTACCTCCCTCCAATCTGTAGGAATTATTCTAGAGTTTATAGAATTTAGAAAGATGGCCATCAACATATCCAATAATTCCCAGGTCACTTGTTTTAGTACTCTGGGATGTAGATTATCAGGCTGTGCTGATTTGTTAGCTTTTAACCCCATTGATTTGCATAACACAGTTTTCTTGTGCATACAATTTTCTTTCAGTTCTGCCCTTTCACTAGCCACTTGGTTCCCTAACATTTCTGGGAGGTTATTTGTGGCCTCTTGTGTGAAGACAGAACTAAAGTATGTGTTCAATTCCTCTGCCATTTCTTTTTCCCAATTGTAATTACCCTGGCTTCTGGCTGTAAAAGTACATTTGTCTTTAAGTATCACCTTCTCTCCACATATTTATAGAAACTTTTATAATCAGTTTCTATGTTCCCTGTAGTTTTACTCCTGTTGTCAATTCTCCCCCACCTTAATCAAGTATTTTGTTCCTGTATTGCTGAATGCTAAAATGTTCCCAATCCTCAAGCTTGTTGCTTTTTTTCCTGGCATTTATATATTTCCCTTCTTTGGATCTAATAGTATCCGTGATTTCTTTTGTGAGTCACAGTTCAGTCACCTTTCTCCTTTTTGTGCCTGATAGCAATGAATAATTGTTATAATTGGTACACCATGTGTTTTATATATTACCCACTTCCTATTCACCATTAACCCCTTTAGTGAGGTTTCCCAAACCATACTTGCCACTTTGAGCCTCATATCCTTATATTCCCTTATTTAGATTCAAAACCCCACTTTCAGATTAGAATGCTTTGCACTCCATCTTCATGAAAAATTCAACCATACTATGGTTGTACTTTCCATGGGGACCCTGAACAATAATGTTATTAATTAATCCTTTTTCATTGCACAGTATCTAGTTTAGAATAGCCTGTTCTCAGCTTGGTTCCTCCAGATATTGGTCAAACCCCGCCCCAATCTTCCACAACAGCCCCCCACCCTCCACCTAATCTCTACCACTGTTTTGGAGTCTAAAGGCAACCCCCAACAGTGCTCAATAAAAACTGTTCTGCAAGAGGGTCACCTGACCTGAAACGTTAACTTTGGTTTCTCTTCACAGAAGCTGCTAGACCTACTCCAGCAACTTCTGTTTTATCCCCAATAATGCTTTCTGCCTTTCGGTGTCTCTTATAGTTTCTACATGATTTTTTTTGAATTAATATCCTTCTTCATTATTTCATTAATTTTACTCATTTATGAACAATGCAACCCCACCTCCTTTCCCTCTTTGTCTGTACTTAGTGAATCATTAATGTCCCTCAATATTTGGCTCCCATTTTGTCACACTTTTTCATGCAGAGGGTGGTGCATGTATGGAATGAGCTGCCAGAGGAAGTGGTGGAACATGGTACAATTCTAGCATTTAAAAGGCATCTGGATGGGTATATGAATAGGAAAGGTTTAGAAGCATATGGCCCAAGTGCTGGCAGATGGGACTAGATTAATTTAGGATATCTGGATGACATGGACAAGTTGGACCAAATGGTCTGTTTCCTTTGGTGTACATCTCTATGACTGTCTCCTCAACTGTATCTGTGTTATGTACGCTTACAACTATTTGTGCTGTGATTTAATCTCCCTCATTGTGAATACTCCATGCATTAAGACACAAAACTTTCAGACTTGTCTTTTTAACCTTGTCAGTCATCTTAGCTATACTTTGCACTTTGGCTCCATTTCTTTATCTTCCCTTTTTTATTGCCTTCCATTTTTGTTTATTACCTTTATGTCTTTTGTTTCCATCTTTGTTTCTCCCTCCTCCGACGCCCTGCTCAGGTACACATTCCCCTGCCATTCTATTCAAATGCTCCCGAACAGCACCAGCAAACCAAAGATGTTGGCCTCGACCTGCCCAGATGCAACCCATCCTGCTTCTACTGGTCTCACCTTCCCTCGAATCAGCTCCAGTGTACCAGGAATTTGAATTCCTCCCTCCTACACGTTTTTCCAGCCTTGTCTTCACCTAGTATATCCTGTTATTTTTATTCTCGCTTAGCACGTGGCACCGGAAATCATTTTGAGATTACTACCTTTTGAGGCTCTACTTTCGAATTTGCATCCGAACTCCCTGTATTCCGTTCGTAGGTTTCAAAATGTCATAGGTACCAGTATGTAACACAATCACTGGCTGTGCATTCTTCTTGTTCAGAATGGAGCCCTGAAGCTGTTGTGAGGCATCATTAACCATGGCACCGGGAAGACAGTATACCATCCTGGAGTCTTATTTTAAGTTACTGAATTGCATGTCTGTTTCCCTTACCACTAGATTGTCAATCGTGATAGCCTTGTTATTCTTATTCCTCCCCTGTCATACAATGCAGCCACACATGGTACCATGAACTTGATTGCTGCTATCCTACAAGACGATAAGGAGGAGGAGGAGAAGTAGTCCATTCAGCCAGTTGAATCTGCTGTACCATTTAATGAGATCATGGCTAATTGATAATCCTCAACTCTGCTTTCCTGCTTTTTCCCTACTACTCTTGATTTTCTTGCTGATTAAAAATCTTTCTTTCCCCGAGAAGTCGTCTTCTCCCCGACTCAATCATACCCAAGATGCTATATCTGTGAGGGGACTTGTGCGCTGTCTGCCTTCTCTACATTGCCTGGTGGTCACCAATCCCCTTTTTGCCTATTAAGTCTTTACCTGCAATGCGACCATCTCAATCTGAATGTACGTTCTGCTGCTTCAGTTTCGAAATGCAGATAGGCAGTAGCTGCAACTGGATGCAGTTCTTGCACATGTGGTCGCAATGTGCAGGAGGGACATACCATGTGTATGAGCTCTGCTGCCATGACTTCCCTTTAGATTAAGTTTATTAGTTTAAAACTAATTATGCTAGGTGTTTTATTTCACTCTAAGCACTCCTGCTACAATGTAAAGTCCTTAAGTTTTAACTTTGCTTTTCCTTATTTTATTTTCATTATATGAGATAGCTGGAACTTTTGTATACAGCTTAGGCCACTACCTCACAGGAAAGTTTCTGTTTGCCCTATCAATGCTCCCATAATTTTATACATCTCAATCATTTCTCTCTTTAGTTTCCTCTGCTTTGATGAAACCAATTCCAGTATATTCGATTTCCCTCTTTATGACTAAAACGCCAGCCAGACCATTCAAAAAATTAAAACGGAAAGTGACAACTTTTCCTTGTGATTTGTAGGTTGATTAATATTATGCAGCTTCTCAGCTATAGTTCTTAAATTGTCTTCCTTTACACTTTTGGCTCATGAGTTTAAACTCTTTGAGGTATTTTGGCTTTTTTTGATTTCTTATGTTGTAGGTCCTATATATACTAATAGAATTTAAGAATGCATGTATTTTAAGTATTTTAAAAGTATTGGAAGTTGGCTTTTCTTTGTTTGTTCAATTATACCATATGAGCAAACAAGTCTATTTCATTGTTGTGGTTCTGTTTGCCGAGCTGGGAATTTGTGTTGCAGACGTTTCGTCCCCTGTCTAGGTGACATCCTCAGTGCTTGGGAGCCTCCTGTGAAGCGCTTCTGTGATGTTTCCTCAGGCATTTATAGTGGTTTGTCTCTGCCATTTCTGGTTGTCAGTTCCAGCTGTCCGCTGCAATGACCGGTATATTGGGTCCAGGTCGATGTGTTTGTTGATAGAATCTGTGGATGAGTGCCATGCCTCTAGGAATTCCCTGGCTGTTCTCTGTTTGGCTTGTCCTATAATAGTAGTGTTGTCCCAGTCGAACTCATGTTGCTTGTCATCTGCGTGTGTGGCTACTAAGGATAGCTGGTCGTGTCGTTTCGTGGCTAGTTGGTGTTCATGGATACGGATTGTTAGCTGTCTTCCTGTTTGTCCTATGTAGTGTTTTGTGAGTTGGTGGCTTTGAAGTAGATGCCTGTGTTGAGTTGGTCGCCAGAGATGGAGCTGGTGAAGACCAGGAAGGGGAGGGAAGTGTCAGAGATGGTCCAGGTGAACTTGTGGTCAGGGTGGAAGGTATTCATGAAGTTGATCAACTGTTCAAACCCCTCATGGGAGCATGAGGTGACGCCAATACAGTCATCAATGTAGCGGAAGAAAAGGTAGGGGATGGTGCTAGTTCCATGCTGTGGGTTCCATGGCTACCCCTTTGGTCTGAAGGAAGTGGGAGGATTCAGAGAAGAAGTTGTTGAGGGTGAGGACCTGTTCCGCCAATCAAATGAGTGTGTTTGTGGAGGGTAACTGTTAAGGGCAGTAGGAGTAGAAGGAATGTAAAGCTTACAGGCCTTCACCATGGCAGATGGACTTGTATGGGGTCTGGATGCCCATTGTGAAGATAAGGCGTTGGGCCTGGGGAAGTATAGGTCATGGAGGAGATGGAGGGCGTGGATGGTGGATGATTTCTAAGCAATATTTTCATATCCCCATTATGTGAACTGTTCATTTAAAAAAAAAGTGAACTAAACAGGAGATACAGCTTCCATGTCTTTTGATAAAATTGTTTGCTTCAATTCTGATTTTTTTCCTATTCGTGATTCGTGCTGTGGTCAAGTGGATTACAATGGACATTTTAAAGCCATTGCTTCTATTACTTGTAGAAACCATTTTCATCCATGAAAAACTCAGGGTGAAAATTAGATGATGGGATTTGAAGCTCAGTAGTCTATATTATATTGCTATTCTGACAATTATGAAAAGCACTATTCAAATACATGTTTCTTCTATAGTTGCTGAATTGGGTTTTCACTTTCGCTAGGATGAATGTTAGAATAGGAAAAAGATGGTGGAAGTGAGGGATTTAGGATGGTGAGGAGAGTGGAGCAGGGTAACAAAAATAAGAGAAAAAATAATAATAGAGTACAGTGAATGATTACTTGTTCAAAATCTCACTTCCTAACTATGGCATGGAGTGAGGACGTGAAGTGGAGGAAGCTGTACTGTCTCACAGCTAGTTCTTTCTGGCGGCCGATGGGGAATAGGTTATCTCTGGGGATTAAGAGGATAATCTTAAAATTAAAACTAAGCAGTTCAGGGTAATGTTAGGAACATTAGCTGTATATGTATTGAGTGTGGCATTTTTTGGCATTACAAAACTGGAGGGGGTACATCATATGCATGTACAAATGTAGTCAGTGATATCAAAGACAGCAACATTGGCTGCATCTGTTGACACTCAGAACATATTTAAGCAAAAACCAATAAAAAGCTAGCAAGTAGATAAAATGAAAAGATTGAAGAAATCTTTTTAATATTTGTTTAATCATTTTTATTGTGCATTGTACATTTTCATAAGAATGAAAAAAGCAGAGATGAGCGTGTGCAGTCGTCAATTATCAGTGGATTGTTGGTGTTGGCAAACAGTTTGAACTAGATACAGAGCAATGATTAAACATAGTGTTACAGATTGCCCATGTTGGCACAATTGAATTGAAAGAAAATCAAATTATGAGATACACACATTTTACTCGCAGTATCTCAGTAATATCCAGAGTACAGTGATGAGTGGGATGGAAAAGGAGTTGAGTTTACCTCACCAGAGCTATTGGCATGGTTGAAATTTTATAGCTGAAGCATCTGGGAACTGTCAGGATAGCTGAATTAATGATCTAATTCATATCATATAATTAAGAATGTAAGATATCCCAAAAAAGAAAATCCAAAAATGGAACATAGAAAACAAGTAAATCTAAATTTCTCTCTGAAAGATTTTGGACATTTTCTGAGGGCATGAATGGATTTGGCATTTCATATCTCCAAGCTGTTACATGATATAACCTGAATTTAAATGAACAATGTACAGATGGAAATTGAAGATGCTCATATAATGAACATGTAGTGCAAGGGCAGCATCAAGATTCAAATGCACTTTATTGGAATTGTTGTTGGTTGCAGTCTTGAGCAGGAGGGACTTGCCTTTGAAAGTGATGTGTAATCTGGTTGTTAGAACGGAGTCATCTCTAAGTACAGACTTACTCAGAAAATGGACAGCAAGATTCTCCAAAGCATTATGACTCAATGAAATAAAGCATTGTCATATTTTCCCTTCAATAAAGTAGTTACAGTGTGGGAGATCACTACTTCTGCCATCAACTTTGTATCCTACCTTTTAAAGTTGCCACTTCATTCTGGATTAAAATCAGTTTTGATCTGTAAGCTCACGATTATAAAGAACCGAATGTATCTACCAAATCATTTGATCCAGCAGTCGGCAAAAGAAGTGACTTCATGTTCTAGGATGAAAATTCCTCATCTGATCACTTATACTGCCTTATTCAATTACTTTTAAATCATATTTTATTTCATGCATATGAATAATATATTTAGATATTGATGTTGATATCACTTTTGTACAGAACTGTATTTTCTTGTTATTTATGAATTTGTTTCGATAGGACTTCAAGTTTTAAATTGAGCCATTGAGTCACAGAAAGTTTGTTTCTACAGGTTTTCCACACATACTCTAACGAAGACTATGATAGGAGAAATGATGACGTGGATCCAGTTGCTGCATCTGCTGAATATGAACTGGAAAAACGAGTAGAGAGGCTTGATCTTTTTCCTGTTGAACTTGAAAAAGGTAGGAGTAAGAACCTAGGTTTGTTCTCAAATTTTTGATCTCTGCTCAACTCTGAAAAGATTATGAATAGATGCTAAATAGGCAATGTTAAGAAGAGATAATTGAAAATTGGTGCAAGAGCTTAGTTTTGTGGACAGTCTGAAAGGAGGAGGAGATGACTGTTGCAAAATAGTATCTAACCATCAGTTATGGTGGGTCATGCCACACAGTCATTCTGTGCTAGAAGTGAGCCACCCATTTAATTGGTAAACATTTAAGTGTAGTCATATAGACTCTCGTCTTAATCTTTAATTTTTTTTCATGGGAGGTATGCATTTGTTGAACATCTCTAATTTCCCTTAAGCAGATGTTGAAGTGCCTTCTTGAATTGTAATAGTCACTTTGGTGTTTGTACATGCAGAATTCTATTGGGGTCTGAGTTGAGGAATCTTGATCTAGTCATAATAGAGACATGGTGAAAATATAGTTTCATTTCAGGTTGATGTATGCCTTGAAGTGGAACTTGTGTCTGATGGTCTACCATGGATTCATTGTCCATGTCCTTCCAGGTGGTAGATATCACAGGTTTGCAAGCTACTGTTGAATGAACTGGTGAGTTACTGCCCTACCACTGTGTGCTGAAGGTGAAGGAAGTGAATAGTTTGTCTGGTGCACGGGATGCTGATCAAGAGAGCTGCTTTGTCTTAGCTGATGTTGAGATGCTTGTGCATTGTTGGAGCTGTACTCATCCAGGCAAGTGAAAAGTATTCCATCAACACTGACTTGTGCTTTGTAGGGATCATGCCTAGGCTTTGGGAGTCAAGACATAATAAAAGACTGCAGAATTCCCAGTCTCTGACCTGCTTCTGTAGTCATAGTGGTTTCATACTGCCCTGAGCATAGGAATTTAAATTTACTTTGCAGGTGTGTTAATTGGAGAGTTATTGCTGATAGCTTCTGCTTCATGGCTGATTTTGAATAGATTGTGAGGTCCAGTATTAAATGTCCCACTTGTTCCAATGCAAGGATAATTTTCATTGCCCAGTTTGTCTCAGCAGACTGACACTGTTCAGTTTCACCTGATGTCTTTTCTCATTGAGAGATGCAGTAAACTCGATGGGCAAAATGGTGTGCTTCTGCTCCAAGTCTTGCGGTTTTATGGAGTTGGGCCCTGAAATGCAGCGAAACTCTAGTTCTCTATCGTCTCTTTGCAAAGTATTAGCTATTGACCTTCAGATGATGCAAATTGCAGAACAACTTTATGTATTCAGTTCTGAAAAGGCATAGTATATTTATTAAAGGTTTTCCATGCAATTATTGAGGATTGTGAAATTCATTCTTGATACTGACATTAAAAATTCAAGGTTTATCATTTTTATGTAACAAAATTGTATGGATTTTAGGATTCTGTAAAAACAAAAACTGGAAAATGCAGGACATAAAGCAGCAACTGTAGAACTCCGACGTGGTTGGGTCTGAGGCAGTGGGCAGAGGAATATCTGACCAGCAGCAAAGATGGTGCCTGACGATCGTCGACTTTGTTCTTTGGGTCAGATGTAGACAGCTGCGAAATAATTGCGGAGGGATGGCAGTGCAAGCGTCGTTGATGAGCTGGCTCGGGACAGATGGATCTTCCTCAACCAATGTCTTTTCTTAAATTGTTCAAATCAGTGCCATTTAGTTGCAACACATGAAAGCTTTTCACTATTTTATTGGATTTTTACTGTAAAATACACGCAAAAATAAAATCAAAATCAGAAGGAGAAACCTGAATTTTTCTGGCTTAGAGGTGGGGGCATTATTGAAAAGGTATGAAATTTCATTGGAACAGCTCACCAACATTGTTCTATCATTCAATTACTTCCCAAGATGGGCACATAGGTTTTAATGGGAACCTGCATGGCAGCAGTTGGAAGCCACCGAAAGCTAAAAATAAATCATTTATCTGCAATTATTACATACCATAAGATTTTGCCTGGAGAGTATCAGCCCTCTGCTGTGTCAAGGGAAGAGCTTGGATCACGGTCGGTTTTACTGCAGGAAGTCTGAACTGTGACGGAGTTGTGGGTTTATTTTCCAGCAACAGAGGAGATTTATCTCCAGGGAGCAGTTCTGCTCTAGTAGCCATTTCAAAGACTGGTGTTTCCAGTAAATCTTCCCTTGCTTCAGTGGCAGCAGCTTCCTTCCAACTGAAGGCTCCACTGTCAGTGGAGTTTCTGCTGATAGCCAAGTATTGTCCACAATTTTAAGTTAGGCAATGGCCATCTCCATGGGTCGTGCTGAATGGATCTCTTGACACTGGAACCTAGCCATGATCTATCATTTTCCACAGGAGGATTCTTATTTGTCAGCATTGGGGAAAGTTTGAGTCCATTGTCCAGCCACTTGCTCTTCCTGACTTAATGAGCCAATGTCATGATCAAGACACGAATAGCAAAATTCAGTGCAATGTTTCAGGTCCCTGGACTTCCACCAAAATTTCAGGTTGCTCACTATATAATAAACTTTCAGCAAGTACGGAGAAGGGAATATGGATTAGAGAGGAAATATTTAAAGAGAAGATCTACTGTAGGTTAGAATGTAATTTTTAAAATTCATCCATGGGGTGTGAGCATTGCTGATTGGGCCAGTATATGTTGTCCACCTCAGTGCATTTCTTGTTAGTAGACATATAATGCTGTTGGGGAGGGAGATGAAGGATGGCAATTTGTTTCCAAGTCAGGATGTTGAGTGACTTGGAGGTGAACTTGCAAATGGTCATATTCTACTATTCTGTTGGACTTCATGCATCACTTTAGTCTTTCAATAAAATAGATTAGGTACTTTGTAGAGTGGTAGGCAAAAGTTTGTGACAAGCCTTCTCACATTGTTGGTGGGATGTGCCAATTAAAGACCAGAAAATATGTTTTTTATTTTCATGCATTTTCTGGTGCAGTGATAGGAAAAAATAGTATTGAGTGAAGCACAACAAATTTAAATGCTGATGGGTGCATGATCTGAATAAAATTAAAGGAGCATAAAGAGAGATTATTTTCTTAACCAATTTTTCAGCTATTTCTCTCCAAGAAATAATGATTCAAAGAACGAAGAAAATTTACAGCCCAGGAACTGGCCTTTTGGCCCTCTAAGCCTGAGCTGATCCAAATGTACTGTCTAAACCTGTCGGTCAATTCCTAAGCATCTGTATCCCTCTGCTCCCCACCTACTCATGCATCTGTCCAGATGCATCTTAAATGAAGCTACCGTGCCTGTCCCTACCATCTCTGCTGGCAACGCGTTCCAAACGCCCACCACCCTCTGTGTGAAGTACCTTAAACTTTCCACCTCTCACCTTGAAAGCGTGACCTCTCGTTATTGAATCCTTCACCCTGGGAAAAAGCTTGTCTCTATCCGCCCTGTCAATACCCTTTATGATTTTGTAAACCTCAATCAGGTCCCCCCTCAATCTCCTTTTTTCTAATGAAAATAAACCGAACCTACTCAACCTTTCTTCATAGCTAGCACCTTCCATATCAGGCAACATCCGCGTAAATCTTCTCTGCACCCTTTCCAAAGTGCCCACATCCTTTTGGTAATTTGGCGACCAGAACTGTACACAGTATTCTAAATGCAGCCGAACCAATGTCTTGAACAATTTTAACATGACTTGCCAGCTCTTATACTGAATACCCCGTCCGATGATTATATGCCTTCTTGACCACTCTATCCACCTGTGCAGCAACCTTCAGGGTATAATGGATCTGCACTCCCAGATCTCTCTGCCCATCAACTTTTCCCAAGGCTATTCACTGTATAATTCACTCTAGAATTAGTCTTGCCTAAATGCATCACCTCACATTTGTCTGGATTGAAAACCATCTGCCACTTTTCCGCACAACTCTCCAGTCTATCGATATCCTCCTATATTCTCTGACAGTCTATTATGCTTTCTGCTACTCCACCAATCTTCGTGTCATCTGCAAACTTGCTGATCATACCAACAGTGCCCTCTTCCAGATCATTTATGTATATTACAAACAACAGTGGCCCCCCAACTGATCCCTGTGGAGCACCACTGGTCACCTTTCTCCATTTCGAGAAACCTCCTTCAACTACTACTCTCTGTCTCCTGTTGCTCAACCAGTTCTTTATCCACCTAGATAGAAGCACACCATGTGACTTCACTTTCTCCATTAGTCTACCATTCAGTTGGAGCACATTTAACAAGTCTTCAACAAAGTGTTATGGACCAGACCAAAACCCTCAAAATATATTAAGAAGATAGCCTAAACCTTGTTTATTCATGTTTGTCTTATTTTAAAGTTAAGTATGAGTGTGGCGTTCCAGACGCAATTCAACTGGTCAAACTACCAGATTTGAAGCAAAACACACTTTATTAATACATGACAGTTAAAATACAAAAAAGAAAAAATAAAGAATTGGCTTAGTTAGAATTCTATTCAAAAACTTAACAAAGTGATAGATTACTTTACTACTGAACAGTCTATGACTTACACAGCCTTGGCAAAAGGCAAGTTCAGAAAAACATGTTTTCACATACAACACTAGTCCAGGAGGAAAACATCAAGAGAAGACTGAGAGAGTGTGGCATAAAGAGATCTACTGCAGCTTCCAAACCCTATTGAGACTCTAGCAACAACTGCTACTGAAAAACTAAAAAAACCTAGAAGTCTTAGTTCTATGAGAGTTCAACTGGTCAAACTACCAGATTTGAAGCAAAACACACTTTATTAATACATGACAGTTAAAATACAAAAAAGAAAAAATAAAGAACCACATCGATTCAAGCTGCTTCTATTGTTCCAATTTAAAAAAAACAAGGCCCCACAAACTGTTTACCTAGCATCTCTGCATAGACTGCTCATCACCTCTGCCTTAAAAACCTCTCTTCAAAAAAATCAGGACAAAATGCACCTCTTTAAGCCATAGTATTGTCACAAAAGTTTTATTTAAATATATCGTATTTTACAAGGGAAAGTGCTTTCAGATCACTTCTGATATGCCATCTAGACAATGGGAACTGCGCCAAATAAGTGATTGAGGTAAAAGAGTTAGATTTTAAAGAGGATCTTATGAGAGGAAAGATTTAAAGAGGAAGTTCTTGATGTAGGGCCTAATTGTCTGAAACCCAACGGCCAATTGCGCAGCAAGAGGGGAATGCACAGTGTTGAGAGATGATAAAGCCTGGATAGATGAAGGGTGGATGTTAGAGAGCATTAACAGTTTTAAACATGAGGAAAGCCTTTATTTGGAACTGTTGGGAAATGGAGTATGAATGATTGGCATTTGGGTAAGATAGGATAATGGCAAAGGAGACTTGGTAAAGTCCAAGTTATTAGAGAATGGAGACCAAGTAAGAGAGCTCTGTAATAGTTGAGTGGAGAAGAACAAAGTTTAGATATACATTTCACTTGTGGATAGCTTATGCTGAATGGATTGGGCAGTGTTGCAGAGATGGAGAGGATATAGGATTGTAAAATAACTTCAAGATCGAGTAGGATACCAATGTTACAAACTGGCTGGATAAGTCTGAAACAATGGTTGAGTGAATTAGATTCAATTGTAAGGTTTTGGACTGAATTACATGTCGGTTTATATATGGAAGTTGTTGCCATAATTTCACATGGTATTGTCAAGGTGACAACATGTCCATAACAGTGAGGCAATAATAATTCTTTGCTGGACTCCAGAGAAAACAATCCATGAAGAGGAGCCATTGCTGCAGGCATTTTGGTTACAATCTGGTAGAGTAAAACTGAGCTAAACAAAACAAAAGTGAAATAAAAATGGAAAGTCCTGGAGAAACAAGTTCAGCAGATCTGATAACGTGTGGAGAGAGAAACAGAGTAAAAATTTCTAATCCAATGATTCTTATTTGGAACTGTTCTCAGAAGAGTCATTGAACTTGAAATACTACCAGACAAAATGAGTTTCTCCAGTGCCTTCTATTTTTGTTTCAGATCTGCAACTGAAGTAGCATCTACAGTATTTCTTTTAACAGAGGAAAGGTGTTTAACCTGTCTGTAGACTGACCAAGAAGTGATAATGTGGTCATAGTTAGAGATTATGTAATTTATGACTGGAAAAGCTGGAGGATTGATTTATTCCTTATTTCCCCAGTTGAGGGATTTTGAGGCTAATTTTAGCATCCCTGTACCAATCTTGCTGATATCAAGTGGGTCAGCACACTTGGATTAAAATTGACTTATTTTTGCTTTGTGTGCATCAGCAACCAATTTGTAAGATATTACCATTTTAAAAGCTGGTGGTGATATATAAAGGACTTACATTTTATGAAAATACTATGTAGGAGAGAAGATCAACCATCGCTAACGTTTATTCAAACAATTTTATGCTGAAACTTGTAGAATTATTAAGATATTCCTGCTCTCCCAGTCATTAGCTGGCAGTTGTTTATTCACTTCGTACATGTAATGTAATAGTTGGTTGAGCAAAGGGAAGAGCTCCAATGCACCCAACAGAGCTTCAATGAATATAGAACATAGAACATAGAAGAATACAGCGCAGTACAGGCCCTTGGGCCCTCGATGTTGCGCCGATCCAAGCCCACCTAAACTACACTGTTCACCTCAACTCGGCCGCTGCTCCCACTCAAATATAGTTACTCACCAATAAATTATAAAGTTATCTTGCAGGGATGTTTGTAGTTCACGTGTCAATCTTTTTAGTTTAGAGGCAATGCAGGAAATGATGTCCTACAAACTACTGAGTTCTAATAAGTTAAAAACTTTTTAATTATAAGCCATCTTTTAAAATTGGATTGAAGATTAAGATTGTCTGAACTGCATTCTACATTGTATAATGTTGTGGTACATTGGATGATAGAGATAGCTGGCAGTAATTTTATGATGATGTACATCATGTTAACAGTAAGAAATCTCAAGCTTGTATAAGATACAGTTAATATAGATGATTACTGAATAATCTACTTAACTGTTCTGATTTTCCAGTTGTTTTTAGGTTTGTCAAAGGATTTTGCAATATCTAAAATCTTTAATCACAATCCTAATAGCTGGGATATTAGAATGGTTTTATTTTGTACAATAGCCAACTCTCAACCTGTACTTTATAAATTAGATTCCCTACAACGTGGAAACAGGCCCTTCGGCCCAACAAGTCCACACCGACCCTCCAAAGAGCCCACCCAGACCCATTTCCCTCTGACTAATGCAGCTAACACTATGGGCAATTTAGCATGACCAATTCACCTGACTTGCACATCTTTGGACTGTGGGAGGAAACCGGAGCACCCGGAGGAAACCCATGCAGACACTGGGAGAATGTGCAAACTCCACACAGACAGTCACCCAAGGCTGGAATTGAATCTGGGACCCTGGTGCTCTGAGGCAACAGTACTAACCACTGAGCCACCGTGCCGTCCTTTATACATCTTCAATGACTGAGCTTCAACAACCTTTCGAGGAAGGGAATGCCAAAGATTCCAACCCTCTGAATCAAATAAATTCTCCTCATCTTGGTCATAATTGGTTTCCCCCTTATTTTGAAATAGTGTCCCTGATTCTATACTCCCTAATGCAGGAAACATCTTTCCTGCATCAAGCTTATCTATTCCTTTAAGTATTTTGTAGATTTTAACGAGATCATTTCTTTTCTCTGAAGTTTCAAAGAATGAGTGATTTACCCAAACTTTCTTGTGACACTGCCATCACAGAAACAAGTCTGTGAATCCTTCTTGCACTCCCTCAATGGCAATAATATCCTTCCTATAGCAAGGAGACCAAAACTGCACACAGTACTCCAGGTGCAGTCTGACCAAAGTTTTTTACAATTGAAGTAATTAGATAAGATTCCCTACAGTGAGGAAACAGGCCCTTTGGCCCAACAAGTCCACACCGACCCTCCAGTGAGCAACCTACCCAGACCCATTCCCCTACTCTATGTTTTCTTTACCCCTGACTAATGCACCCAACACTACGGACAATTTAGCATGGCCAATTCACTGAACCTGCGCATCTTTGGACTGTGGGAGGAAACCGGAGCACCCGGAGGAAACCCACGCAGACACGGGGAGAATATGCAAACTCCACACAGACAGTTGCCTGAGGTGGGAATTGAACCCGAGTACCTGGCGATGCGAGGCAGCAGTGCTAGCCACTGCTGCCATCACTTCTTATGACACTGGGATGCCAGTGTCATAAGAAGAGAGGTTGGGTAAATCACTCATTCTTTGAAACTTCAGAGAATAGAAATGGTCTTGTTAAAATCTAATACTTTCCTACTTCTATACTCAAATCCTTTTGTGTTAAAGGCTAAAATGCCATTAGTGCTTCCTAAGCTATGTTTTACTGTACAGTTACAGCACAGGCATCTGACAATTTGGAAAATTGTCTATATGTGTCCTGACCACCGAAAGACAAATCCAGTCATTCCAATTACCATCCCGTCAATCTACTTTCAATTTTTGTAAGTGTGATGATGTTGATTTTTCTATTGTAGCAATCACTCGGCAATAACCTGTTTATCAAATTCATAACTATATGGCTTCAGATTTCATTACAACCAGTGTCTAAACATGCACAAAGGAGCTAAATTTCAGAAATAAGTGACTCTCTTGAATCAATGCAGCTTTTGAGTGTGGCATTAGGCACCCTAGCAAAACATAAGTAAATCGGAATTAGGGAAAACTGTTTGGAACTATAATAGCAGAAAGGAAGATTGTTGTGGTTCTTGGAGGCCAATCCACTCGGGCACTTGTTATGATTGCAGGAATTCCTCTGGGTGGGTCCAAATATCTTCAGTTCTTTAACCTAAGAAATAGCGCCACACCATTTTAGCCCCTCATGTCTGCTATGCCATTTCTATAAGATCATTCTCTTTTGTGCCAGCTTCTTTAGGTCTCAACTCCTTTATTTAAAAAATATACCTCTTTAAATACTTCCAGTGATCTCATCTCCACACTTGCATAGAGAGTTCCAGATATTCACTACTTCATGAAAGAAAAAAATCCTTTGCATCTCTGTTTTAAATGCGTATCCCCTTATTCTGTAACTATATCCTCTAACTTGAGATGCCCCAACAGCAGCAACATCCTCTCAACATTTATGCTCGCAGCCTCCTCAGCATCTTGTATGTTTAAAATTGCCTTATTGATGCCCAACCCTCAAACTTAAGGTCAGAATTAGAGGTATTTGAGGATTAAGGTAATGGAGTGGTCCATGTGTATGTGTAGCAAGACCGAGGTAATGTTCTGGCTGGGGCTGGTCATGTATGAGACAAAAGAAAGCCATTCAGCCTATTGAGTCCAATCTGGCTCCCCAGATGGCAGCCCAATCTGTCAGAGTCCCCTTTCTGATTCCATTTTGTTTTAAATTGACCTGTTCAGAGATAGTATTACACCCCTCTGGAGTAGATGGGACTTGAATCCAGATCTCTTAGCTCAGAGGTAGAGACACTACCACTGTGTCATGAGATCCCCTTTGTCTGAGTCAATTTAAAAAAAAAAAAGACCTATTTTCTAATCAATCTGTTCAGCGATGTTATTTTCGCACCTCTGGAGTAGATGGGACTTGAACCTTGGTCTAGGGGTAGGGACACTACCACTGTGCCACAAGAGATCACTAATTTTTTTTATTCAACCTACTTTTCTAATCAACCTGTTCAGAGATGTTATGACACACCTCTGGAGCAGGCGGGACTTCAACCCAGGTGCTTTGGTCCAGGTGTAAGGGCACTACCATATATCATGAGACCTACTTTGTCTGATTTCATTAACCCAGCAGGTTTATGACCTTCAAGTATGTCATCCAATTTCCTTGTGAAATCCATTGATTGTTTCTGCATCTGCTGATCTTGTGGATAGCATGTTCCAGATCATTTTAATTTGCTGTGTTAGAGAAAAAATGTTATTCCTCATAGTCCCCTGTATCTCATGTCCAAACCTTAAATCTTTGTCTTCTAGTCCCTCTCCCATCAGCAAAAGAGATCTTTTCCTTGTCTACCTTATCTAAGTCTGTCATGATCTTGTGCAACTCAACAATCTTCCCTTCCAAACCATGTAACTAAAAACATAGAAACTCAGAGCAGGAGTGGGTCATTTGGTCCTTTAAGCTGGCTCTACTGTTTAATATGGTCATGGCCGATCCTGTATAATGCCTTATTTCTGCTTGCTGCCCGTTTCCCCCCCACCCCCCCAATACCTCTTGATGTCTTTAAAATCTAAAGATGTATCTATCTTTTTTTAAAATATACTCAGCAATTTGGCTTCCACAGTCTTCCGTGATAGAGAATTCCACAGGTTCACAGCCCTTTGAGAAAAGACAACTTTCCTCATCTAGCCTACTCCATATTCTGAGACTGTGACCTCTAGTTCTAGACTCTCCAACCAGAGAAAACATCATTTCTGCATCTAGTTTATTCAACCCTGTTAAAATACTAGGACTATTAGAAATACCTACCTAACAGCAACTGTCAGATTTTCATAAAAAGGTGAACTATCATTTAAACTGATAGTTGCTGAGGTTGAGAGTGAATGCAGAACAGCAAAGATGGCTAACATAGAGCTCGCTTTCAGTCTCAGATTCTGTCTCTCTAATACTGACTGTTTCAGCTCCTTCTGTCACTGGGTTCCTATCTATAGATCTTGCTATTCCTCGAGAGACAGAATTTAGAATTGGAGGAGCAGCAAGTGCAAGAGAGAAGGAACCTGTAAATATTGGAGGTTGACGTCCAGTTATTTTGGCTTGTCACTTTGTAGGCATATAGGAGACTTGTAACTGCACAGTCACATAGAAACACAGAAAATATGAACACGAGTGGGAAATTGGCCCTTTGAGCTTGCTGCATCATTCATTGCAATCATAGCTGATCATCCAACTCGGAACCCTGTTCTTGCATTCGTCCCATACCCTTTGATCCACTGTAGCCCTATCTGATTCCTTGGACATATTCAATAATTTGATCTCAATCGCTTTCTCTGGCAGAGAATTCTGCAGGCTCACCACTCTGTGGTTGAAGAATGTTCAGATCGTATTCTGGTCTGGACTCAGCAGTCATTGGGCACATCCTTCCTGTGGCGAAAATGCAGACTGCAGATACTGGAGATCAGAGTCAAAATTAGAGTAGTGCTGGAAAAGCACAGCAGGTCTTCCTAATGAAGGGCTTTTGCCCGAAACATCGATTTTCCTGCTCCTCGGATGCTGCCTGACCTGCAGTACTTTTCCTGACACCCTTCCTGTATTTACCCCGTGGAGTTCTGTTAGAATTTTATAGGTTTCTATCAGACCCCCTCCATTATTCATATAAACTGTAATGAATATAATCTTAACCAATTCAGTCACTCTTCTTGCGTCAGTCCATCCATCTTGGGAATCAGTCTGGTAAGGAGAAAATGAGTACTGCAGATGCTGGAGATCAGAGTTGAAAAGTGTGGCGCTGGAAAAGCGCAGCATGTCAGGCAGATCCATAGATAGGAACCCAGTGACAGAAGGAGCTGAAACAGTCAGTATTAGAGAGACAGAATTGACGTTTCGGGAATGTGGTGTGGTGGAGGGAGGTGGGGGAAGGGGGCTGAGACACAAATAGGAGAGTGAGGGTAGGGCTGGGGAAGGCAACTGGGTAGGCGATAGGTAGATGGAGGCAGGGGACAATGGTGATGGGTTGAAGGGGGAGGTGGAACGGACAGGTGAGAAGGAAGATTGACAGGTAGGACACTTCAAGAGGGCAGTGCCGAGTTCAAGGGTTGGATCTGAGGTGAGATGGGGGTGGGGAGATGAGGAAATTGGTGAAATCAATGTTCATGCCTTGTGGTTGGAGGGTCCCAAGGTGGAAGATGAAGCATTCTTCCTGTAGGCATGGGGTGCTTTGGATATGGAAGTCGAGGCGGCCCAGGACTTGCATGACCTTCGCAAAATGGGATGGAGAGCTGAAGTGGTTGGCCACAGGGCTGTGGGGTTGTTTGATGCGTGCGTCCCAAAGATGTTCCCTGAAACATTCCACGAGTTGCCATCCTGTCTCCCCAACGCAGAGTAGACCACATCGAAAGCAATGGACACAATAGATCAGGTGTTTGGATGTGAAGGAAAATCTCTGCCAGATGTGGAAAGATCCTTTGTGGCCTTGAATGGAGGTGAAGGGGGAGGTGTGGGCACAGGTTTTACACCTCTTGCGGTGGCGGGGGTAGCTTGGTGGGGGGGGGGGGGGTGTGTGGACTTAACGAGGGAGTCATGGACAGAATGGTCTCTGTGGAATGCAGATGGGGTGTGGAGGGTAATATATCTCTGTTGGTGAGGTCTGATTGCAGGTAGCGGAAATAGCAGAGGGTAATGCTTTGAATTTGGAGATTAGTGGGGTGGAAGGTGAGGACCAGGGAGGTTCTATTCTTATTATGGTTGGAGGTATGGGGTTCATGGGTGGAGGTGCGGGAAGTGGAGGAAATGTACTGGAGGGCATTGTTGATCACCTAGGAGAGGAAATTGCAGTCCTTGAAATAGGAGTGCATCTGCGATGTCCTGGAGTGGAATTGCTTTTACTGGGAGCAGATATGGAGGGAGAATTGGGAGTAAGGGATAGCGTTTTTATCAGAGAGGGTTGGGAGGTATAGTCCAGGAGCTGTGGGGTTTGAAGTAGATGTCCGTGTTGAGTCGGTCATTGGAGATGGTGATGGGAGAGGTCCAGGAAGGGAATGGAGTTTTCTGAGATGGTCCAGGTGAACTTGAGGTCAGGATGGAAGATGTTTGTGAAGGGAGCTATGGAGTCAGGAAACCTAGCTTACAGTAGATTTGTCTGTCTGTCTGTCTGTCTTTGTCTGTCAGAGTTCTGTGTCCAAGTGCTCTGCCATGAAATGTTTTATAATGGTCTTCAGCATTTCCCCAAATATAGCTCTCGGGCTAACCAGTGTATAATTAACTGTTTTCTCTTTTTTTTTAAATAGTGGGCTCACGTTAGTGACCCTCCATCCATAGGAACTGTTCCAGAATCCAAAGAATATTAAAAGATGAACAGTTTATATCTATTTGTGTGACAAATTCATTCACTTTATTGCAAGTGCACCACACATTAAAACACAAGGCCTTAAGGCATGTTACATGTCATTTAGAGTCATAGAGATGTACAGCATGGAAACAGACCCTTCGGTCCAACCTGTCCATGCCGACCAGATATCCCAACCCAATCTAGTCCCACCTGCCAGCACCCAGCCCAGATCCCTCCAAACCCTTCCTATTCATATTCCCATCCAAATGCCTCTTAAATGTTGCAATTGTACCAGCCTCCACCACATCCTCTGGCAGCTCATTCCATACATGTACCACCCTCTGCGTGAAAAAGTTTCCCCTTAGGTCTCTTTTATATTTTTCCCCTCTCACCCTAAACCTATGCCCTCTAGTTCTGGACTCCTCGATCCCAGGGAAAATACTTTGTCTATTTATTCTATCCAAGACCCTCATAATTTTGTAAACCTCTATAAGGTCACCCCTCAGCCTCCGACGCTCCAGGGAAAACAGCCCTAGCCTGTTCAGCCTCTCCCTGTAGCTCAAATCCTCCAACCTTGGCAACATCCTTGTAAATCTTTTCTGAACCTTTCAAGTTTCACAACATCTTTCTGATAGGAAGGAGATCAGAATTGCATGCAGTATTCCAACAGTGGCATAACCAATGTCCTGTACAGCCGAAACATGACCTCCCAACTACTGTATTCAATACTCTGACCAATAAAAGAAAGCATAGCAAATGCCTTCTTCACTATCCTATCTACCTGCGACTCCACTTTCAGGGAGCTATGAACCTGCACTCCAAGGTCTCTTTGTTCAGCAACACTTCCTAGGACCTTACCATTAAGTGTATAAGTCCTGCTAAGATTTGCTTTCCCAAAATACAGCACCTCGCATTTATCTGAATTAAACTCCATCTGCCACTTCTCAGACCATTGGCCCATCTGGTCCAGATCCTGATTGTAATTTGAGGTAACCCTCTTCGCTGTCCACTACACCTCCAATTTTGGTGTCATCTGCAAACTAACTATCTGTACCTCTTATGCTCGCATCCAAATCATTTATGTAAATGACAAAAAATAGAGGACCCAGCACCGGTTCTTGTGGCACTCCATTGGTCACACGCCTCAAGTCTGAAAAACAACCCTCCACCACCACCCTCTGATTTCTACCTTTGAGCCAGTTCTGTATCCAAATGGCTAGTTCTCCCTGTATTCCATGAGAACTAACCTTGCTAATCAATCTCCCATGGGGAACCTTGTCGAACGCCTTACTGAAGTCCATATAGATCACATCTACTGCTCTGCCCTCATCAATCTTTGTTACTTCTTCAAAAAACTCAATCAAGTTTGTGAGACATGATTTCCCATGCGCAAAGCCATGTTGACTGTCCCTAATCAGTCCTTGCCTTTCCAAATACACGTACATCCTGTGTCTCAGGATTCCCTCAAAGAACTTGCCTACCACTGAGGTCAGGCTCACTGGTCTATAGTTCCCTGGCTTGTCTTTACCGCCCTTCTTAAACAGTGGCATCACGTTTGCCAACCTCCAGTCGTCCAGCACCTTACCTGTGACTATCAATGATACAAATATCTCAGCAAGAGGCCCAGCAATCACTTACACCTGATCAGGTCCTGGGGATTTATCCACCTTTAACCGTTTCAAGACATCCAGCACTTCTCCTTTGTAATCTGGACATTTTGCAAGATGTCACCATCTATTTCCCTACAGTCTATATCTTCCATATCCTTTTCATCAGTAAATACTGATGCAAAATATTCATTTAGTATTTTCCCCATTTTCTGTGGCTCCACACAAAGGCCGCCTTGCTGATCTTTGAGGGGCGCTATTCTCTCCCTAGTTACCCTTTTGTCCTTAATATATTTGTAAAACCCTTTGGATTCTCCATAATTCTATTTGCCAAAGTTATCTCATATCCCCATTTTGCCCTCCTGATTTCCCTCTTAAGTATACTCCTACTTCCTTTATACTCTTCTAAGGATTCACTCGATCTCTCCTGTCTATACCTGACATATGCTTCCTTCTTTTTCTTAATCAAACCCTCAATTTCTTTAGTCATCCAGCATTCCCTATACCTACCAGCCTTCCCTTTCACCCTGACAGGAATATACTTTCTCTG
>NC_057714.1:42074693-42190595 GCF_004010195.1 Chiloscyllium plagiosum | reverse complement strand
TGACAACCAGAAGCAGCAGATTCAAACCACTACAAATGCTGGAGGAAAGATCACAGAAGCGCTTCACAGGAGGCTCCCAAGCACTGAGGATGTCACCTAGACAGGGGACGAAACGTCTGCAACACAAATTCCTAGCTCAGTGAACAGAACCACAACAGTTTTTATGTCTATCTAATTTCTGTTTCATTGTGTCAAACACTTGATTAATCTGATCTTTGTTTATTATTGTCAAATAGGAATTTCAATGACTGAAACTAATTCATCTTCAGCAAAGATTCTTTGCATGGCAATCTTAGCTCATAAGTGATGATATCTTGTCTCTCAATTGAACTGATCTACCTTCAGGAAATTCTGCTGTCATGTGACAGTTGTATTCCTCAGCAACCTTGCGCTGTAGAAAATAGTGCTATGGAAAACCGCTATAGAAAATCATGCTGTAGAAGATCGCTATCGCTGGTCAATAGAAAGTTTGCGTTATCCAAACAATATCCACAATTCTTCAGTCGTGTTATAGCCAATTTATGCTGATGAAACATGCAATATAGCAGAATGACCCGTATGATGTATATAAATCACGAAAGTTATGTTGAAATTTTGTGGTTAGTATGAACTTCATCCTGTATTAAATGTTCTAATTACATGAAAAGCTATCATGTTGAAATGATGAGGGTACTTTGGTACCTCCCCCAGTATTGGTCTCATTGTCACTACCCACAGAACAGTCATTCACAAGGGATAAGGAGCCTGCAAAATAGGAGCTGAAACATGCAACCACCACTCATCTTCCTGTCTCAGCTGCATGACCGCTTAGCTCTTTCCACATGCAAGCCATTGAGATACATGCCTGCCTGTGCTTACCAGTTTGACCACAAACATCATGGGTGTTTTGAGCAATTACTGCTAAAAGCTGTTTTTGAGTTGAAAGTGTGGTTTGGGCTAACTTGTTGGTAACATGTGCAATCCAAAGAGCCATACAGTTGTTTATGGAACAGAAGAAGATAGTTTGGTCCCATTGAGCTCATTCTCATTAGTTCCATTACTCCATCTGTGGACCTGCAAATTTGATTCTTCCAAGTGCCAAACACATTTCCATTTGAAGTCATTAATTGTTTCAGCACTTTCGTTGGCAGGGTGTTTCACGTCATTGCCACTTGCAATGTAAAAATGTAATCGTCCCTTTCATTTACTGAAACTTTAATCTTGAATCTCTGTCTGCTAAACTTTATATTGTCACCTAAAAGTAGTAGATTTTCTTTGTCTACCTTGTATAAGTCTGTCATAATTTCAATCTCTCTTACACAAATGGGAACAACTTGAGATTTTCCAACCTCATCTTATAAGAATAAATCTCCATGCCTGTAACCATTCTGGTGGTACGTCTGTCCTGCACTTTCTCAAGGAATTTCACATTTTTCTTGATGCGTGGCGACCAGAACCAGACACAGTACTCTAGCTGTGTCCTAACCAGAGATTTATAAAAATTCAGCATAATGTCCCTTCTTTTGTACCTGATACCTCTATTTATGAAGCTCAAGATCCCATGTACTTTGCTTAGCATTCCCTCAATATGTTATGTCCCCTTAAAAGATCAGTAAACATGCATATCCTGACCCTTCTGTTTCTGCAAATTCTTTATAATTGTGTCATCAAGTAAATATTACCTCTCAGCATCACTTCTGCCAAAATGCATCCCCAAAAATGTTTCTATATTGAATTTCATCTGCCACTTTTCTGTACATTTTGCAGTCCTGTTCTTCTTACCACTTGTCATTTCTCCATTTCTGGTATCATTAGCAAATATTGAATTTTAACTCCATATTTTGTACATGATTTATATATAGCAAAGAAAGCAGTGGTCCCAACACTGATCCTTGGGAAAACCCTGGATGCTACCCTCCAATTCAAAAAAACAAACATATATAATGACAACTGCTCTATCCCATTCTCTCAACATATGTTTTGGTGATCAGATTTTTATGTGCTACTTTGGCAAACTCTTTTTCTTAAAATCCATTGGAGACAATATCGAGTGCATTTGCTTCATCAACTTGTGGATTCATAGACTCCCTACAGTGTGGAAACAGGCCTTTTGGCCCAAAATGTCCACGCCAACCCTTCGAAGAATAACCCACCCAGAACCATTCCTCTACATTTACGCCTGAGTAATGCATCTAACCTGCACATCCCTAAACACAATGGGCAATTTAGTGTGGCCAATTCACCTAACCTTTGGATTTTGGCAGGAAACCCACGCAGACACAGGAAGAATGTGTAAACTCTACACAGACAGTCACCGAAGGCTGGAATTGAACCTGGGTCCCTGGCGCTGTGAGTCAGCCATGTTGACCACTGAGCCACTGTTTCACCCTGTTTTACTTCATCAAAAAACTCAGTTGTATTCATCAAAGATGATGACTCTATACAAATTTATGCCTCCTCTTCTCTGATAATGGATTCCAAAACCTTACTCACCACTGAGGTTAAAGTAACAAGCCTGTACTTATTACAATCATAGAGATGTACAAAACAGAAACAGACTTTTCAGTCCAACTCGCCCATGCTGACCAGATATTCTAAATTAATCTAGTCCCATTTACCAGCACTTGGCCCATATCCCTCTAAACCTTTCCTATTCATGTGCCCATCCACATGCCTTTTAAATGTCATTGTACCAGCCTCCACCACTTCCTCTAGCAGCTCATTCCATACACGCACCACCTTCTTTGTGAAAAAGTTCTCTTAGGTCATTTTTAAATTTTTCCTCTCTCACCCTAAACCTATGCCCTCTAGTTCTGGACTCTTCTCCCTCCCATCACCAGGGAAAAGACTTAAGTCTATTTACCTTATCCACGCCCCTCATGATTTTATAAACCTCTGTAAGAACAACCCTCAGCCTCTGACATTCCAGGGAAAACAGCCCCAGCCTATTCAGCCTCTCCCTCTCGCTCAAGCGCTCAAACCCTGGCAATATCCTTGTAAATCTTTTCTGAACCCTTTGAAGTTAATCAACATCCTTCCTATTGGAGAGAGACCAGAATTGCACACAATAATCCAAAAGTGGCCTAACCAATGTCCTGTACAGCTGCATCATAACCTCTCAAGTCCTATACTCAATGTTCTGACCAATAAAGGAAAACATACTAAATGCCTCCTTCACTATCCTATCTACCTTAGACTCTACTTTCAAGGAACTATAAACCGGCATTCCAATCTCTCTTTATTCAGCAACACTCCCTGGGATCTTACCATTAAGTGTATAAGTCCTGCCCTCATTTGTCTTTCCAAAATGCAGCACCTTGCATTTATCTAAATTAAACTCCATTTGCCACTCCTCAGCCCATCTGATCAAGATCCTAGCGTACTCTGAGGTAACTTTCTTCACTGTCCACTACACCTCCAATATTGGTGTCATCTGCAAACTTACTAACTATGTCTCCTATGTTCACATCCAAATCATTTATATAAATGACAAAAAGCTGTGAACCCAGCACCGATTCTTGTGGCACACCACTGGTCACAGGCCTCCAGTCTGAAAAGCAACCCTCCACTACCACCCTGTCTTTTATCTTCATGCCAGTTCTGAATCCAAATGGCTAGTTCTCCCTGTATTCCATGTGATCTAACCTACCTTAACACCCTTTCTTGAATTAGGATGTCACACATGCTATTCCTCGATATTGTGGCACCCCATTACATTGTGACTGAATTGAAAGGTGGCAAGTCCTTTCACTATCTCCATCCCTGTTTTCTTTGGAAACCTGGGAAACAAGCCACCCAGACCAAATGACTTATCTATGCTAAAAATAACCAACCTTTCCATACTGCCACCTCTTTAATTTTCATACATACGTCCATGATCGCCGCTTCGACTAATATTTGATCAGATTTCTCTTCCTTAGTAGATAGCTAAACAAAGAAGTTAAGTATTCCAGCCTTGCCCTGTTCCTTTAAGCTTATTTCACTTCTTGTTTTGTAATAGGACCCTTTCATTTCTGATTTACTTATTGCTTACTAATTAAAAGTTTGAAAGAGGATTTTTGTATTCTCTTTTATGTTGTCTGCTGCCATCCTTTTCTTACACTATTTTTACCAGTTTTATTTTCTACTTTGCCTTCCTTTCAAGCTATGCTATTTGACCTGGTTCATGCACCTTTCTTCTGTGTTTCATCATATCTCTGTCCCCTTCATCATGCTTTGTTTTGCTTCCTTTGTCTTTATCTCCATGTTCAAATCAACCTAACCTGTACCTAAAGCATTTCTTCTTTAAGGATCACCTAGTGTCTTGTTGGAATTGTATATATTAGATTGCCCTTTACTCTTCTTCACTAATAATCTAAACTTTGATATAATTACTGATTTTGCCCAAATTTTCTCCCATTAACACTTAGCCCCCAGCACCTGATCTAACATTATCTTTGTTCTAGAAAGACCAAACATATACTAATCAAGGAAGCTCTCCTGATCGTATTTCAGAGATTCCCCCTCTTCCTTATCCTTGGCTCTTAAAATTATCCCAGTCAACATCTGAAACTCCCAATCATCCCATGCAGTCTTTCACATCTTGCATTTAATGTTTGTGAATTCCTGTCCCAGTCTGATTAATAGAACAATGTTTAAGACACACTGACAATTCCACCCAGTGTTCAAACAACATCCTCCAAAGGCACTTTCAAACTTGCTTTTAAATCCATTTGCCTTGTTTTTGGGCTTTCATTTGCCACGATAGTTCACGAGTTCATCTGTATAATCACTTACATAACTCCACCATTGATGCATATTACCCCAACGGACCCTTGTTCCTCTGTAGTTCAGGATCCATTTTGATCTTCCCATTTCCAGCGAGTGGAGACTTGAGCATATCTGACATAATGACTAGTTCATTAACTTTCATCAGATATGGCCGGATCATATCAACTGCTATCAGACTTATTTAAACTATCCACTTTTGTGGGTATAGGATTCTAACCATCTATTCATTTGACTCATGAGTGTTTTCCTATTCCCTCTGCCCCAGCATTGATCAAGAATCTTGCTTTCTTGTTCCTCCAATAACCCTTGTATTTTCTTTCCAACCCCATCTTACCTGTGAAATCTATTTGCATCTTCTCCATTTAAGCTATTACTACTAATGGCTGCAATTCTACTGTCAGGCTCCAATTCCAGATATTTTTGTAAATGGTTCTCTTCTATCAAGATATTGTTGCTATCCCTCTGAACATAGTTTCTATCCCCCTCTCCCCTGCCTTTATTAAGTAAACCTGTTAGCCTTCTGTACTTGAAAACCATCTCCCAGTGTGCTTTTGTGAAAAATACATTTTAACTCCATTATCTATAAACTTTGCGTCACACCTCCAAGTGTCACCACCTCTGGTTCTGGCTCCGTTTTGGTCTTAGCAAGTTTTGAGAAGATTTGTAGCTCAGGTTGAGGTTCTGGATGTAGGTTCGCTTGCTGAACTGGAAGGTTCATTTCGATCACCATACTAGGTAACACCTTTAGTGAGCCTCCAGATGAAGCACTGCTGATGATTCCTGCTTTCTATTTATATGTTTGGGTTTCTTTGGGTTGGTGGTGTCATTTCCTGTTCTTTTTCTCAGGGGGTGGTAAATGAATTTTGGTCTGATTTCACTCAGTTGTGTAATTGGCTATCCAGTTAAAAAAGCTTTGTTCATAGCCCCTTTCCTGTTGAATACATTAACATGGAAGTAAGCATCAGTGTAGTTTAGCCTGACTGAATTTTGTATTATTTTTCCATATTACCCACAAATCTTAGTTAAACATAAATAATGGTGAAGATGCTGCTGCAGTGCTGGCTCGCGTTTTCAGTGTATTATTTTATCTCTGTCTCCATACCAAATTATTTCTTTACTGTCTCACTCTGCAGATGAAGATGGTCTCGGCATCAGTATTATAGGAATGGGAGTTGGAGCAGATGCAGGATTAGAAAAACTAGGAATTTTTGTCAAGACCGTTACAGAGGGAGGAGCAGCTCAAAGAGATAACAGGTGAGAGAAATTGAAGTTGAAAAGATGGTACTTCTATGTTGTTTATAGGAGTCACAGAAATGTAGTCTCTGTAGAATTACATCCTTGAGTGTGAAATAAATGAAGTTTAACCCAATTGTTTTACAAATAACTCACAAGTAAATACACTGTAAAATGAGTTAAATACGTACTTACTTCCTACAAAAAGGTGGCCATTTGTGTTTTTGCTAGTTCTGGATTTCCTTCAACAACTTCTTAATGTCATATGAAATTAACCAAATTGGCAAACCTGGCATCCATAAGAAATGGGTCCTCATGAATAAGATAATATGCTTTGCACTTATCACTGAAGCTGGTTAGAAACTGTGATCTTCCACTCTCTTCCTGGTCTTGTCATGATAAGAATCAGTGTGTTTATGACACTTCCCTCGCCCTGCCAGTTTCTTGTTTCACGGTTGAATGTGATAGAATGCCAGAACTTTGTCCTGATTTCTAGGTGTAGGAATATTTAACTCAGTCTGTAACCTTCTCTTTCCAGTGCTTATTCAGGTATCTCTCTTGTGTAGCTTCATTAGGTTAGTGATTCATTTTAAGGTTCATACATCTGGTTTGTCTGTGTACACTGAAATAATTTGGTTTACTATTCAGTCCCATTTAAAGCTGACGTAGAGATACAAGATACCTTCATTGAAGACAGTTTTATGTTTTCAAGGGCTTTACACTTGGCAATGTGCCTAACACTTCCATAAATGGAGGTTCCAAGCTCTGGAATACTTTCCCTAAGTTAGAGGCAAGGATATATAATTCTATGAATATCTACGATAAATTGACTCCACCATCCCTCGTAGGCACTTGTCATGTTTCAGTTTTGGTGTTGACCCTCGATATTATGGCAAAAATTCACCTTAATTTTGCATTATATCTCATCAATTGTTCTTTTGTGTCTTTTTAAACCTGCATCTCAATATTTTTCTCACCTATGTACCTACTGGAGCAAAATCTGGACACTGATGCTGTAATACACCTTGCTGTTTTTGTCCTAACTTTCTGTAGCACACAAATTAGTCCATTCATTACACTTGCCTTTGACTGTGGCCTCCCTTCACCACCTCCAAGGTTGATGGAGCCTGTGGTATGTTTGTCAGTAGTGTTGTCCACTTGTGATCTGTGAAAATTGGTTTCCTTCAGAATGTTCCGAGCTGCTGCTTCAAGCTTCTTGCTGCTTGTTAGTTTGTACCTCTGTCCACCTCCATCCATTAGTATGATGTTTCAGCCTGTCCATTGGTAACTCACCTTTGATCCTGAAAACATTAGCAGAATTACAAGAATTTATAAATCAAATTATAGATAGTATCTGAAACCAAAGGTGATGAAATCATGTCAAGTGTACCTTCACTGTATAGTCACAGTTTCATAGAATCATAAAAAGAACCTTTGGTCAATACAGTCTGTACTGCCAAAAACATGCTACAGCTCACACCAGTCCAACTTGCCAGCAGTAGCCCCATAACCTTGAATGTTATGACACTTCAAATATTCATCCAAGTACTTTATAAAGGTTGTGAGGTTACCCTCTCAACTACTCTCCCAGACAGTGCACTGCAGATCCCTGTCACCCTCTGGTGAAATGGTTCTTTTTTCTGAAATTCCCTCTAAATCTCTTGCCTTTTGCTTTAAAAGTGTACTCCCTCATTCTTGATGCTTCAACTAAAGGGATCAGCTGCTTTCTATCCACCCTGTCCATACCTCTCATGTCTTATATACTTTTATCAGGTTCCCCTCTCATCATTCTCTGCTCCAAAGAAGACAACCCATGTTTTTCCAGCTTCTTTTTATAGCTAAAATGCTCCATCTTGGTAAAAATGCGATGAATCCCCTTTTTGCCCTCCAGTACAATTACATCCTTCGTATATTTCTAGAGTTCCAGCTGTGGCCAAAGTTCTGTACAGTTCTGACATGACTTCTCTGCTCTTACAATCTATGCGGTGAAGCATCCTGGATGTTGTCTTAGCTACCCTATTAAACTGTCTGCTTCCTCCAGGGATTGGTGGACAAGCATCCTAAAATACCTCTGTTCCTCAGAGCTTCCTAGTGTCCAGACATTTATTGAATAATCCTTTTATCTCGCGCCTTTTTCTGAAGTGCAGCATCTCATATTTATCAGGATTAAATTCCACCTGCCACTGATCTGCCCATCTGACCAATCCATTTGTATTCTCCTATAACCTAAGACTTACCTTCTTGCTTTGGAGATGCCGGTGTTGGACTGGGGTGTACAAATTGGAAGCACACTAGTTTTCGGAGTGCCGCTCATCAAGTGATCACAACCACCTGATGAAGGAGCGACGCTCTGAAAGCTAGCGTGCTTCCAATTAAACCTGTTGGACTATAACCTGGTGTTGTGTGATTTTTAACTTTGTACCTTCTTGCTGTCAACTATATGGCCAATCTTTCTGTCATCCACAATTTGCTTTTAATCACCCCACATCTTCACCTCCATTATTTAAGAATATAACAAACAATAAAGGACTCAGCACTGATCTCTGCGGTATGTCACTTTATACCAGGCTCCAGAAATTTAAACAGCCTTCTACTGCCACACTGTCTTTTGCCACTAAGCCAGTTTTGGATCCAAATTAGCAAGGTACCCTGGATCCTGTGAGCTTTCGCCTTCTTTATCGGTTTCCATTTGTGGGACCTTGTCAAAAGCCTTGCTGATATCCATGTAAACTGCATCACCTGCCCTACTTGCATTGACAAACTTGATCACTTTCTCAAAATATTCAACTAGAGTTGACAGGTTTGATCTCCCTCTGACAAAGCCATGCTGACTATCCCTGATTAAACGCTGTCTCCAAATAGAGATTAATTTTCTCCTGCAGTTTTTTCTTCCAATAGTTTCCCTGCCATTGATACGAGATTCACTGGTCAATAGTTCCCTGGTCTGCCTCTAATACCCTTCTTGATAGGTGAAAGCACATTAGCTTTCCCTAGACCTCTGGTACCTCTCCTATGGCAAGATCAATTAAAAAAATTTGGGTCAGGGTCCTTGTTATTTTCACCCTCGTCTGCTACAGCAGACTGGGATGAAACTCATTCAGACCTTGGGATTTGTCCACTTTTAAAGTTGCCAAAACCTCCTCACTGCTTCTAGCAAATTGCTCAAGAACTTCACAGTTCAGCTTCTTGAGTTCTGTATTTGCATTTTCCTCCTCCCAATCAAGGACACGTGTGAAGTACTTGTTTAACACTTTACCAATGTCCTCCGGCTTCATGCACACATTTCTCCCCTTAGTCCCTAATGGGCACTCCTCTTCCTCACGATCAACTTGTAGGATGGTATCCTTCCTAATCTTCGTATCCTTCCTAATCTTGACCACCTGTACTGTTCACCAGTGGTCTTCATCTTTGCTCTCCTGATTGCTTTTCTTCAGATTTCTCCCTGCACTTTCTATTCTCCTCTAAGGCCTCTATTGTTTTGTTCTCTTTGTACCTGCTATATATCTCTCTTTTCCTTTTTATCTAATGCTGAATATTCCTAAATGTCCAGGGTCCTTTGGACTTGTTCCCTTTAAGAGCAACATGTTGGGCCTTTAGTTTTTCCCACCTCAGCTACAGATTTATCTTGAACAAACTGTTCCCAGATTGTTTTGTTTTGGTCAGTTCCTGCCTTATTATAATTAAAATCTGCCTTACCCCAACCAAAAACCCCTTTTGCAATGAAAAAGCAGTATATTATTTAAATGGAAATGAAGTAGATATTGCACAATTCAGAGGTACACAAAAATCTGGGTGATGTGGTATGTAAATTGCCAAGATAGTTTGGAGATACATTAAGTGATTAGGAAGGCAGATGCAACGTTGATGTTGATTGCAAGGGGAATGGAATATAACATAGGGAAATTATACACTTACAATTCTATCATACTTAGGTGAGACTGAATCTGGAGTACTGTGTACAGTTTTGGTCCCCTTAATTGGAAAAGGATAAAATTGTGTTGGAAGTAATTTTGAGAAGATTCACTTGACTCATTCCTGATATAAAGGGCTTATGAAGAAAAGTTGAACAGGTTGGATCTTTATCCACTAGAGTTTACAGGAATGAAAAATGGTCTTATTGAGTCAAATAAGGTCCGGAGGAGTTTTAACAGATTGGATTCTGAAAGAGAGTTTCCTGTTACTGGAGAAATCTCAACTTAGAGATACAGTTTAAGAAAAAGAGATCTCCCTTTTAAGATAGAGAAGAGCAAAAGTTCTTTGCTCTCAGGGGGTCATTTGTGTGTGAAATTCTTCCAACAGAAAAAGTAGTTGAAATGCCATCGGCAAATGACAAATGGGGCGGTACGGTGGTTCAGTGGGTAGAACTGCTGCCTCACAGCACCAAGGACCTGGGTTCAATTCCCGCATTGTGGTGACTGTCTGTGTGGAGTTTGCATTCTCTCCCCATGTCTGCATGGATTTCCTCTGGGTGCACCAGTTTTCTCCCACATTCCAAAGGTGTGCTTGCCAGGTGAATTGGCCATGCTAAATTGCCCATAGTGTTAGGTGCATTAGTCAGGGGTAAATATAAGATAGGGGAATGGGTCTGGGTGGGTTACTCTTTGGACAGTCAGTGTGGACTTGTTGGGCCGAAGGGTCTGTTTCCATACTGTTGGGAATCTAATCTAAATGTAAAACTGTATTAGGCGTAATATTTGTCAAAAATGGTACGTTATAAATGCTTTAAATGTTATAAAGCTTATGCTTAGTACACTATTACTAATGACGTACAGAATTATGTTTGGCAAAACAAATGTAAGGGTTGCTGTAGCATTTCACAGTGCACAGTTGTGTAATCTAATTTATTTACTGATGCTGACTACAAGATAGAAATTGAAAATGTAAGGATTGTTCAATTTGTTCAATAATGTAGGTTCACCTATGTGTCTTGTACAATGTTGTCTCCATACAAGTTTTCCCTGTGGATAATGGCATGTTGAACTATTTACATAATATATACACTGTCCTTTGTATAGAAAGTGACAGCAGTTCTGCACATATCAATAGGGAACAAAACTAGTTAATGGAAAATAATAATAATAGAAAACACTTTGCTATGAAAGTTAGTAAGATCTTTTATCTCTCTTTTAAATAAATATACATGTTTCTGTAATGCTTGTTTCTGATTTTTTAATAAAGGATCCAGGTGAATGATCAGATTGTAGAAGTGGATGGAATCAGTCTAGTGGGTGTTACTCAAAGTTTTGCTGCCACTGTTCTGAGAACAACTAAAGGCAGTGTTAGGTAAGGAAATATTTTATTTAACCTTCGGAATATCAAATTTATTATTTGTGGTATTCTCCTAGAGACCATTTACAGATTGCTTAGACCTGAAAGTTTTCAGTCGAATCTAGTTTTCAGTATAATCTAGAATTTTACATTATTCATATTATTATATTACAACTTGATGTTGTTAATGTGGAGACTTGCTAATGGATAAATGAGGAAATGGATGAAATTCAATATGCCATTAGATGAGTGAATAAATTCCCGATGGAGATGATTGTGCCTAACATTGGTTACTTTTTATATTTTGTCTTGCCATCTCTCTTAGTTGACTTCTGAATTAGTTTGGTTGATGTCTTTTGACAGTTTGCAGAGTAGGTAAAAACAAAGACTGCAGATGCTGGAAACCAGAGTCTAGATTAGAGTGGTGCTGGAAAAGCACAGCAGGCCAGGCAGCATCCGAGGAGCAGGAAAAGCGATGTTTCAGGCAAAAGCCCTTCATTAAGAATAGAGGCAGGGAGCCTGCTGGGTGGAGAGATAAATGAGAAGAGGAGTGGGGGTGGGGAGAAAGTAGCATAGAGTACAATAGGTGCATGGGGGTGGGGATGGAGGTGATAGGTCAGAGAGGAGGATGGGGAAAGATAGCAAAGAGTACAGTGGGTGAATGAGGGTGGGGATGAAGGTGATAGGTCAGAGAGGAGGGTGGAGTGGATAGGTGGAAAGGAAGATAGGCAGGTAGGACGGGTCATGAGGGCGGTGCTGAGCTGGAAGGCTGGAACTGGGGTGAGGTGAGGGAAGAGGAAATGAGGAAACTAGTGAAATCCATGTTGATGCCATGGGGTTGAAGTGTTCCGAGGTGGAAGATGAGGCGTTCTTCCTCCAGGCGTCAGGTGGTGAGGGAACGGCGGTGGAGGAGGACCAGGACCTGCATGTCCTCGACAGAGTGGGAGTGGAGTTGAAATGTTGGGCCACAGGGCGGTGGGGTTGATTGGTGCAGGTGTCCCGGAGATGTTCCCTAAAGCGCTCTGCTAGGAGGCGTCCAGCCTCCCCAATGTAGAGGAGACCACATCGGGAGCAACGGATACAATAAATGATATTGGTGGATGTGCAGGTGAAACTTTGATGATGTGGAAGAGTAGGTAAAAACAAGGACTGCAGATGCTGGAAACCAGAGTCATGGATGGAAGTGAGGGAGGAGGTGTAGGCGCAGCTTTTGCAATTTCTGTGGTGGCAGGGGAGGGTGCCAGGAAGGGAGGGTGGGTTGTTGGGGGGCATGGACTTGACCAGGTAGTCACGGAGGGAACAGTCTTTGCGGAAAGCGGAAATGGGTGGGGAGGGAAATAGATCCCTGGTGATGGGGTCCGTTTGGTCGGGTCGTCATTAATGGAGATGGAGAGGTCCAGGAAGGGGAGGGAGGTGTCAGAGATGGTCCAGGTAAATTTAAGGTCAGGGTGGAATGTGTTGGTGAAGTTGATGAATTGCTCAACCTCCTTGCGGGAGCAGGAGGTGGCGCCGATGCAGTCATCAATGTAGCGGAGGAAGAGGTGGGGAGTGGTGCCGGTGTAACTACGGAAGATGGACTTTTCTACGTAGCCAACAAAGAGACAGACGTAGCTAGGCGCCATACGGGTGCCCATGGCTACCCCTTCGGTCTGGAGAAGGTGGGAGGATTCAAAGGAAAAATCGTTAAGGGTGAGGACAAGTTCAGCCAAATGAATGAGAGTGTCGGTGGAAGGGTACTGTTAGGGGATTTCGGGAGTGGAAGGAACGGAGGGCTTGGTGGTCCTGGTCATGGTGGCTGGAGGTGTAGAGGGATTGGATATCCATGGTGAAGATGAGGCATTGGGGGCCAGGGAAATGGAAGTCTTGGAGGAGGTGGAGGGCATGGTGGTGTCTCGAACATATGTGGGGAGTTCCTGGACTAAGGGGGGCAATAGGACAGTGTCTACGTAGGTGGAGATGAGTTTGGTGGGGCAGGAGCAGGCTGAGACAATGGGTCGGCCAGGGTGGTCAGGCTTGTGGATCTTGGGAAGCAGGTAGAATCGGGCAGTGCAGGGTTCCCGGACTATGAGGTTGGAAGCTGTGGGTGAGAGGTCTCCTGAGGTGATGAGGTTCTGTATGGTCTGGGAGATGACGGTTTGGTGATGGGGGGGTGGGATCATGCTCGAGGGGGCGGTAGGAGGAGGTGCCTTCGAGTTGGCGTCTGGCTTCAGCGGTGTCGAGGTCAGTGCGCCAAACTACCACTGCACCCCCTTTATCTGCTGGTTTGATGGTGAGGTTGGGATTGGAGCAGAGACAGTTGAGGGCTGTGCATTGTGAGGGTGAGAGGTTAGAGTGGGGGAGCAGGGTTGAGGTGGTTAATGTCTCGGCGGCAGTAGGAAATGAAGAGGTCGAGGGTGGGTAATAGGCCAACACGGGGTGTTCAGGTAGATGGAGTGTGTTGGAGGCGGGCGAAGGGGGCCTTGGAAGGTGGGCGGGAGTCTTGATTGTAAAAGTAAGCACAAAGGCGGAGGTGGCAGAAGAAGTGTTCAACGTAACGACGTGTATTAAATTCATTGATGTCTGGACGGAGGGGGATAAAGGCGTGACCTTTGCTGAGGACTGATCGTTCGTCCTTAGTGAGGGGGAGGTCAGGGGGAATGGTGAAAACTCGGCAGGGCTGGCAGCTGGGACCTGGGGTAGGTGTGGAGCTGGGAGAGGGAGCGGAGCCTGTAACTGGAGTGGGTGTGGTGTTAGGGGGAATAGGGTGGAGTCATGAGCAGGGGTGGTGTTCCCCTCAGGGTTCTGGGGGGCGGGGATGGTGATAGTGGGACCTGCAGGGGGCGTATCAGCAGAATGCCACTGAGTGGCGTTGATGGGAGAAGAAGTGGTGGCGAACACGGCAATGGTGGGGTGGGGGGGGGGGCGGAAGTCACTGAGTGTGTGACGTCAGCGATGATGTGAGGGGCAGAAGTGATGTCACGTGGTGCATGAGGAATTGTGTGATGTGGAAGTGGCTGTGGAAGCGGCCATGATGGGGGTGGAAGTGACGTCATCCATCACCGTGGGGATGGTGGCTGCAGCAGCCGCATGGCTAATGGCGTCCGAGCAGTTCCAGAGGCTGAGGCAATCTTCTGGAATGTTTGAGTAGTGCTGGTTATGGAGGTGGGTAGGTAAAAGTTTGTTGTACTTACAGTTTTTGATGGTTGAGATGTTGTTGAAATACTGTTTGTTGAGAGTATGAATTCTCCTGAGAATATAGCACAGAAGGGGTCCTTTGCAATTTGCAGAGTACCCTGTTTGCGACAATGGTAAATTCTCTAAAATTGTTTCTGTTTTTCAAATTTTCCTCCTTTGTTGTTCTCTTGCCTTGGTTAAGCTTCATTTATCTCCTTTCATTAATTTATGGCTGCTTCCTTGGACTACTTATTCGTGATATGAAACATCATCTACAAAATTAGCCATTTGAAGTATTAGCTCCTCTTTACATTGAGGGAATTCCCTGCTCTCTACTGTGAATTTTGGTGAAGCGACCTACATTGAGCTGGCTTGCTCCACTTTCATTTTGCAGGTGATAACCTGTCAATCTGTATGAGGCAGAATTTCTATCAATCTCCAGGAGAATATCAGTTGATAAGACACAGATGAGATGTATCCATGGATTTTGAAGGAGGTGGGGGTAGAAATTATAGGGGCACTGGCCATAATCTTTAGTCCTCCCTGAACTTTGGGAAGTCAGAAGACTGGGGGATAAGCTGTGTGGATAATCTGAGCAAATACAGACCAATTAGTTTAACTTTGGTGGGGAAGTATTTAGAAACAAATGTTTCGGACATAATTAGTAATCACATGAAAAAGTTGTGTTAATTAGGAAGATTCAACACACATTTTGAAAAGGAAAATTGGAAAATTATACGTCATGCTGTCGTAAGAACAGTAGCAACACAGATACAGTAGCTGAATGACATAGAGAGTAATGGTCATTGGATATTTTTCATGTTGGAAGGGTTTATGGTGGAGTTCCAGAATGGTTGGTATTAGACTCAGATTGTCATGATATATATTAATGATTGGGCTATTGGATAATTTCAGAGTTTTCAGATGACAAAGAAGTTGGAAAATTTGTAAACTGTGAGGTGGACAGAGTGTTCCTCCAAAAGGCCATTGACAAGCTGGAGTGGTGGATAGGTGGCAGATAAGGTTTAATGAAGAGAATTGTAATGTGGTGCTGTTTGGTAGGCCATCGAAAGACAAGATACAATAAGAGGTATCATTGTAAATGGGATGCAGGAAGCAAGTGGACCTGGGTCTGTATGTGTACAGATAGTGGAAAATGGCAGAACAGGTGGAGAGAGCAGTTTAAAAAGTGTACAGTTTATTAATGGGAGCAGAGAGTGTAACAGCAGGAATGTGATGGTATTAAATTTCCTAGATACACTCCCAGTCACAGCTCACAATTTCCGACTTTGGATGCAGACAAATCAAGTTCTTTCAAAACTGAAACAGCTGATAGTGAGTGGGGAAACCAAAGGGCCATCACAACAAGAATTGAAAGGTTTTTGGACCCAGAGACACTAACTCACAGTAGAGGATGGCATATTGTCATGGTGAGCAAGAATGACTGTCCTGAGCAAAGGTCGCCTTCAATTTCTGCCTGAACTCCGCCAGGATCATCTAGGAGTTTCTGATATGAAGATATTGGCAAGAAGTTGTGTTATGGTGTGACCTGGAGCAGACATAGCCGTGTTGGTGGGGCAGTGCCCAGAGTGCCACAAAGACAAAAATATTGCCAGCAGCTCCTCCACTCTTGAATGGCCAGGTAAACCTTGGACTCGATTGTATGCCGACTGTGCAGGTCCTTTCATGGGTTCAATGTTCTTAGTCATTGTAGATGCCCATTCAGTGGTTGGATGTGCATAGGATCCATTTGTCAAATACGGGGGTGACAATAGAAAAACTGTGTGTATCTTTTATAATACACAGAGCACCAGAAGTGTTGGTCACACGTAACTGGCTGTTTTTTACCAGCAGGGAATTTGAGTATTTCTTAAAGTTGAATGGGATTCGACATATGATGTCAGCTCCCTACCATCCATCATCCAATGGCCTGGCAGAAAGAGCAGTCCAAACTTTGAAGGCTGGCTTGAAGAAACAGCCTACAATCTCACTAGATACCAAGCTGTCATAGTTCTTATTTGATTGTAGGACTGCCCCATGTGCAACTACATGGATAGCATAGGCAGAGTTATTAATGGTGCTAAAATGCCCCAGGAGGCTGTCCAAGAAAAAGGACCAGCCTTTATCCTCGGACTCCGAGTGGGAGGGATGTAGTGACTGTAATGAGGTCAGCCAGGTGGACCTCATAGACTGAGTTCCATGACTGGGGCTGTTAATCTGGTCCAGGGAACCTTGGTGATAGATAAAAAGGGGAGTGTCAGAGATACTGACACACTAGGAGCTGACTCTGAAGAGGCAGTGCTAAAGTCAAGCTCTGTTCTTATGTAAATAATGAATGACTTGGTGGCCAGGTACCAGCCTCAGTGAATTTATTGCACCTTATGTAGAGCTTAATCAGTCTGCAGTCTCTGTTCCATCTCCCTGTTGCACTCAAGGCCCAGACTCATTGCTACTGCTGCTTCCAAATTTGTTACAACCTTTTATGTAGACCAGTCATTTAAGCATCTGCCATATCTATAAGATAGCAGCAATACGTTTTAATAAATCTGGCAAGCAGTTTAGCATAACACCTTTAAAGACACTTGAGTAATTCAATATACTTTGCCATAAAAAATTAGCTTAATTGCAGTATGAGTGCTGGTTGTTTAAGGTGTGCTTGTGCAGGACCCATTTATAGCTTAACATTTGTCTTTGATGATTTATTAACCAGTTTAATATATGGAACTGTGTATTTTGAATTTTGTCCAGGTACTGCATCAATTGATTGAGCTGTTTGACATTAGAATAGTGTCAATTCACAGCCTTTTGGCATACATTGCAGGTGCCCATTGTTGTACCCCTTTCTTAATGAAACATTAGGAGAAAGTGAGGACTGCAGATGCTGGAGATCGGAGTCGAGAGTGTGGTGTTGGAAAGACACGGAAGGGCAGGCAGTATCCGAGAAGCAGGAGAATCGATGTTTCGAGCAAAAGCCCTTCATCGGGAATGAGCCTGCAGAGTTGAGTTCAGTGGGACTGGAGCAGGCTGAGAGAATGGGTTGACTGGAGAAGTCAGGTGTGTGGACCGTCGGTAGGAAGTAGAATCGGACGGTGCAGGTTATGTGGATGATGAGGTTGGAGGCTGTGGATGGGAGATCCCCAGAGTTGATGAGGTTGTAGATGGTCTGGGAGATGATGGTTTGGTGATGGGAGGTGATGTTGTGGTCGAGGGAGCAGTAGGGGGAGGTGTCTGCGAGTTGGCACCTGGCTTCAGCGGTGTAGAAGACAGTACGCCAAACTACCACAGTGCCTCCTGTTTGTCTGTGGGTTTTTTTTGTAAGTAATTTTATTGAGAGAAAGATTTTGAATTTTTTACAAAATCATAAGATTGTTATACTATTTTATAGTAATTTTATCATAACAACAATAACAGTAAACAAACTGCGTGTCTACTCTACAAATAATTTTTAAATAAAGAAAACCCTACGCAAACTACAATTCAATAAATAAATTAAACAAAAAGAAAACTAAATTAAATCGAATTGAACCAAGGCAAATTAAATTAAATTAAGTTACAACACTCAGTGCAACTCCACTAAAGCTCCCCATCACCGGGCACATCAGTTGACAGACCTGTATTTATTTGGGATTCCTCCTCCCATGGGCCTCCAGCCTGCCAGACTCAGCCCTCACAGCTATATAAAGGCCCTGTCCAATATAGCTGACAAGTCTGTGTCTATATTGTTCAAAAAGGGCTGCCACCTCCTCTAAAAGACTTACATTTTCTGGTGCACCATACTGGTAAGGAAGTCTCGGGGGATATGCTCCATAACTAACCTACACCACCCCGAGAGCCCTGGGGGATTCTCCGGCAGCCAGCTCATCAGAATGTTCTTCCTTGTACAAACTCAAAGAATATTGAACTGTTTCTTCCCATGCGCGTCCAGAGAGGGGAGATTCGGCAAACCCAAGAGGAGGGACACCGGATCTTCCTTGATATTGTTGTGGAGAAAATATAGAGAATCACCAGGAGATGCAGAGAGTTCTTCAAGAAGTAGGTCTTTTATTTGCAAACAAAAAACCATGACACTGAGAAAGCAGATTCTCGAATGCCCACGAACTTCAGGGTCTGTGAATTTTTATATCTTTTTCTGTTAGCTTATCAGCATGTCCAACTATATTCATCAAAGTACCTCACTCTAGCTACACAATAAACCAGTGATGTTAGTTCCCATTATCTCTTTCGTTGTACATTCTACTTAATGTTACTCTAATGTCACGGTTAGATATTTATTGCTAACTCTGCTACAGTGATCTTCAATTCCAGACTAACCTGTCTTGAGAGATATTTAGCTATTCCATCTATTACAATAGTCTCCTGTCTCAAGCTGTCTCTACTAATTATTAATTAGATATTTTAATGTCATGTCCCAAATATTTATGGTCCCAATCCTGTCATAACAACACTTAACAGAGAAACTTGCTTTATTACTTGTGTTATCTCATCTCGCCATAATGACCTTTCAGCCTTAACCTTACTCTGCTAATTGGTGTAAGAACATTCCACTATTCTTATCCCACCTTGCCTTCCACAGATCACAGATTGCCAGTGGTCTTCATGCTTTAACCCTTCCCATGCTTTCATGTTCTTTATTTTCCATAATATCAGTTCCCAAGATCCCTTCCAAGACACTTGCTGTAGCGCCCCAATACCTACGAAGCTTGTGGTATGACCACCAGCAATGAGTAAGAGTACCAATATCCGTTTTACATTTGGGGCACATTGGAGACGCTCCTGTCTTAAAGCCGCTCCAGTACCAAATAAGTCCTGTGGAGTACCTTCAGTTGCATAGCCTGCATCCTATCGAAATCTTCCTTACATTCTCCCAAACATCCTCCCATGCCTCTGATGCAATCTTCACCCCCAACTCCTGAGTCCAGATCCCACATAGCCACTCAACATTCTTCGAGACTACCTCCTAATAAAAATGATAGACAGCCCTGACCGAGAGAGCACCGGTGGACCGAAGTACTCTCCTCTCCAAATCATACTTATAGGGACTAACCATTAATGTAGTCTGTTTCTATATAAAGTGCCTAATCTGAAAATAACAAAAAAGGTCCCTCCGAGATAGTTCATATTTCTGGCTCGACTGCCTGAAAGACATCAGGACTTCCCCCTCAAATAAATCTCTCAGTCAAGAAATTCCCTTAGATTCCCAGAGCCTAAAGCCAGAATCCATTGATCCAGGCCGGAATCCTGGCATTCCTACTGTTTTTGTGAATTGCCCTCAATTTGTCGCATCATTCTCCACACTTTAACCATGTTAAGGACAATTGGATTTCTGCAGCTGTGCATAACATTCCTCAACTTATCCACAAACAACAGATTAATGAGTGGGCATTTCGCCTGGGAGGCCTCGACTTCCAGCCAAATTGAGTTTGCCAGGACCCGAGGTCAATCAGCCACATAGGATAATAGGGAACTTAATTAATATTTCTTAAAATCTGGAAAGTGCACACCCCTCATTCCCTGTGGGAGCTGCAATTTGGCAAGCTTAAGAGACTGCCTGTGATGCCAGATAACAGAACTGAGCAAACTGTTAAGCCTCTATAGCGCTTGCCTAGGCATCATCAAAGGGAGCGTTTGCAGGGGATATAATAAAGGAGGAAGAATATTCATTTTGACCAGAGCTATTCTACCCAACTAGGATATCGGAAGATCCTGCCAGCACTGAAGGTCCTGTCTTATCTTCTCTAGCAAATGTACAAAATTAGCCTTATATAATTGATCGAAGGTTGGGGTGATAAAAATTCCTAAGTACAGGAAACCTCCCTGTGACCACCTGAAAGGGAATCTGATTCCACCCCCAAGATAGGGTACCCTAAAAAGACCCCCTGAAGATTTGGACCCGGGGTGGGGTTTCTCTGTTCCGTGATCGGTCAGTAAACAATCGCAATTTACTCTGGTTTTGTAAGATTTTACACTTTATTCAATCTCGGCCATGCACACTTTGTCCAGTAACACAGAGGCTAAACACTTGTGTGTTTCTCTAAGAAACTGCGCATATGGCTTAAAATTAAGACATTTTTATACTTTTCTTAGAGAGGTACAGGCACAATCGTGCAGTTCATTCAAACTGCACACATGGCTTAAAGCAAAGACATTTTTATACTTTTCTTAAAGAGAGGTGCAGGCCACATTTGTACAGTTCAATCAAACAATTACCAACCAATTTAACGAAATGGTTTTATTGACAGCAACTTAACCCAATGATTATTCCTGGGAATGAACCTTGTTTTCCAAAACTTGAACCATTCTTATTTCATGAACCGTGTTTTTGCACCTGCACTTGAAGGTCAGTTAGGATGGCCAGCAGTGTCTTATCTAGTCTAATTATTTCTGTGCTGTAAAGGAAGGATTGTCTGCTAATCTTTGTTGAGACAGATTGTGGTAGAGTCAAATATGCAGTTTTAGCAGGGTTAAAAGCCATTTTATGCAGCTTTAAGCAGAATTGTCAATTTGCAGCGTAGAAGCCATTTTGTCATGTTGTTTGCATTAAGAATCCATTTTATTACCACCTAAGTTAGTAAGAGCATGTATTAAGTGGTTGTTCCTGACAACAACCAGTTACCTCAGTCTGTATTCAGATTTCAGATCCTCACCCCCACAGACATGGCCTCCGACTTCATAAAATTAATTTCATACCCCAAAAAAGAACCAAGTAAACAAATCAGTTGTTTTAAATGGGGAACAGATATTGTTGGGTTAGTTAGAAAAAGAAGAACGTCATCTGCATAAAGGGTGATCTTATGCCCTCCTGATCCCACCTCCGGGGCGATTATGTTGGGGTCTCTCCGGATAGCCTCTGCCAACTGCTCAATCATCAATGTAAATAGCAATGGTGAAAGGGGGCACCCTTGTTGGCTGCCTCTACCAATACTAAAATTGTCAGACCGTATACCATTAGCGAGAACCTATATTAGAATCACTATACTACACTGTCATCCACCTGGCAAAGATCCCTCCAAGGCCAAACCGTTACAGGACATAGAGACACGGCTACTCCACCTGGTTAAACACTTCCTCTGCAACCAGGGAGACTACCAAGCTCGGAATTGACCCTTGCTGGCATACCTTAACCATATTCAGCACTCTTCTAATGTTATTAGAAGATCTGTGACTCCTAATAAAATCTGTCTGGCCCTCCTTTATGATGGAGGGTAAGACCTTCTCCAACCTCAACACCAGCATTTTCGACAAATTTTAAAATCCACCTTTAATAGCAATATGGGCCTGTATGAAGTACAATCCTCTGGGGGTTTCCCTGTCTCGAGAATAAGTGAGATATTTGCTTCTCTCGGAGAGGATGGGACGCAGTCTTAACTGTACAAATGATTGTACATAGCCAATGTTAAACGTCTTATAAAACTTGCTCTGAAATCCATTTGGCCTGGTCGTTGTACCGCTCTGGAGCTGCCTCACTGCCTCCTGCATCTCTTGGATTGTCAGAGGGGCATTCAGAAGAGATGCCTACTCTGAAATTACACCTGGGAGGTCCAAGGTCTTTAAAAAAAGACTCTATCTTTGCCAATCTGTCCTCCCAGCCCTCCGACCAGTTCAACTTAGTAGAATTTCCTGAATGCTACGTTAATCTTTTTGGAATTGCAAGTGAGAGTACCAGCACACTCTCTCATGGACGTGATAGATTGGGGGCATTCTTCTTTCTGGCCAGATACGCCAAATATCTCCCTGGTTCATCACCATACTCGAATAACCTCTGTTTCACAAAGGAGATTTCCCTCTTTGCTGTTTAGTGAGTGCAACATTCAGAGCAACCCTGAGGGCTGTAATCCGCTGCAACTTCGTTACAGACGGTCTGTCAAAGTATGCTGTCTCAGTTGCCTTCAGCTGGGCCCCAAGCAAACGCTGCTGCTCTCCCCTCTGCCACTTCCGGGTCACCAAATAAGAAATAATAAAACCCCTTGCCTAGGCCTTGGCAATGTCCTAGAGCACTGATGAATTACTGGCCGTACCCGAATTAATGTCCAAAACATTTTAAATTCCCGTGAGAAATACTCAGTAAACTTGCTATCCTTCAGGAGAAAAGGATCCATGCGCCAATGCCACGAGCCTGTCACATTACCACCGGCCTTGACCTCCATGTACACTGCCGCATGATCAGAAATGGCTATGTTCCCAATTCTACAGGACAACACCAAATTCAAAAAGGCTGATGGAGCAAAAACCATGTCAATCCTAGTATAACACTTGTGTGGGTTAGAGAAAAAGGTGAAGTCCATACCCTCAGAATGAAGACATCTCCACACATCCACCAACCCCAGCTCCCTGCTCAGGTCCACCATTTGCCTGGATTGCACGGATATATGCGCAAAACCCCTAGTCATTTTGTCTAGTCTGGGGTCCATAAGACGATTTTAGTCTTCCCTTATAATCACATGACATGCCCAAAGGGCCATCAACCTGAAAAGTGCATCGGTTAAAAAACTTGAGAGCCGGTGCCGAGGAGCAACATACATTCATGATCCCATACTCCTCTCCATGTATTAAAGCTTTAAGGGTCATAAACCACCCATAGTTGTCCTTAATTTGGTCTAACAGCTGAAATGGGAGATTCTTTTGGATGGGTATAGCAACTCCTCTGCTTTTAGAATTAAAGGATGAGAAAAACAGCTGGCTGAACCCTCTCTGCTGTAACTTTAAGTGTTCCTTATTGGTTAGATGTGTTTCCTGCAGCAAGGCTACATCGACCCATTCGTTCTTTTCTAAGGCTTGAAGGTATCTTTTTTCTCTTAACGGTGAATGACTCCACTTAACATTCCAAGTGCACCATTTAAATGAACTTTTAGCCGTAGCTGTCCGAAACAGCCCGTGACCCCCAGGAGAAGGAACCCCACTCATAATGCACCGAGTGAAAACAGTAAACAGTTCGTGTAAACTTGAGAATACAACAACAAAAACTACCAAATCAAAACTTCTAACAACTACTTCTACAATGCATCAACATACAAAACGAATAAGAGGAGACTTTCCCCCTTTCCCACAGGAGCACTTACTACCCATTAACCCCTCATGGCTCCTTCTAGCTGAAGCCGCAACCCAAACCCAGGCAAAACAAAGTAAAAAAAAAATTACATGCATCTTATAACAAGAGAATTGAAAGTGGGTACCCAGCCTGTCCCATCCATACTTTGACCATAGGCAATCCTGGTAAAACCATCCACCCCCAACATATCCCATACCAAGAGAGAAAAATGAAAAGGGAATGATAGAAAAACAAGGATAATGGGAGGGGAGAAAGAAGGGAGAAGAATCATAGAGTCATAGAGTTGTACAACACGGAAAAAACCCTTCGGTCCAACTCGTCCATGCCGACCAGATATCCCAACCCAATCTAGCCTCACCTGTCAGCACCTGGCCCATATACCTCCTAAAGCCTTTCTATTCATATACCCATCCAGATCCCTTTTAAATGTTGCAATTGTACTAATCTCCACCACTTCCTCTGGCATTTCATTCCATACACTCTGCATGAAAAAGTTGCCCCTTAGGTCTCTTTTATATCTTTCCCCTCTCACCCTAAACCTATGCCCTCTAGTTCTGGACTCTCCCTCCCCAGGGAAAAGCCTTTGTCTATTTATCCAATCCATGCCCCTCATGATTTTATAAACCTCTGTAAGGTCACCCTTCAGCCTCCGACGCTCCAGGGAAAACGGCCCTAGTCTATTCAATCTCTCCCTGTAGCTCAACTCGGCCAACCCTGGTTACATCCTTGTAAATCTTTTCTGAACCTTTCAAGTTTCCCAACATCATTCCAATAGGAAGGAGACCAAAATCGCACGCAATATTCCAAAAGTGGCCTAACCAATGTCCTGTACAGCTGCAACATGACCTCCCAACTCCTGTACTCAGTACTTTGATCAATAAAGGAAAGCATACCAAACACCTTCTTCACTATCTTATCTACCTGCGACTCCACTTTCAAGGAGCTATGAACCTGCACTCTAAGGTCTCTTTGTTCAGCAACACTCCCCAGGACCTTACCATTGTGTATAAGTCCAACCAATTCTGAATCCAGACAGCCAAATCTCCCTATATCCCATACCTTCTGACTTTATGAATGAGTCTACCATTGGGAACCTTATCAAATGCCTTGCTGAAGTCCTTATACACCACATGCACTGCCTGACCTTCATTGACCTGTCTTGTCACCTCCTCAAAGAACTCAAGATTTGCAAGGCATGACCTGCCCCTCACAAAGCCATGCAGACTGCTTTTAATCATGCTATGCTTTTCCAAATAGTCATAAATCCTTTCCCTCAGAATTTTTTCCAAAATCTTGCTGACCACAGACGTAAGACTGACTGGTCTGTAAATGCCGGGTATTTCCCTATTCCCCTTCTTGAAAAGAGGAACAACATTCACTTCCCTCCAATCCTCTGGTACGATTCCCGTGGAGAGTGAAGAAGCAAAGATCGTCGCCAGCGATCTTTCTCCCTTCCCGGAACAACCTAGGAAAAATCTGGTCTGGCCTGAGGACTTATCAATCTTAATGTTTGCCAAAATTTCCAGCACATCAACTTCATCAATTTTGATCTGTTCAAGCCTGTCTCTCAGCTCTCCAAAGTTCTCATTCATAACAAGGTCCCTTTCCTTAGTGAAACCTGAAGCAAAAAACTCATTTAGGGCTTCCCCTGTCTGCTCAGACTGCACGCACAAGTTCGATATGCTATCCCTGACCGGTCGTACCTTCTCCCTGATCATTCTCTTATTCCTCATGTATGAGTAAAATGCTTTTGGTTGTCCCTAATCTTTCCTGCCAAGCCTTTTTCATGCCTTCTCCTGGCTCTCCTCAGTCCATTTCTGAGCTCCTTTCTAGTAAGCCTGTAATCCTCTAAAGCTGTCCTATATCCTTTCTTCCTCCACCTTATGTAAGCTGCCGCCTTCTTCTTGGTGAGAAGCTCCTCTGTTCTCGTCATCCAAGGCTCCTTAACCTTACCCCTTCTTGCTTGTCTCAGAGGAACAAATTTGTGCATCACTCGCAACAACTGCTCCTTAAACAGTCTCCACATGTCTATTGAGCCCTTTCTGTGGAACAATTGCTCCATATTTGTACTTCCCAACTCCTGTCTGATAGCATCATAATTTCCTTTTCCCCAATTAAATATCTTCCTTTGGTAACTGCTCCTTTCCCTCTCCAAGGCTATGGTAAATGTAAGGCAGTTGTGGTCACTGTCACCAAAGTGTTCTCCTACCACGAGATCTGACACCTGTCCTGGCTCATTGTCGAGCACCAAATCCAAAATGGCCTCTCCCCTAGTCGGCCTGTCCACATACTGAGTAAGGAAACCCTCCTGAACACCTGACAAAAATGGCTCCATCCAAACCATCTGTACAAAGGAGGTTCCAGTCGATATTGGGAAAGTTGAAGTCACCCATAACAACAATCCTAGTACATCTGCATTTTTCCAAAATCTGCCAGCCTATGAGTTCTTCAATCTCCCTATTGCTATTATGGGGTCTGTAGAAAACCCCCAATGAGATGGCTGCTCCCTTGCTGTTCCTAACTTCCACACAAGATAAACCTTCCTCAACAACCTTTGTTTCTATAGCTGTGATGCACTCTCTGATTAGCAATGCTATGCCCCCTCCTCTTTTTCCACCCTCCCTGTTCTTTTTGACTGTTCTGAACCCTGGAACATCTAGCAACCATTCCTGCCCCTGTGAAACCCACATCTCCGTTATGGCCACAATATCATTGTCCCAAGTACTGATCCATGCTCTCTTCTGACACTCCTTGCATTAAAGCAGACACACTTTAATCAATCCCTTTGTTCCATCACATGAATAACCTTCCCGATAGATTCATTACATCCTGTCACGTCCCCATATCTAACTACCCTCCTCTCAGATATGTAGCTCTGGTTCCACCTCCCTGCCAAACTAGTTTAAATCCTCCTGAACCACACAAGCAAATCTCCCACTGAGGACATTTTTGCCCCTCCAATTCAGGTGCAACCCGTCCTTCGTGTACAGATCCCACCTTCCCCACAAGGCATCCCAACAGTCTAAATATCTGAAGCCCTCCCTCCTGCACCAACTGCGCAGCCACGTGTTAAGCTGCACTTGCTGCCTGTTTCTCACCTTACTATCTCGTGGCACTGGTAGCAAACCTGAGAACACTACTCGTCCTGCTCTTCAGTTTCCAACCTAGCTCTCTGTGTAGTCACTCTTCAGATCCTCAATTCCTTTCCTGGCTATACCATTGGTGCCAATATGTACCACGATTTCTGGCTGCTCTCCCTCCCCCTTCAGAATCCTATAAATACGATCGGCGACATCCCGGATCCTGGCACTGGGGAGGCAACATACCTTCCAGGAGTTCCGTTCGTGACCACAAAATCTCCTGTCAATCCGTCTAACTATTGAGTCCCCTACCACTAGCGCTTTTCTATTCTCCCCCTTTCCCTTCTGAGCCTCAGTGCCAGAGACCTGACAACTATGACTTTCCCCAGTAGGCTGTCCCCACCAGCAGTATCCAAAATGGTATACTTATTGCTGAGGGGAACAGCACAGGCAATCCCTGCTCTCTCTGTTGGTTCCTTTTCCTCCCCCTTACTGTAACGCAGCTGTCCTTATCCTGTGTCTGAGAAGTGACCATCTCCCTGTACATCCTCTCAATTTCTCCCTCAGCCTCCCGGATGATCCGCAGTTCATCCAGCTCTAGCTCCAGTTCCCTAAGTTGGTTTTCGAGGGGCTGGAGTTGGGTGCACTTCCAGCAGATGTGGTTGGCAGAGACATGTCGTGTCTCTCACCTGCCACATTCTGCAGGAGGAACATGCAACTGCCTTATTAGCCATACCGTGCTAATGTGAAAGCCCAGATAGGACTAAACTAGGAAGAGAAGAAGGAAAAAAGAGAAAACCTGAAAACTTACTGATTTTGCAGACCCTTAGTAAGGTTAGAGGAGGTGGGTGGGTGGAGGCCTTATGGTGTAGGGTCTCTGGTTTAGTTCTCACCCACTTAAAAACTTCCCGGCAGTCCTCGTTTCTCTCCACCCTCCCTCCTCGCCGCTCTGTTCAAAATATTGTCTGTGGTTAATTAGAAAGATTAAAGATAGTAACAAACTTAAGGAAAACGCTTTTAATTGGACAAAGATAGGGACTGACTAAGATATTGAATAGATGTAACCAGGCCAGGCACTATGTGACGGACAGAAGGCTTCATCCCCAGATGCGGAAAAGATGTTCTACTTGGCCAGAGGAGAATTTTACTGTTGATGTGAGGATGAGGAGATCTCTGTGGACAACCAATGCAGGGAGCTTTATTGTGCTGTGCTTTTGTGTTCACTTGCACTCAGTATGTTAGGTCTAGTGTTTTTATGACTGTCCAACCTGGTGAAGTCGCATCCATGTGAGAGATGGACAGCCTATTCAGACATCCCAAGGATGAAAGATATTGTAATGGTCAATGGTTAAGCTCTTCTTTCACATTCTATCAATTTCTTGACTGCCGATCACATTAGATGCAAGAATCCATGAAATGTGCTGCTAATGACTGCAGTTTAAGCGTTACAGTTTAATGTGGATAGCATTGAGGCTACATGAATTCTGTAACAGTTGTGGTAGAGCTTGACTTGCTAACATTTTCCATGCTCGCACCCACGTTATGAGTGAGAGTGTGGAATTAATGATGATTCCACACGTCTCTCGGGGGAAGGTTTCATGCAATTATTGAAAAATTTAAAAGAAAAACATCAAGCTAATTTAGCAAGTTACACTTGAGTAAAGTTTTTTTTGTAAGAAAGAATGAGCAGAATTTGATAATGCTTGGAACCACACAGCAATGTTTAATCCCAGTTTTACAGATATTGTGAAAACTTTGTTTTTCCAAATTGGACAATAAAGTTTCTGCAAAGCCTCTGAATATGATAGAATGGTAATTACTGGGATATTCCACTTAGAATAAATGAATAATGACAGGGAAAAAGTGGTACAACTACGAATGGCAATGAAATTGACTCACCTTGGATGTAGTTAAATGGAGTGTATCAAATGAAAGGAAGGTATAATCATTGGCAACTTTCTCATGGAGATAATGGTGCCCTTACCTCTGAAATTTTCTTGTGAACAAAGTTGCACTGAATTATTTATCCTTGACCAGCAACTTTGGCACCAAGTGGGGAGGATACACGTGCAACTCCCCACCCCCAAAAAAATAATTCATCTCTCAAAAAGATCACCTGAATAACAAGATTGTGTGGCATAATCTTGCTACCATGATCTAGGTGTGTAGAAGTTATTGATACATCTGAGGTAACTGATATGCGGAAATGCATGATGAAATTGCACTGAAGAAAATATCTCAGACATGTACACAGGAACCTCGATTATTGGAACGAGATGGGTGAGCACTATTTCATTCAGATAATTGATTATTCGGTTAATTGATTTCCTCTGGGGTTCAGAGTTTTCTGTGAATATTAAGTATTCAAATATCAGATTATCCGAAGGAGATCCCAAGGTCCCGATAGAAACATGACATCAAAGAGCTGTTTCAACCCTGATTGCGTCTTTTGTTTACAGGTACAATGTTCAGGAGACGAGGCGGCAGCACATTGCGAGTGAACCCTGCCCGCCCCCACCCCGCCCCACAACCCCGTCTGCCCCCACCCCGGCCCATGTTCCACCCGCACCCCAAACTCCATTTGCTCCCACCCACCCCCCCCAATCCTATCCACTCCAGATCCCATCCATCCCAGACCCCATCCGCTCCCACCCCAACTCCCCCTCGCCGGGGCAGCCGGAGTGTACACCAACAGTCAGACTGCTGCTGCCTTTGTGGGGCAAGTCTCCACATAGCGCACATACACAACTTTCAACTTCAACATTTTGATAGGTTCCACCTCTGCCCTGTACAAGGCAATGTTAGAGAGATTATGTGGGAATATGGGGGTTCAGAGTATACCCCTGTGTAGAACTCCAGGGAAAGTGTGCAGGAAGAGAGAGAGCGCGCGGGAGGTCAGTAATTTAAAGACGGTGCCTGCACTGTCAAGGACTGTTCTCGGCAGCAGTGAGCCGGGTTCGTTTTTAATCATTGTACCTGTAAACAAAAGACGCGTTCAGGGTTGAAACAGCTCTTTGATGTCATGTTTCTATCGGAACCTTGGGATTTCCTTCAGATAATCCGATATTTGAATACTTGATATTCAGATAATTGAGGTTCTTCTGTACACCTATTTAAGGAAATTGTTATTATAGCCTGAAGTGTGTGAAAATTTATATTAATTGAAAAAGCATTGACACATAGTCTATTGAGAAACTGACAATTAAAGTGGTACTTGTGAAAGGGATAAGAAATAATGTGAAAATGATTTTGGGTTAGGACAGTTGAGGTCTAAGGAGGAAAGCACTTGATTAGACAAAGCCGCGAGCCAGAAATAGGTGAAGGGAGAGTTGGAGAACTTTTAAGTCCACAGATAATGTTGCTGTAATTGAATGTGCTAAGGATGATCCAAAATCCTCGAAGGATGACAGCATAGTTTACTTGCAGAGAGAGGGAGAAATCTAACAACTTGATTTAGCTTCATAAAGAGTGCAAGAGAGACTGTGGTCAACAGCTTTCCAAACAATGTGGAAAAAGGGAAAAGCAGGACAATAAAAAGGTGAGTGGACTTGCATAAAAGGCACCGGCAGCTGGAGATAAAAAGCAATGGCGCTGAAGCGCTTCAATCTGGTTCTATTTGTCACAGCTGAAGGAAGTGTTGCCCAAACAGTAATTAGTGGCCATTTCCTCCATGTCTCTTTGAACTGACCAGTTGATTTGAATCAGGAAACATTATTACAGCTGAAGAGTACAATTTATAATTTGTTGGAAAAGATCAACAGGTCTGGCAGCATCTGTGGAGAGAAATCAGAGTTAACGGAGTTCTGAGGAAGGGTCTCACTCCAAGGGACTTGAAAGGCATGGTAATCCAGAATTTAGCTTTGGAGGAGCTTCAGCCAGTAGGTCTGAGATTTGTAATCCCAATGTGGACAAGGGTGCAGACTTTGGGCAGAATGAATGAACTGACTGTTGTACTGTGGGCCTGTATTCATGCCACACAAATGCCCGGCAATGACCATCTCCAGTGAGAGACAATTTAACCACCATCTCTTGACATTCAGTGGCATTATCATCACTGTATCCCCCACAATCGATCTGATTGAAGTATTTAAGTTCTAAATGTCCCAGGCTGCTAAGTGAATTCCTGAATGGCTGAAATGTTGCATGAGATAGTCCATGACAGGCATGATGATGTAATGCTGATTGGTTAGGAGATACCCACTTGCATGGATAAAGTCCATATGAATGGAGGAGCCAAGGAGCAGGCGGGGATGTTGTGGTGAAGACAGAACATCCAAAGAAGCAAATGGCAAATTGGGAATTTTCTCTGGTTAGTTTTGTGGGAAGGAAAATAAATTTGAGAGCTACAGAGAAGTAGTTTTGCTAATAATGACATGCAATTGCATAGAGAAAAATGCAATTGTTGCTCAGTGGCAAGACCTTGTACTCGCAACTTCACTCCTAATGGGTAAATTGTAGCATGTTTTCTCTATATCGAGAATCTGATTTTTTTTTTCATTTTTGCTGTATTTTCCCAATGTTGAGGAGCAACCTTGAGGAGGAGCTCAAGGACCTACTTCTTGTTTAAATGTTTGTGTCCTATGGAAATTAATAATCCATAGATTTATGGCAACTGTGAGAACCCTCACTGATTTTTTTTATAATTCTTATTCATTTATAAATTTTGGTTTTGGAACTGGGAACTCTGGGCTAAACATGACTTTTGGACTTGGGTAACAGCTTGTGTTAAAAGGAGAAGAGAGAAAACAAGCTTTTGTTTATTTGTGAGGTCCGGCCTGGAAGTTAATTGCAGATATCGTTCTTGATCAAAAGATTCTGGAGAAGCTTCATCACAGGGAAAAGAATTACAAAAAGATAGCAGATGTTGGCTATTCATGAGGTCAGTACCTGGGAGCTGGCAGCAGGTCTGGAAAAAACTGATGGCAGATGTTAAATGGTAACTAGGACCTTGTGGAGGAGACAATCAGTCTGTCAGGGAGTGGTCTGAGTTGGAATTGAGTTTTGAACTGTTTTTGCTGTGGAAAATAAAAGGAATCTAGCTGTTGATGTTACAGCATTAAGACTGTCTACCTAACCTGTCTTGAAAGTTCAGAAAATAAAACTAAGTTATAAGCATTACTGCCTTTATCTGAGTGGACTGAAAAAATTATCTTTCTTGACATCTTCAGAAAATCAACTTAGAAGCCATCATCTATGCTTGTGGGAACACAGTGTGAAAACCACAGCAATGTGACCAGTTTCGTTGTTTTATTTATTCATTAATGGTGTTTGGTTGCTGTTTATTTGTCTTTTGTTTTCAGTTCAATTCACACAAAGGTTTTTGGGTTTAAAGGTCAAGTCACCATGGTCTTACCAGACCGTAAGGCTGTCCTCTCTTTAGAGGGAGACACTAATCATTGTTTAACCTGAGGATCACCACACCTCAAACTAGGGGAGAGGTTGAGGAGATGTGTCCTTCATGAACTTATGTTGGTCTGGAAATTGAACTCATGCCATTGGCTTTTCTCTATATTGCAAACCAGTTCTTGAGCCCACTGTGCTAAATCAGTCCTCATATTTGGATTTATTGCATTGACTAATAAGATTACTTTGTTGTTAACCTTTATTCTGCTAAATTATTATATTGTTAATAAATTGCTAAGTCTTTTGTTGAAGATGCAAACTGACTTCTGGAATTGAGTATTCACAGAATCTGGGATTGATTATTCAAATGTCTAGATAAGAATCATTAAGGTCAATTTTGAGGGTCTTTGCAGGTTTTAATTTTACTTTGTTGCGTATACAGAGGTAGAAAGATGATTGGGTTTGGCTGTCTGTTTCTGTATATAACCAATACGTAGATTTTTCTTATTCAGTGCTTTCTACTTCAATGTAGTATAAATGTTCAAATATAAAAATAAGCCTGACTATCAAGGATCTCTGTGAATATAGTTGAAGATAATTCAAGATGAATTTTTAAAATTTCATTTTTCTGGAACGCAAGGAATTTGGTCAGTGCATGATTCACATTGATTTTATGTGCCGAATTTGAACCCAATGTGCATGTATGTGAAGCCGTTCCATTATAAAATGAAATAATGCCAGTTTAGAAGTAAAATATATTTTCTCATTATACTTTTTTGAAATTACATATTTTATATTGAATGCACAATTTGAATATGTCCACTTTAGAAGTTCAGTGCTCAGTTTTCTAATATGCCACTGTTCAGTTATTTTACATGATAATAGAAAATAAATAGAGAATGACTTTTTCTGCAGGTTCCTGATTGGACGAGAGAAACCTGGCCAGAGCAGTGAAGTTGCTCAGCTGATCAGCCAAACTCTGGAGCAAGAACGACATCAACGAGAACTGCTGGAACAGCACTATGCTCAATATGATGCTGATGATGATGAGGTAACATCATTCAATTGAAACAATTCTGTATCTCACTCATGAAGATTTCTAACTTTCCCCAGAGAATAATATTTCAGTGCATTGCTTTTGAGTATTAGAACCAGAATGTGAGGTTGCAAATACACTTCCCTCACAGGCAGTTGGAGCTTTATTTTTTACGCAGGTGTGGCCTGAACCCAGGAAAATTGCCTAAGTTGTTTATATTTTGCATACTATCTAGTTACATTATTGGGTGAAAATTAAATAATCACAGGCACAAAATGATTGAAAAGAGGCTGAATTAGAATAATTTTGCCATCACACCTGGACAGTTTTTCTTAGATTCAAACAATAAAGCTTTAAAGAATTGACTGTTAGATGAATTGGTGTACCTAGTTTCTTTTGTCTCATGGGCTTCCATTGTTGAAATTTTTTGGTAACTTTCTCTATTCTTTTGAAATTCACATCTTAATTCTATTCTATATCCAGTAAGTTTGTTTAATATGGTAAATATAAAAAACATTTTGGGGAATTGCTTAATTGATGTCTCCACTAATAAGTTATCTTTCAAGACTGCTTCCAATGCAGTTTAACATCATTAAGCTTCATTCAGCTATGGTGGGAATTGTCAGACTGTAGCTTGATATGTCAATTTGGTATTAAACAGCTAAAGGCATTTTGCATGAACAAATGGGTTTAAGTGTGTCATCGCCACAGTCTTGAGCATTAGGTGGCCTGCTGTTGACATTTCGTAAATGAAAAGCATTGTTTTTACTGTTCCAGAGTTATCTCATTTAGATAACTTTATTTAAAGTTCATTCATCTGTCTGTTTGTGTGCAAACAATTCCAGGAACTCAACTATACATTGTCAGTTTGTGCACTTAATTTCTCCAATTTAAGTAAAACCAATTGGTAGAACATAGAAAAGCACAGCACAGAACAGGCTCTTTGGTCCACTATGTTTGCTGAGGTTTAATCCTAATGTAAAATATAGTAACTTAACCTACGCACCCCTCAACTCACTGCTATCCATGTGCATGTCTAGCAGTCGCTTAAATGTTCCCAGTGACTCTGCTTCCACCACCACAGCTGGCATTCACAACTCTCTGCGTAAAGAACCTACCTCTGATATCTTCCTCCTAATATCTTCAAACTATGACTTCTTGTGCCAGTCGATCCCGCCCTGGGGAAAAGTCTCTGGCTATTGACTCTATCTATTCTACTCATTATTTTGTACACCTCAATCAGGTAATGTAGCTTTAAATGACAATAGAAATGTAACTATGAAGTGTGAAGTTACAAGTGAGTTTAACCAATTATTTCATCAAATGTTTGCATCATACCACATCTATCATTGGCCAATATAGAGTCATTGCAAAATGTAGTCACTTCCCCATCAAGGATAATGTCTGCTTAGATTACTTATAACAATTCAGCACTAATATTCTTTTAAACACGTTATTCATTGATGAAATAACCCTTGGGCCTTAACTTATACTAGTCGGTTTCTTGGGTGGCACAGTGGCTCAATGGTTAGCACTGTTGCTGCACAATGCCAGTGACACTGGCTTTATTCTAGTCTAGGGTGGCTGTCTTTGTGAAGTTGTCACATTCTCCCTGTGTCTGCGAAGGTTTCGCCAAATGCTTGGGTTTCCTTCCATAGTCCAAAGATGTGCAGGTTAGGTGATTTGACTGTGTTAAATTGTCCATCATGTCCAAGGATGTGCAGGCCAGGTAGATTAGCCATGAGTAAATGCAGAGTTATGGAGATAGGGTAGCAGCTTGGTCTGTGTGGGCTGCGGTTTGGAGGGTCAGTGAAGACTTGATGAGCTAAGGGGCCTCTTTCCACACTATAGAGATTCTCCAATTTAATTCTAGAATTTGATTTGCTTATTGCTTATCTTTACAGATTACTGGGTAAATAGTAAAGCAGACTAGACATTTAAATTAAATCAGTGATCACAAATAGATGGCCAGATCCATCAAATCAAAATTCCATTGGATACAAGTATTTATAAATGTAGCATTTATTTGAGGCTTTGTGACTTAAAGCTACCTAATGTCATAGAAATTTGAAATTGAGCAAAGCATTTGCGAAACTTGGATGGTTGTTTTAGCATTCTTGTTCATGTTGTAGTGATTGTCTTCAATTTTTACAATTCTAATGTGGTTAAGTGAGAAATTCTTCTGTACCCTCTTCAAAGCTTTAAAACCATTTTGAAAGTGCATGCTCAAACTTGAAGGAAATAATCTAATTGTGGCTGATATGATATGTGTAGATTTAGCAGTTTACTTTTTGATAATTTTACAAAATTTTCATTAAAAATTGCATTGATTCTTAAAATATTCCTTGCCCCTTACAAAAAAGCAGAAAGCAGAATTTCTGGGAATAGTTGTTAATTTAAATAAATATTATAAGAGCCAAAGTTTAAATTTAACTGCTTGAAAATTTGCAAAATCCAATCTATTTTTCATTGAGGTTTCAAATTATTGCCTACGGGGTTGGACTTAATGCCACCATAATACTGCATTGCTTCTGATATCATGGCTTCTTTAGACACTAAGGCCAGAATCTTCAGCCCTCTTTTGAGTGAGAATTATCTCTGTTGAATGGAGAAGTGAGACTCTGTCCTTGGGGTAACTGGGATTTTTTCAGACGAGCTGCCGAGCATCGATTTGAGAGATCCTACTGAATGGTAGAGCTGCCATGTCAAAAACCACTCACTGGGGAAAAAGAATCACATAAATTGATTTGGGGCTTATTTTTGACGTGTGTAAATCTTACACGTCCTCATGCAAAATAAATATTCTGGAATATCCCTCCTATCAATAGAATACTGGGTATCTGGCCCTAATAGATATACGTTAGAGCTAACATTCAAAAGGGTGGCATGATATCTCAATGATTGGCATTGCTGCTTTGCAGCACCAGGAACCTGCATTTGATTCCACTGTCTGTGTGGAGTTTGCACGTTCGCCCTATGTCTACATGGATTTCTTCTGGGTGCTCTGGTTTCCTCCCACATACGTGCAGGTTAGGTGGATTGGCCATGCTAAATTGTCCGTCGTGTTCAGAGATGTGCAGGCTAGATGGATTAACCATGCGAAATGCAGGGCTACGGGGATAGCATAAGGGTCTGGGTCTGGTTGGGATGCTGTTTGGAGTGTCGGTGAAAATTTGATATCCTGAATGGCCTCTTTTCGCACTGTAGCAATTCCACAAATTAATTTAATTCTAGATTTTGAGTTGCTCATCACTTACCTTGACAGTTTACTGGGTAAGTAGTAATACAGGCTAGACAGTTAAATGATAATAAATAGGTGATCAGATCCATCAAATAAAAAATCAGTTGGGTAAATGTAGCATTTCTTTGAATCTCTGTGACTTAAATGATAGGAATTTGAAATTCAACAATGCATTTTAGAAACTTGGACAACTGTTTTAGCATACTTGTTCGTGTTCTGGTGATAGTCTTCCATTTTAATGCTTATAACGTGGTTAAGTGAGAAATTCTTCTGTATCCTCTTCAAAGCGTTAAAACCATTTTTAAAGTTAATGCTCGAATTTGAAGGGAATACACAAATTGGGGATAATATAGTGCTTTGTGTAGATTTAGCAGTTTACTTTTGATAATTTTTTGCAGAATTATCATTAAAATTGCATTGATTCTTAAAATAATCCTTTGGAGTTTGCACATTCTCTCTGTCGAACATAGAACATTACAGTGCAGTCCGGACCCTTCAGCCCTCGATGTTGAGCCGACCTGTGAAACCAACCTGAAGCCCATCTCACCACCTCTATTCCATTTTCATCCATATGTCTATCCAATGACCATTTAAATGTCCTTAAAGTTGGCAAGTCTACTGCTGTTGCCGGCAGGCCCTTCGACGTTCCTACTACTCTCTGAGTAAAGAATCTACCTCTGACATCTGTCCTATATCTATCACCGCTCAATTTAAAGCTACGTCCCCTCGTGCTAGCCATTACCATCTGAGGTAAACGGCTCTCACTGTCCACCATATTTAACCTTCTGATTATCTTATGTCTCAATTAAGTCACGTCTCAACCTTCTCTCTAATGAAAACAGCCTCAAGTCCCTCAGCCTTTCCTCGTAAGACCTTCCCTCCCTATCAGGCAACATCCTAGTAAATCTTCCATGAACCCTTTCCAAAGCTTCTACATCCTTCCTATAATGTGGTGACCAGAAATGTACGCAATACTCTAAGTGCAAGCACACTTGGAGTACAAAAAGAGTTTTGTACAGCTGCAGCATGACCTCCTGGCTCCAAAACTCAATCCCTCTACTCATAAAAGCTAACACAAGGTGTGCGTTCTTAACAATCCTATCAACCTGAGTGGCAACTTTCAAAGATCTCTCTGTTCATCTACACTACCAAGAATTTTACCATTCGCCCAGTACTCTTTATTCCTGTTACTCCTTCCAAAGTGAAACACCTCACACTTTTACACATTAAACCCCATTTACCATCTCTCAGCCCAGCTGTGCAGTTTATCTGTGTCCCTTTGTAACCCACAATATCCTTTAGCACTATCCACAACTCTATTGACCTTCGTGTCATCCACAAATTTACTTACCCATCTTTCTACGCCCTCATCCAGGTCACTTATAAAAATGACAGCAGTGGTCCCAAAACATATCCTTGCGGTACACCACTAGTAACTTTTTTTTGCACTACAAAATATGTTACTGTGTCTGTGTAGGTTTCCTCTGGGTGCTCCAATTTCCTCCTACTGTTCAAAGAGATGCAGCTTAGATAGATTGGCCATTGCTAAATTGCTCTAATGTGTGCAGGGATGTATAGTTAAAAACCCTGGTAAATTCAGGGTTACGGGGATAAGGTTGAGGGCTAGGTTTGGGTGGGATTTTTTCAGAGGGTCAGTGCAGAGTTGATGGGCCAAACAGTCTCTTTCTGCACTGTAAGGATTCTGTGAATAGAAATAATAGGAACAATATTGGATCCAGGGAATGAAAAAATATATCGTGGGAGGATGATAAAAATATGATGGAATATATCTCCAAGCAAATTTCTAGGCCCACCTTTCTCAGATCAGCTAAAGTAACTTTGGGATCCAGATAGTAAATCTTGAAATCAGACAATATAAAGGAAGAGTTGAATACTACTTCTTATAACAAAAGAAAGCAAATGGAGATATGTCATATTTTGTAAAAGTTGATTAAAAAAATCAACAAGGAATAGATGGACAGTTTTAAAATGTATGTATATAATTTCATAAAGAGTTATGAAGAAGACTCATGAGATATGTGAATATAGTAAAGCAGCAATAACAGAATCATGGATTAGATACTTACATTCAAGAAGCCAATGTATTTGGAAAAGATGGGCAAGGCATAAAAGGAGCTGGATTGACAGTACTGTTCAAGGAAAACTACCTTGACTGGTATGATCTCAGTCCAACCAAGAAGGTGGGAATGCTAGTGAATGAGTAGGCCACGTGGAACATGTGACTGTGACGGAAATTTGGGTAAGAGTGATCACTACATTGGTTAAGTCATGGAAAAGAGCAAAGAACTTTATAAAGTCAAACTAATAAATTAAAAGTGGGTAAGTAAGGATAAAATGGTATCAGAAACTGATCAGAATAATATTATTAGGATAATGGGTAGTCTTAAATAAGTTATGTTACATTTACAGACTAGATATATTCCAACAACTGTGAAAGGTGGATATGAGCAAATTAACAAATATGGTGAAACAACAAGAAAGGTTGTATGATTTATGTCAGATGAATTCTTCAATTGAGACCCTGGCCAAATATAAGTTAAGAAAATAAAGAGGAAAGTAAGACAAGCAAAGAGAGAACAGGTGAATAGAATGGCAGTTAACATAAAAGGCAACCTAAAAGTAAACAGTAAGTGGTAGTAAGAAATGAATTGAGGTCTGTTCTGAACAATAAGCTTAGAATTATAAGCAAGGCAAACATTTAAGGTGTATATGCAGTTCCTGTGGCTGCAAATGGGTTCACAGGTCGATTTTATGCAAATCAGAACACAATGTAATATAGCCATTGGTAAGTACGGGAAACATTCACAAATGAGGAAGCCCCTGTACAATATACCTATGTTTACTAAAGAAATTAATGCTGACAAAATATTGCAAGAAACAGAGATGGCTTTGTATTGGCCCACCAGCATTGGGAACAAGGCCACCATCATTAATTGAACAGAGAACCAGTTCCAACCAGTTTCTGATTCTTAAGTCACATATGGACATGGTTAACAGAAGCAGTCTCATCTCAAATCCATGAGTCACAGAGTCGTTGCAGCATTGGGAGAAGATTAAATATGAGGATAAACTAGCCAGTAATGTAAAGGAAGACTGAGTGTTTTTTTAAGATCTATAAAGATCAAGAGAGGCAAAAGTGGACATTTGGGCTGCTGGAAAATGAACCTGAAGAGAAAGAAGTGTGGAATAAGGAAATAGCTGAAGAACTAAATAATTACTATATGTCAGTCTTCACTGGTGGAAGACAAGAGTAATATCCCAAAAATTCAAGAGAGTTAGGGGGCAGCACAGAATATGGTGGCCATCAAGAAGGTATGAGAAAAATTGGTCTGAAGGTGGTTAAATTACCTGGACAAGTTGGACTACACCCCAGAGTACTAAGGGAGATAGCTGAAGAGATAGTGAAAGCATTAATGGTGATCTTTCAGGAATCGCTAGAGTCAGGCATGGTTCCACAGAACTGTAATATTTCTAATGTGACATCCCTCTTTAAAAAGAGAGTAAGGCAAAAGATGGAAAATTAGAGACTGATTAGCGTAACCTCAGTTGTGGTAAGATCCTAGAATCCATTGTGAAGGATGAGATTTCTGAATACTTGGAAGTATATAGTTAAATAGGGCAAAGTCAGCATGGTTTCATCAAGGGGAGGTCATGCCTGAAAAATCTTCAGGAATTCTTTGAGGAGGTGGACACCCTTACCTGTGGGAAAACCGCTTGAATGTAGGCAATCGCATAGCCTCATGCAGGACACATGCTGACCAGAGGGACTCTAGGTCAGCCCACAGCAAAACCCCAAAACAAAACTGAGCAGACAAATGACTAAAAGGTCCTTCAGAATCTGGGCAGGCAAACCATTGTAGTTGCTGCCAGTATGCAGACGCAAGAAAGCAAAGGAGGCTGACAAAGCCTGAATTGTGTAAGAAAACTCCCAGGCCAGTACCCAGGAAAGTGCATACCCTGGAAAGTCCACCTATACGTGGCTTGAAATTACTTAGCAGCATCCAAATCAGAACCAATCAAAATAAATGTCTGATTAAATGGTCACCTGGTTCTAATGGAGGTCAATACTAGCACAGCTGTTTCAGTAATTGCAGAACCATTCTTTAACAAGATTCATTCTGGACTCCAGCTCTTAAGTTTGAACAAGACCGTGGCCGGACTGAGAACCTATGCCAGAGAGCCATTACAGATTAAGGGTACAACCTTGGTTCCAGTCTCCTATGAGATGCGGTTGGCGCAGTTACCACTGATTGTAGTCAAAGGCTTGGGCCCAAGCTTGATAGAGCAGAATTGGTTGAGAAAGATTCACCTTGATTGGCTCAACAGTTTTCAATTAGAAAATGGCTGCCTGAGTGAAGTCCTCATTAAATATTTGGAAATTTCTCAGTCCCTAGACCTTTTTATCAAAGGAGCTAAGGCCATCTTACATATTGACCAGGTGGCAATTCCGTGCATCTGCAAGGCCTGTCCAGTGCCATTTGCCTAATGTGCAAAAGAAGAGGCAGAAATCAGGAGGCTGAAAAGCAAAGGAATCATCAAATTGGTACAGTTCGTGGACTGTGCAACACTGATCTTATCAATTGTGAAGTCTGATGGGTTGGTTCGCATTTGTGGGGATTTTAAGCAAACAGTAAATCACTTTTTTGCAGTTGGATAAATACCAATTCCCTCTCACAGAGGAATTCTACGCAAAACTGGCATGAGCCATGCCTACCTACAATGGCGATAAGATGAGGAGTTGCATAACTATGTCCCAATTAATACCAATAAGGGTTTGTACCAATATACAAGACTGTCATTTGTGGTGTCATTAGCCTGTGCTCTTTTCCAGCAGATGATGGAAAACATTTTACAAGGTTCACCCCAGATTACCATTTATCTGCATGACATACTAATAACAGGGAAGGCCAATAAAGAGCACTTGGAAAACTTGGACATAGTGCTTAAAAGTTTCTCCCAGGCAGGCATACACCCTCTAAAGGAAAATATAAGCGTTCCAGACATCAAGTGACCTACTTGAGCTACAGAATTGACAGGTCAGTTTACAACAGTTGGAAGATAAAGTGAGGGTGATCAAAGGTGCCCTGGCTGCCACATTCGTACTGGAGCTTAGGTCTTTAGGTGAATAATTATAGGAAATCCATATGTAACCTGGCCTCCATCTTGGCACTTTATATCTGCTATTGACAAAGGGTCAGCTTTGGAAATGGTCAAGTAGTCAAGCGGTAGCCTTTAGAGGAAGTGAAAAAACAGCTGTCATGTCTATGGTATTGTCGCACTATGATCCCAAGTGAGATATGGTGCTGACATGCGATGCTTCCCCATATGGTATCGAGGTAATTTGGCTCACCAGTGGCTCAATGGAGAGCAAAACCGGATAGACGTCCCAGATTTTGGCTGATGCCGAACACAAATACGCCCAGATAGAGAAGGAAGGTTTGACGGCTATCTTTGGTGTGAGAAAATTGCAGCAATAACTTTACAGATGTAAATTTATAATAGTAACGGATTACAAACGCTTGCTAGGCCTACTTAAAGAAGACACAGCTGTGTCATCCAGAGCTTCTGCTCTAATTCAGCGGTGGGCCCTTATTCTCAGTGCGTACGGTTACAAGTTGGAACACCATCCCGGAGGCTAAGTGGCAAATGCAGCTGCCTTGAGCTGCCTTCCACTGGCAGATACAGCACCATTCTGGTTTTAAACATTCTGGACACCTTTCCACTTACTTCTAACAATATATGACTGTGGACAGAAAAAGATCCCATCCTGGCAAAATAAAATAGTTTTGTGATGGGTGAGACAAAAAGGCCATCACAACCAGAATTTAAATGTTTCTGGACCTGGTGAGACCAGATCACCGTAGAGGATAGCATATAACTATGAGGAACAACAGTGATTGTCCAAAGTAAAGATCACTTCCAGATACTGGCTGAACTACAGCAGGGTCATCCAGGGGTTTCCAAAACAAAAATGTTGGCAAGAGGTTATGTCTGATGGCCAGATTGGTTGCCGACATAGCTGTGTTGGTGGGGCAGTGCCCAGAGTGCCACCAAAGACAAAAGTTCCTGCCAGCAGCGCCCCCACATACCTGGGAATGGTCAGGTAAACCCTGGACTCGGTTACATGTTGAATAGGCCAGTCCTTTCATGGGCTCAATGTTATTGGTCGTTGTGGATGCCCATTCAAAGTGGTTTGACATGCATAGAGTTCATTCGGCAGACACAGGGATGACGGTTGCAAGTCTGTCTAAGTATTGGTCATGATCAATGGGACGTTGTCATTTACCAGAAGGGATTTTGTGTATTTCCTAAAGCCAAATGATATTCAGCATGTTCAGAGAGCTCCATACCATATATTGGCTAATGGTCTGATGGAAAGAGCAATCCAAACGTTGAAGGCAGACTTAAAGAAACAATTTACAGCTTCACTCGATACCTGGTTCCTGTTTGATTATTGGACCATCCCTCACTCAAGAACAGGGCTGGCTCCAGCAGAGCTGGGGAGAAGACTTCACACCAGGTTAAACCTGATATTCCCGGACCTGGGGGCCAGGGTGGGGTGGGAAGATGGAAACAGCAGCAGGAACGCCAATGCCAGCCACATATCTTCTCTAAATGGGAGAGACAGTTTACTTCAGGGGACAAAGTTTGGTGTTATAACCACAGAAATGGCCCTGCATGAGTATGCAATGAGGGAAGGTCCAGTGATATTTAAAGTTCGAGGAGGTGAGGTGGCCAGAACAAACATGTGGATCACTTGAAAGCTGCTACCTCTCCAATGGGGGCAGGAGCTAAACATACCTGGCCCCTCAGAAAGGTTGTCAGAAACCATGGGTATTTCCCATCCATCTAGCATCCAAGAAACCTCAGAATCCGTGATTGATAGAACCTTGATACCATTTGCGCCTGGAAAAAAGGCAGAAACTCTCCCAAGATGCTCCAGGGCTCAAGAGATGGGCTAGAGTCCAGTACACATCATCTGTGTCCAAGTCAGAGTCAAAGAACTGGACCTGGGGTGAAAACATCCCAACAGAAGGTCAAAGATAAAGAACAGGCCTACGTTCCAGGATTTAATGGCAGAAGGATGTAGTGATTGGAAGGAGGGCCAGGTAAATCTCATTGACTATAAGATGCTTGATTAGGTTTGTTGACATGGATCAATCAGGGAGCCCTGGCTGACAGATATAAGCAGCAGATTCAGACAGTCTGCTCACTCTGGGGAATGACTCAGAGCAAGCTAGGTGGAGTCCATGTACTGTGCAAGTGTTAATAAAAGGTGACTGGGTTTTAGATTGCCTGCCTCCTTGGAGTTATTTCAACCACTTGGATGTGGATTTGGAGTCATTTGTTAGCCAAATCAGTAAGAATGGCATTTCCTTCCTTTAAAGGACAATCATGAACCAGATGGGTTTTTTCGAATAATTCACAATGAATTTATGGTTATCATTCAACTCTTTATTCCAGGTTTTTGTTGAACTCAAATTCTGCTATCTCCTGTTGCAGGGATTGAAGCAGGTCGTCAGAATGTTACCTGAGTCTCTGGATTAACAGTCCACTGATAATACCACTAGGCCATTGTCCTCCTCAAGGAAGGAATAAAATAACAAATAGTAGAGAAGCTGCCATATCCCAGTAGGTTTGTGGGTTTATTTCCGTGAGACATTGGAGTAAAAGTAGGCCATCATGAGATCAAGACTGATCTGATGATCTTAAATTCTGCGATCCTGCCTTGACCTCATTACTCTTAGATTATTTTTATCAGTAAAAAAATTAACTCTGCATTGAATATACTTGACGACCCAGCCTGTATAACCTTCCGCAGTAAGGAATTCCACATATTCACTACTCTCTGAGAAGAAATTTCTCCTCATCTCTTTTAAGTGGGCAGTTGTTCCCACTGGTTCCAGACTGTCCCACAAGTGTCTTAAGAGTTACAGAGTCGTACATCATGGAAACAGACCCTTCGGTCCAACTAGTCCACATCAACCATGTTCCGAAACTAAACTAGTCCCATTTGCATGCATTTGACTCATATGCCTCCAAATGTTTCTATTCATGTACTTATCCAAATATTTTTTAAATGTTGCAACTATACCTGCATCCACCACTTCCTCTGGCAATTTATTCCACGTACAAACCACTCTGTGTAAAAACGTTGCCCCTCTCCTGAAAAATATGCCCCCAGTTTTGAACTCACCCACCCTCGGGGGAAAAAAAACTTTGTTTTTCACCTTATCAGAATATGCTAGGGGAACGTAAAAAGGAAATTAGGAAAGTAAAAAGGGGACATGTGACAGGTAAATTAAAGGAAAATCCAAAATTATTTTCCAAATACTTTTAAGGGTAAAAGAATAACTAGTGAAATAATGAATTGGAGATGCTGGTGTTGGACTGGGGTGTACAAAGTTAAAAATCACACAACACCAGGTTATAGTCCAACAGGTTTAATTGGAAGCACTAGCTTTCAGAGCGCCGCTCCTTCATCAGATGGTTGTGGAGGACACAATTGTAAGGCACAGAATTAATAGCAAAAGTTTACAGTGTGATGTAACTGAAATTGTACATTGAAAAATACCTTGATTGTTTGTTGAGTCTTTAGTGAAATAATGGGCCCATTAAGGACCAGAGGGGTAATTTGTACATGGAGGCAGAGGACATAGGTAGGATTCTAAATGAATACTTCATGTTAATGCTAACTCAAGAGAGGGACAATGTGAGTATAGAAATCACTGAGAAAGGCTGTGATAAATTTTAAGAAATTAGCATAAGCAGAGGTTCTGAGTAGACTGGCAGGCTTAAAAATAAATAAATAGCCAGGGCTAGATGAAATGTATTCCAGGATGTTGAATTAGGCAAGGAAGGAAATAGGGGCAGTGGCAATAATTTTCGATTCCTCTTTGATCACAGGAGAGATATGAAAGGACTGTAGGGCCAGCCAATGTGGTGCCATTATTCAAGAAGGGTGTAAGGCATAAACCAGAAAACTACAGGACTGTCTGACTGACTTCAGTGGTTGGGAAACATTTGGAAGCAATTCTGAAGGACAGAATTAATTGGTACTTGGAGAGACAGTCAGCATAACTTTGTTAAGGGAAAGTCATGTCTGACCAACTTCATTGACTTTTTTGAAGAGGAGACCTGGTGTGTAGATGAGGGCGATGCATGTGACGTAGTCTTCTGGACTTTAGCAAGGTCCCATGTGGGAGACTGTTAGTGAGATGTCTCCATGACATCCAAGGAGTGCTGGAGAAACTCAGCAGGTTTGGCAACATCTGTAAAGAGAAAAGGAGTTAATATTTAAAGTCTCGTGATCCTTCTTCAGAACTTAAAGCAACTAGAAAAACTTTTAGTTTTAGCAATGGGTCACTGGACTTGAAATATTAACTCCTTTTCGCTTTACAGATGCTGCCAGATCTGCAGAATTTCTCCAGCACTTTCTATTTTTATTAATACAGAGCTGAACTTCAGAGGTGAAATTGACTGCCCTTGATGTCAAGATCTGAAGTTGAGATTTTGATTGATGACTGCTCAATGATAACACCGTTCATGATTCTTCAGATACTGAAGCAGTCTGTGTCCATATACAGCATGATGTTAACAACATCCATGCTTGGACTGCTGTATTCTGCAGTAGGAAGACCTTTAATCAGCAGTATTCTGAAACACAAGTGCCAGGTAATGACTCTCCAACAAGAGAATTTCCTTCACATTTAATTATATTTGCATTGCTGAAACTCCAGTAGCAACATCCTATAGAACTCCATTGTCCAGAAATTTAACTGCATCAGCTATGTAACTACTGTGGCCGCAGAGGCTCAGAATTCTGCAGCAAATAACTTACCACCTAACTTCCAAACATTTGTCCACCATTTATAAGGGTCAAATCAAGAGTGAGATGGAGTACTGTCCATATGCTTGGGTGAATGCAACTCCAACAAAACTGAAGAATCTCAACACAATCCTGGGCAAGTTAGCCTGCTGGTTAGAGTGGTGCTGGAAAAGCATAGCAGGTCAGGCAGCATCCAAGGAGCAGGAAAATCAATGATATTCCTGATGAAGGGCTCCTGCCCGAAACGTCGATTTTCCTGCTCCTTGGATGCTGCGTGACCTGCTGTGCTTTTGCAGCTCCACTCTAATCTCCAGCATCTGCAGTCCTCACTTTCGTCTTCTCTGCTTGATTGGCAACCCATGAACCCTCTTGAAGATTTATTCGCTCCACATTTAATAGATATTGGCAGCATCTCATGATTGCACAGCAACAACTCTCCAAGGGTCTTTTGAAACCTCCCAAATCTGTGATCTGTACCACTGAGAAGGACAAGTCAGCAGATACATAGTTACGCCACCACCTGCAAGTTCTCCTACAAACCACAAACCATTGACACTTGGAACTGTATAGCCATTCCCACACTGTTGATGGGCCAATACTTTGTCACTGTCTTCCTAACTGCACTTTGAAGATGGCAGCTCACTACAGTCATCTTAAGAATAGTTGTGGATAAATGCCTTCATAAATTCATAAGATATAGGAGCAGAATTAGGCCATTCGATCCATCGACTCTGGCCTGCCATTTGATCATGGCTGATATGATCCTCAGTCCCATTTTCCAGCCTTCTCTCCATATCCCTTCAAGCCATTTCGAATTAAAATCCTGTCTAACTCCTCCTTAAATTTACTCACTGTCCCAGCATCCACCACACTTGGGGGTAGTGAATTCCACAGATTCACAACTCTGTGGAAGAAATAGGTTCTCAACTCTGTTTTAAATTTGCTACCTCTTATCCTAAGACAATGACTTCTTTCCGAGTATCAAGGTCCAAAGAATAAAATAATTTTTTTTTCACTTGCTGTAGTGTATGCACAAATTCCCTAAAGTGTGGCACCCAGAACTGGACACAGTACTTTAGTTGAAGGTGAACCCGTGTACTATACAGATTTAACTAACTTCTCTTTTGCACTCCATGCTCCAATAAACAGTGTAGAGGATGCTGTTTGTTTAATGGAACTTTGTAAAATTAATACTCGGTCAATAAGTTCTCTAGGCCTGAATCAGTTCAGTACAATAGAATAGAAATGTATTGTCACATGTACTTTTACATGGAAATATGCAGTGAAAGGTTTTATAAATCCCTCCACTGATGTACGTTCAAGGTAATAACAATAGGTGACAGCCTAAATTATTTTTGCTTTATGCAGCTGAAATTATTTTATTATCTGTTGTTAACCATCTTTAGAGCAATACTGTGCATGATTTTCGTGGAAGCAGAGGGAGCCACAACAATAACAGCAATTCTTCCTTTAAGCAGGTTTGTTATTTTGCAGGAAATCTGATTTTGTATATGCGTTATTAGACGACATGACTGATTTCTACTCACCAATTTATAGTTGTGAAATGCAATCTAATATTTCATTGATCGCTTGAAAATCTATCTGGGGCTACTTATTAAGACTATTGTTGACTGACTGTTACTTTATCATTTCTGTTCAATATATAACCTCTCTTTTCTTTCAGAGTACATTCCTTATTGGTAGGTACTCATGTCTTTTAAACGAGCCATCATTCGTGGCTATTATTTTTCAACATAGACATTGAAAGTCGAGCATGTGATTTAATATTATAGCCCTATATAACTAATAGGTTGTTCTTTCAATGTAATACTTTTGAGTATTCAACATTTATTAAACAGTTGAACTGTGAAATTTGTATCATTTAAATTTTTGTTTAGTTCTCTGCTTACCATGGATAAAGGCAATATGCAAAAGAGGAAAATAAAGGAGCACTTACCCTGTTATGACTTTCTGCAACTAAGACCATGTGACTTTCCTGGTCTGCTTATTTAAGTAATGTTTTTATATTCTTGCTCTGTTCTCTGCATTACTTACATATGTATTACTTAAATAAGATAGTACTGATTCTGTTTTGCTTCTTGGCCTTGAATTTCTTATGCAAAGAGATTTTTTTCAAGTTATCTGCATTCTGTGCAAACTATACTTCAAGCTTTTCCAACATTTCTGTAGATTATTGAAGAATCATCTTGCTTGTGAACATTTAACTCAATATAGGAAGTGTAGATTTGTTCCATAATTAAGCATCGTGTGCATGGAAAGATTTTCTACTTGTAAGCTGAAAGAGTAAGCAACCATAAAATTATTGGTATGAAAGGAGAAAAAGCTGGAAAAACACAGTAGAACAGGCAGCATCTGTGGCCAGAGAAACAACTTTTTACATCAATGACCTTTCGCCAGTGGGGGATTTGATGCATAAACTAAAATCACTGTCCAAATTCATGTAAGGTCAGAAAACTTGGAAAATATTCCAAGTTTCTTTTTAAAAATCACTTGCCTGATTGCTTTTTGCAATCAAAGCCCAGACTTTTTCAGAGAAGGCATACCTGCCACATAATACATCTATTTTAAACATGCAAGTCTCCTATCTTCTGAGACAGCTGAGCATTTTTATTGAGTTTTGGATAGGCTGTAATTTCAGGTGGTCAATTTGGTGAATTCGAACTTCTTCTTTTCATGCTTTGCTGATGAGAGTCTAAACTACTTGCATAGAACAGTCCTTTCACAGAAACAGTGATAAACTGAAGAGTTAGTTAAAGTCTACGTTAAATCGGTGCATTGGCATTGTCCTTGAACATCAGAAATTTTTCTGAATGATACAGAATAATGAATGAGAGCTCCAATATTTTACCCATTTGAAAATGTATAATTTCCCACGGCATATAAATTTCCCCATGTTGTACAGATACTGCATGTGAGGAAAGTCAGCTTCATTTTTCTACACAATATTAGTTTACTTCTTGGTCTTCTAAATATGTAATGTTGCAGACTTAAAACTTCTGTTATTTGTGCAGCCTTTCTCAAAACCGTAATGAGAAAATTATGCTGAGTTATAAATTTATTCACGCAAAGGAACATTATATGGACTTAAGTCAGTTCCCATGTTGCAGACAATACTGCATATATCAGTGAAAAACGCTATATGGTAGAGAGCATATACACGACTTGTACTGGTTAATTTATAACAGTCTTTGGAGCAACTCTCGAAATGGTGCTTTTGTGATGTCTTATTTTTCCAGATTGAAGTTCACAGTACTCTTGAATTTTAGCTTCTTCGTTTTGAGACTTAGTTCAGCTGCATTCACAAACTTGTTAAGGTTTATTAATAGTTGTGATTCTTTTTTGGTAATTTCATAGATCAGCATGTCTACTGACTCTTTGTTTAGAAATATTAAGCAAAATCATAAAGGGGTCTGAGCGACATTGGCAACTGCAAGATTTGTGATAGAATTAGTTGAAAAGTCTGATGAGGTCTGTCTCGAAATCGGGAGCATCTTGCATCAGCTGTTATCTGTTAAGTGGTAAGGCGAGTTTCTCACTAGGCTGTAGTGAATTGCCAATTAAGGGGGATATTGCTTGTTAAGGTGGATTAAGTCAAATCATTACTATTCAGTTTTTGATATTATTAAAACTATCAAACCAGCTGACGTTAAGAAAACTCAACATGAATTCAGGAAGCTGCTCGTTCAAAATGGCATCCTTGTTGAAAATATCCCAAGGCACCTTTTATGGACAGCATCCACACACACCCCACATCCATAAACATTGGCATCTGAAATGTGCCAACCTGTAAGACCACTCATGGCAAATCTCCATTGACAAAGATGCTTGTTTACTTCAGGACTGCACTGGCAACCATCCTATTAATGCTGCAGAGACATGCACCCAGCTCAGTTCAAGTGGGCAAGGCTACATCTAGAGACTCTTTGCTCACTATCAGCACTCGCACTATTCACCCCACTACGAATTTGTACTTGCAGATTTACATTTTACTTTGTTCAAAAGCTGCATGATCCATGTAAGATTCTGTAAATCAGTTTTTTTAGATTAGAACCAGTCTGACTATTGTGGCACAGACAATCTCACACAGGGCAGCTCACACCTTAAATGCATTATCTGGGCCGACATGACACCAATTGTTGAAGTTTACTTGAAACTGTTACTTTTAAAAAAGTTTTGCGATTTACAAATGAAAGAATTGAAACCATATGATGAAGGATAACATACTATTTACTATACTTGCTGCACTTGCATGTGAGACTTTAGCAATTCATGGACAAAGACACGCATTCGACCTCAATTGGTATATTATATACGGTTCTGGACACCACTTAGGGAGGATAGGAATGCTGTAGAGAGAGCATTGAGACAGTTTACAAAACTGATACCAGGTATGCAGAACTTCAGTTACAAGGATGGATTGGAGAAATTGTATCTGTTCTCAGTGGAGAGTTGAAGGCTAAGATGAGATCCAGTGGAGATTTGCAAAATAACGAGTAGACTTAATAGAATAAATCAGGAGAAACTGTTTCCACTTGTAACAGAACAAGATGGTGTAGGTTTTAAGTGATCTGCAAAAGAAGCAAAGGTAAAATGGAGGAAAACTTTGTCACTCAGTGAGTAATTAAGGTCTGGAATGCATTGCTTGGAAATGTGCTGGAGGCAGGTTCAATTGTGGCATTCAAGATAACATTGGATGATTACTTGGATAAAAATAGTGTGTGAGGAATATGAAGAAAAAGCAGGAGTTTGGTACTAAGATAATTATTTAATGAGTTGATACAGGAATGATGAGCCAAATGGCCTCCTGCATTGTAACACTTCTGCAATTCTAGCCTGGTGCCATTATTGAGTACACAAACAAATCAGTATGTGATGACTAGGTACTGATTTTATCGTCACGGTCTACACAATTCTGGAACTTTCATATATTTTATTTTTTATCTCTCGTGGGATGTGACTGTCACTGGCTATCCAGCATGTATTATCCATCCCTTGGACTTGCCCTTGATGATGTTGATGACCTGCCTTCTTGAACTGCTGCAGTCTGCCTGCTGTGAGTTGACTCACAATGCTGTTCAGGAGGGAATTCCAGAATTTTGACACAGTGACAGTGATGGAAAGACGATTTTTTTTTCCAAGTCAGTATGGAGAGTGCCTTGGAGGAAAGCTTGCAGGTGGTGTTTTACCCATATATCTGCTGCCCTTCACCTTCTAGGTAAAAGTAGTGATGGACTTGGAAGGATCTTTGAAGGATCCGGGGTGAATTTCTGCAGTGAATCTTTTAGAAGGTACACACTACTGCAGCTGAAGGTCATTGGTAGAGGGAGTGGATAATAAGTGGGCGGCACAGTGGTGAGCACTGCTGCCTCACAGCGCCAGAGACCCGGTTTCATTTCCCGCCTCATGTGACTCTCTGTGAGGAGTTTGCACATTCTCCCCGTATCTGCGTGGGTTTCCTCTGGGTGCTCCGGTTTCCTCCCACAGTCCAAAAATGTGCAGGTTATGTAAATTGCCCGTAGTGTTAGGTGAAGGGGTAAATGTAGGGGAATGGGTCTGGGTGGGTTACGCTTCGGCGGGTCGGTGTGGACTTGTTGGGCCGAAGGGCCTGTTTCCACACTGTAAGTAATCTAATCTAATCTAATGTCAAGTGACATTTAGCTGGCAACAGATTGCTGATTGATTTGTGGAGTTATGACCAGTTGTCGATACTAAAGACCATCAACCTGACAACAGACAGCTGAACAGCTTGTGGGTGTGAACAATATTGGTAAAAGCCTTTCAACAGTTGCAAGGGCAGATGATATATCTTTCTCCAATAAAATACCTAAAGCCTGAAGAAATCCAGCTTATCTTCCCTCACTAGTTGCTGCAACTAAGGAACGTTGCAGTTGGTGTACCAATCACCTGTGCCTGCCATGCAGAATTGAGTGACAAGAACCTGGAGAAAAGAAATTGAGGAATAGAAAAATCCTGCCAAGCCAAAGGTTCATCTCAGATGATCCTGTGATCTTGAATTACTTCCTCAGTCTTTTTTTCCCTCCGCTCATAACACTCATGTTTTTCTGTTTGTCTCGTCAGTTTGTTGGTATGTCCAGGAAAGTTCTTAGGATGGGAGAGTGGTAGATTTACGTGTTGACAATTTATAACTGTTTACCTATTTAGAATCTATTTATTTGCAAGAAATAGTACTTCTTGTTAAGTACAGAAATCTAGTCCATGTTTTCTCTTAGGCTGGATCTATCCAACAAGTAAATTGGAGATTTTGCATACAGTCTGTTCCGATATGATGTAATTGTTCCATTCCTGTGTGATCAGACATTATAAGAGAATTGCGTAATAGCAACACCGTCTAAACCAATGGGACTGGAATCACGTTATAGTCAATACAGGAAAGGAAAGTCCGCATTCTACAAATAATGGTTTAAGTTATTCAATCGCATTATAGCCAATTTGCATTGAAGAAATGTGTGTTATAGCAGAACCGACTGTACTTTGAAAAGATCTTTTAACTTTTGTGATGAATCCTAGAATAGAGTGGCTTAATTTCCAATGCACTATCCCTGTGAGGCGAAGACTCCTTCAAGGTGATGCATGCAATTAACCTTAGCTTTTACTATGATAGGGGGTATGGCCAGGTTTGGACTCAGAGTCTTGGCAGCTTGCCTCATTTGCTTAATGGTAAAGGTAGTACAATTTATGTCTGTTGTGCTATATCCATCAAAGTTTCACCTGCACATCCATCAATATCATTTATTGTATCCGTTGTTCTCGATGCAGTCTCCTCTACATTGGGGAGACTGGACGCCTCGGAGCAGAGCGCTTTAGGGAACATCTCTGGGACACCCGCACCAATCAACCACACTGCCCTGTGGCCCAACATTTCAACTCCCCCTCCCACTCTGCCGAGGACATGGAGGTCCTGGGCCTTCTTCACTGCCGCTCCCTCACCACCCGATGCCTGGAGGAAGAACGCCTCCTCTTCCGCCTCGGAACACTTCAACCCCAGGGCATCGATGTGGAATTCACCAGTTTCCTCATTTCCTCTTCCCCACCTCACCCCAGTTCCAAACTTCCAGCTCAGCACTGTCCCTTCTCGGATGCTGCCTGAACTGCTGTGCTTTTCCAGCACCACTAGTCCAGAACTATATTTAAGAAATGTTAGTTAATGTTCAATATATCATTCTTACTGATTTGTGTGTTCAAAATTTTGATTTGAGTATAAAAACATGCCCAAAAAGCAGAATCTAAAATAAGTCTTATCTTTGCTGAAAAAGGAAATATATTGTCAGGGCTTTTTGTCCTGCATTCGTTAGGGCAGATGCAAGAATGCCATATTTCGAAGGGAGCAAAATATCTGACATTCCCAAGTGTGCTAAGAATTACACTAGCAACCAAATTAAAATCCTCAGTCAGGTTCATAATGGTGGCTGATTTCCATAGAAGCTACCTGTAGACATTTGTGGGGTACATATTATGCATAATAAAAGGCCAAGGCATTACATGTTTTTGGTTTAATGAAAAGCATGGGTAAATAGTAGTTTCCTGATGCATTCTCCGTGGCAACCCAGAATAATTATAGGCTACTTGCCAACCAGTCAGCATCCTTTCTGCACTCTCCAAATGAGACTGGACATTTTTGCATCTGTTGTGATGAATACAAAATGAAAAGTTTAGAAATTTTCTTTTTCAGCACTTCTCAAGTTCTATACAGCCTAGTGTCTATTATCTTAATCCCTCAAATGAGGAATTTGTTAAGGTTTTTAAGCGAGATTGATATGTGCATTGAAATTTTGATTATTCACAGGATTGCCAATATGTTTTTCTCAAATATGATTTTAGTTTTCTTTTCCTGTATTGTAAATGTATATGTGCTGGAGTAAGTTGCGGCTGGATTTCACTGATGCACCTATCCATGACCTCAGTTGCCAGGTTCATGCCAAACCCAAAATCTGCCAAAAATGCTGATCTAATGAAAAATAGTCTTACTTGTTTTCTTCTTCCCTTTCTTCCATCCACAGACATCAGTGATAAGGGGAGCATCTCCGCTTGTTATAAACAGCCTTTGTAGCACTGACCTAAGTAGAAGTGTCAGTTTTAAAATCCATAGAGGTCCAACCTGTTTAACGAAAGGCTTTTCTGATACGTTGAATATAAAGCACGAAGTTTTCTCATTAGCATTGTGAGAAAACTTTTAAGGTACCAGAATAGATTACCTTGCTGGCAAAAATAAAGCATGAAGGAAAAATGACTGCAGAAGCTTACTGGTGATCAGAGGCAACACATTCAAAATACTGTAGTAATCAGCGGTAATTCCAAGACTTTTGATTTCATGACTGCTTTTATTATCTATGTAGCTGGGGCAAATGTAGGTAGCATCTCTTCCAATGCGACAAATGATGGAGATTTCAAAAAGTTAATTGTTCAGAGAGAATAGGGAATAGAGAGAATAGGGAAGTGGGAGGTTATGGCCTAGTGGTATTATCATGAGACAATTAATCCAGAGACCCTGGGGACCTGGGTTCAAATCCCGCCATGGTAAGTAGTGGAATTTGAATTCAATAAAAATCTGTAACTGGGAGACTAGTGAGGACCGTGAATCCACTGCAGGGGGACATCCCATCAAGTTCACTAATTCCCTTCAGAGAAGGAAACTGATGTCCTTATCTGATCTGGGCCTTATGTGTCTTCTGAGCAGTTAAGTATAGGCAGTAAATGCTGGCCTAGCGAGCAACAACCACATCCCATGAATGAATAAGTTTTTAAAAAAATGAAGCAATAGCTGGGATTTTCCACTTGTGTTTAAAATAGCTTAAGTGGCATCCATGGTGAGTTTGCTGTTCAGCTCATTTCATACATTTTGATTTAAGCAGTGAATCGTGAGGATGGCAGTTGAAAGTCCTTACCCATTCATGTGTTCTGGGGCCACAGATTTTGATGCAATATTTAAAGGACATCTGGGCACCCTTTCACATGATGTGAGTCAGAAACTCCAGAAGAGACAGTGGTCTTCATCGATGCCTCACTGAACACACAGTTCCAAACTGTCGAGGCCACAGAAGAGTCCCTTCCTTATTAGGTGAATCAATCCCTTCCATGAGAATCAGCTGACTTGGACACATCACATAGTGAGTCAGTACCTTGAGTGGACATAAACGCTTAAATGATGGGTAGTGTGGGAAACTACGAATGGTCTCCTGCACTATGAAGGCTTAAGTGCTACCGAACTCTCACTGCAACCTCACATGGGCTATCACTCAGTCTAACTCTACAACTATGTAACTGTATCACAGAGGTGTTTTGACATCACGATTACATGCAAAATGTTCACTGAATAGCTCACATGTACATATGCTGACAGGTTTGGTACTATGCTTTCTCCTTACTGTGGAAAATCTACCTCCCTGGCAGCGTTGTGCATTCTCATCAAATGCTCATGCACACATTCCCATCACACTCAACCTTTCTGTTTCTCATTGATGGAAAGCTGATGCTAAACAGGAAAGAAAGACCCAGACAAGTGGCAGGCTTCCTGGTCTTTGTATCCTCATCAGTCTTGAAGAAGATCAATACGAGTTGACTAGTGAAGACCTAAATTGGAGAGATTGGGATGGTAGAAGCTAGTGAGTAACACCTGTTGTCTGCTTTTATAAGAAGTGCGGCTGCACTCAGACATTGTTCTTCTTTGGTAATTGGGTTTCTTCACCAAATAATTCTCTATTCTCTTCCACAGATACATGCAATCAACAAATAGCAAATCACAAGAAACCTCAGAGGTTTTCCAGCCTCAGCATCTCTGAGGGTGAAGCCTTTGACACCTGAGAGTATACATCAACAAAGCACTCACCTGCACTCTCTCTCAGCACAGAGACAATTATCTTGATGGATACATTAGTTAGATTCAGGGACATCATCTGATGAACAGATCACTAACTTACCTGCAGCTATTGGAGAAGGAAACATCCAAGCTCTCTGACACTTGGACTGTCAGAGACCAGGCACCTGCTCAGTCCTGTGCAGAACACATGCCTATCTAGTCATATTCCACGTGCAGAGACAGGCTATGATGCCAGAGGCCCTCACTGGACTGGAACAAATAACAGAGGAGTACATTGGTCTTTTAACTGCTATGGTATGTGTTCAGTCTCTTCGGCTGGGTGAGAGGGAGCCTTTGACCTCACTCCAGGGTCGCTTCTGAAGGAGACAGTGTGGTGCTATCAGGTAGAAAGAATGACAGACAGAACTTGCTGAAGATTACAGACCAATCTACCTCTCCTATGCTAGTGACTCCATTACCTATAACCAATCAGGGGAGGATGGTGCACCTCTATCTATGCAGGACTGTGAGATCAGCCTGAGGCCTCTAAATGCTGAGGCCAGGAGGACACCCACTAAGTCATCGCAACTACAAGATTGTGCCAGTCAGCAGGCTCTATCTGCCTGTGAAGGTACAGCAAACAACTGACTCTTTCATTGATGCCAGACACTCTTTCTGAATGTAATGTTTTACACCATCAGACAAGTCCTGGCATCTGAATCATGAATCTCATTTTCAAGAACCCTAGGGCTAGCTTTATAATGGTACTGTGGAAGTATGTGTAGTGTTGGATTTCTTGTCAGCATCAAGCTGTAGATTCCTGACAAATGTCCTGAGTCAGGCTTTGAGGGTATAGCCTTTGTCATCATTTATCCAGTCCAGTGTGCGTTGAGGGGATGCAGGCACCTATGGATTTTCTGGAATGTTAGCATCTTAACTGTTCCTGGGATAACACTTTCTGGCTGGTGTGGTCACAGATGATCTGCTGGTCCATGAAGTGGAAGCCTTTCTATACATGAAGACAACTGACTGCTGATAGGGTGCTCCGAGGGCTTTGTGGAAACAATCAATTGTACCCTCTGGCTGTGGAAATCATGCAATGGCAGTAAAGCTGTCACTGCCCTAGCTGCCTGACTTGCAGCATCTGAGGGAAAATTAATTAATGAATGAGCCTGAACAAACAGAGCATCAGTGGTTTCTGAAATACATTTATGAGTGAATATCTTTGAGCTTCTGCAGACTTAGTGACCCCCTAAAATGTTCCTCTCAAACAGAAATTTACTATGTCTCTTTGGCACCCTCTTGTTGCAATCTATTTCACCTGTCTCTATTCTTGCCTCATTGATTCAGCTCTTCCAATTTATTTATTTTTACTCTGGATTGACCATTATCCTTTTCTATCATTATACTAAAGCTTATGTTACAATGATTAATGTCTCTTAAATGTCTACATTCTGGTTATTAAAATACTGAATTATAACTATTCTATAATGTTTGCATGGCTCCATTTCCCTGCAGATTTGATAATCTGCATACTTGCCACTAGTTAATGGTTTATAGATCATACCAAGCAATGTAATTGTACTGTTTTTGTTTCTTTGCTCTTGCTGATTGATTCTGTCCTTGAATCCTCCTGGGCATGCTCTTTCTACAACACTGTGGTGCTCTTCTTAACCACCACCAGCACCCCTCTCTTGCCTTTTCTGAACATCTTATGTTCAGGAAATCTTCACACCCAGTCTCACCCTTCATTGATCCAGGTATCTATTATTACCACAACATCATATTTCCTCATTGCTCTCTGCATTTGTAATTCCTCAGTCTTATTTACTGCACCCTAAGCATTCACAATTGTCTATTAACCTTGAATAACTGACTTCACCAATTGACTTTGTATTCTCCATATTAGTGTTATTCATCTCTCCAAGTATTATATGTACGCGTACACTTCTCAAATATTCTTTCCTGATTTCCACTCCCTGCCATGTCAGTTTAAAGTGCTTCCAACAACACCAGCAAACTTCTCTCAAGGACACCTCTGTGCTGTTAATGTGTATGGGGCATGAGTAACATCCTGCCTAAAGTAAATAATGAGTTCCTTGGTTTTCCGGCATTGAGAGCGAGGTTGTTCTCAGTGCACCATTTTTCCAGGTCTTCCACATCCCATCTGTAATCTGTTTCGTTGCCATCTGAGATTCGACCGACTATGGTGCTGTCATCAATAAACTTGTAAATGGCATTAGTCTGGTATTTGGCGACGCAGTCATGGGTATACAGTGAGTACAGTATGGGACTGAGTACGCATTACTGGGGGCCTCCAGTGTTGAGTGTTAATGTTGATGAAATATTGTTCCCAGTCTTCACTGATTGTGGCCTGTGGGTCAGGAAATTGATGATCCAGTTGCAGAGAGTGAGGTTTAGTCTGAGATCACTATGTTTAGTAATCAGTCTCGAGGGGATAATAGTGTTGAAGGCCGAACTGTAGTTAATGAGTAGGATTCTTACGTAGCTGTTCTTGGTGTCAAGATGTTCTAGGGAGGAGTGAAGGGCAAGTGATATAGCATCTGACAGGGATCTGTTGGACCGATAGGCGAATTGGAGTGGGTCAAGCGTAGTGGGGAGGCTAGAGTTGATTAATGTCATGACCAGCCTTTTAAAACACTTTATGACCACCGAAGTTAGGGTCACTGGGCGGTAGTCATTGACATGCTGCATGAGGCTTCTTAGGCACAGGGATGATGTTGGCTCTCTTGAAACAGGTAGGGAGAGTGGCCTGCTGCAGGGAGAGGTTGAAGATGTCCAAGAAGACCTCTACCAGTTGATCTGCGTATGCTCTGAGTGCACGGCCTAGTACTCCATCTGGTTCCATTGCTTTCCTTGGATTCACGCGAAGGAAAGCTGATCTGACCTCTGATGCAGCGACTGTTGGGATAGGTTCATCAGGACTTGTCGGAATAGGTGTTATCTCTCCGCCAAAATTCTGCTCAAAGCAAGCATAGAAGGCATTGAGATGATCTGGGAGGGATATGTCATCGTCTGCTATTTTGCACTGTCTCTTTTTAGAACCTGTGATGTCATTCAGTCCTTGCCACAGTCGCCGGATATCTGTCTGGGTCTCTAGTTTGGATCAGTATTGGTCCTTGGCTTTCTTAATGGCTCTGCAAAGGTCATGCTTGGATTCCTTATGTTTGAGTGGGTCTCCTGATCTGAAGGCCTCATGCCTGGTTTTTAGCAGGTTTTGTATGTCCTGATTCATCCAAGGTTTCCTGTTGGGGAACACCCGGATTGACTTCCTCGGTATACAGTCCTCCACACGCTTGTTGATAAAGTCTGTGACGGTGGTGGCATACTCGTCCAAGATACCTGCGGACTGTTTGAATATGGCCCAATCAGCCGATTCCAGCCAGCACCGGAGTTGATCCTCTTCCTCTGGACCAGCACTGGACCTGTATCCACGAAGGTGTCTCCTGCTTGACTTTTTGCTTGCAAGCCGGGAGAAGAAGCACGGCATGGAGTAGTCATCCACAACAAGTTTTCTTGGACTCTTCATGTAGACAGACTGGTTACAAAGGCCCAACACATCTCTTCTTCCTCAGACAGCTGCGGAAATTTGGCATAATAGCACATACCCTTGCCAATTTTTATAGGTGCACCATTGGGAGCATTCTGTCTGGATGCATCACTACCTTGTATGGCGACTGTACCATTCGAGATCGGAGATGGTTATAGAGAGTGATGAACTCAGCCTGGATAATCATAAAGGCCAACCTCCCATCTATAGAATCCATCTATCAGGCCTGCTGTCAAGGAAAAGCCACCAGCATTCTTAAAGCTCCATCCCACCCTGGCAATGTTTTTCTACAACTTCTACCGTCGGGGAGAAGGTACAGAAGCCTGAACACACTCACCAGCTAGTTCCGTAACAGTTTTTACCCTACTGTTGTCAGACTACTGAATGGATTCACAAACACTTAACATTCGCCTGTAACTATATTTTTGTTTTTGCCGCTGTTTACCTATTATTTACTATCTATGCTACTTAACTCTGTGATCTGCCAGTATTGTTCACAAGACAAAGCTTTTCACTGTGCCTCGGTACACATGACAATAAATTCAACAAGGAACTCCGTCCTGAATCTGTTAGCTGCAACCAGCCCATCTTGTACAACGTGTTCATTTTGCACAAATATGGTGATGAAACCCAGTATCGCATAGTCTATATATTACCTCTGTGCGGTGAGCCCACTTGTCCAGCATCAAATCCTAGATGAACCGCAATTTTTTGCAGCAATTTCATCTGTTTCTTTGGGCATTGTCCCAGGCAAAACAAGACTGTTTGAAGCCTCCAGGTGTCCTATGTAGCCCTGAGCTGAGCCTCCAATTCCATATCCTCTTCATTACGATCACTGCTTACTTCAATTTCTGTAACCTCACCTGCTGCTTCTGCTGAAACTGGACCATACATTTCAGATACATCCTTGACTTACTGTTTTCCTAATGTTCCTTCCTTCCTACATCCTCTGTAAACTCCTGGTGATCCTTATCTCTTCTTTTTTGTCGTCTATCCTACAGCCGTTTTGTTCGCTAACCTCGATTCCCAATTTAAAATTTTACTTTTCATGTTTAGTTCTTTCATGTCCTTGACTCTCTTAGCAACCTTCTGCAGCTATACAATCTCTCTTAGAAATCTCTGTTCTTAAACAGTCGCCTCAGGCGACTCTCTGTGTGGAGTTTGCACATTCTCCCCGTGTCTGCGTGGGTTTCCTCCGGGTGCTCCGGTTTCCTCCCACAATCCAAAAATGTGCAGGGGTTAGGTGAATTGGCCATGCTAAATTGCCCGTAGTGTTAGGTGAAGGGGTAAATGTAGGAGAATGGGTCTGGGTGGGTTACGCTTCGGCGGGTCGGTGTGGACTTGTTGGGCCGAAGGGCCTGTTTCCACACTGTAAGTAATCTAATCTAATCTAAACTTCACATCTTTCATCTCACCATTAGAAGGCATGCCTTAAACTGCCAAGACTGATGTTTTAGAATTCCATCTTCAAACACTTCCTTCTCTTTCTTTAAGTCCTCCCTTTAAAACTCATCTGCTTAGCCAAACACTTTGAAAATCGTTCTTTGACTTTGCCCATTTTTGCATGATTATTCCTCTGAACTGTTTTGCTGATTCTGTTTCGGTGTTAACTTGCATTTACAAAATCCTTTTATTGTTATTCATATTGGTATTTTCACAACATTTCATTGAAAAGAATATAATGGTAAACATTTCCTCTAATAATCATCTTATAATCCTGTGATTTGATTCCTTAAGTGATAGATGCTATTACTGACGGTGGTTGAGATAAGAAAAATTGCATAACAGTCTTTGATGTCATTTTTAAGTGTTACTGAAAACCTGGTTAACAAACAAAGCTGCTCTGTATGTTAAAAGATGAGTAGAGGCCATTCAACTGCATGACTTCTGGCTTTAAAAAAAAACAGAATTGTTGATAAATCTCATGTTCAAGTTGATCCTACTTTTTCCAGGGTGAAGCCCAAATATATAAGAACCAAAGTATAATATCTACAATCACATAAGATGCCATATTTCATCACATCAGTAAAATGTTAAACTTATCATATTTAGTTCTGTGTTTACTTGCCAAATGCAGCAGGAAGAATTTATATTAATTTTAAGTTCAGGTAGCAGTAATTCACAGATCAGATCAGACTACAATAATAAATAATGCATATACAAACAAGATACAGGTACAAGGATAATCTTCCAGAGCAAACTTTAAATTGATTTAATTTAATTTAAAATAATCCATGTCTTGGGTGCTCATTCATCAACATGTGTGGTCATGGGAAGAACGGAGAAGATTGAGGTCTTTCCTATTGGGCACTTACAAATGCTGATTCAGCACAATTCTCCTGTCTCGAAGCTTAGATTAAGGGCTAGAAGCTATCAGCCTGACTTTCCTATCCCACAATCATTCTTTTACCTTTTCCCAAGCAGCATTGTTTATATTTGTTTATGGAATGTGGGTGTCACTGGCTAGGTCAGCATTTAGTCCCTATTTGTAACTGCCCTGAAGAAGGTGAGGATGACTTCTTGAACTGCTGCACCCCACTATTACAGGGCATAGTGTAATCAACAGTGCTGTTAGGAAGGGACTTCCTTGACTTTGACCCAATGACAGTGAAGGAATAGTCATATAGTTACAAATTAGGATGGTGTGTGACCTGGGGGGGATCTTGCAGTTGATGATCCTGTATGCATCCACAGCCTTTGTCTAAGTGTTAAAGGTTGTGGGTTTGGAAGGTGGATTTGGAGGAACTTTGATGAATTAGTACAGTGCATCTTGTTGGTACATATGTTTGCTACCTTGGATCAGTGGTGAAGAGAGTGAATGTTCAAGGGTATGGATGGCACGTAGAGAGAATTCTGTCGAACTCCTGAACTGTGCCTTATTGCTGACTCAGTTGTGGATCAGTGGATGCTACTACTTCCTTTTTGGGGTGAGAAGAAAGAAAAAGATAAACAATCAGTCATATTTTCATGGAACTTTTAAAATGGTCGACATGGTGGAACTGAAAGTTCCACCTCTGTTTCCAATTCATATTTTTGCCTGTAAAGGAACTTTGGTATCTGGACATGACTTTCACATGAGGGAGACTTGAACTTTGTAGGGCCATTTGAACTCTGGTGCTGAGTTCAAAAATATTTTATATTTGTTGTGGCAGAGCCTTATCCCAGAGCCACAAATTTATGGAGGAGACCTGAATAGTCATGAAGGGCAGGTAAGTATGAAGAATGGTCAAGATATCAAGTTATTTTAATAACCAATCCTTTAAAAAAATCTAAATACAGCTTGCCTGTATCAGTGTTGAAAAGGTTTGTTCTTCCAGTTTTAGTAGCTGTTTGTTGCCATTACCCCAAGGTAAGTTCTGTCCCAATAATTGTCTGGTGTGGATGCTGCTTCCGCCTTGACCGTATGTATTATTTTAAAACTGATTTTAAAGTTGTGTCAGCCAAGTTGAGTTTTAGTTGAAACAACCATGTTTGAAGTAAAAATATTTTCGTATCAAAGTCAATCTTAACTTCATCTTTTTACTGAAAACATTAGTCTCAAAAACCTGACTTTGCATAAATATATTTAATCCCTTTGATGTTCCTCAAGTCCCATGCCCAGAACTGAGCACTGTACTCCAGATGCAATGTTACTGAATTGCTGACAACTGTAGATAGATGATAAATGTTCAATCTTTATCCCACTCAGTTTGGAACTGGTCATAGTCTACTTCATGTTTTACGAAATTAACAGAAATGCTGATATTTGTAAGTTGTATCAAGTTCCCAAAACCTCTCAAACAAAAGCAAAATACTGCAGATGCCAGAGATGTGAAACAAAAACAAAGTGCTGAAGAAATATAGCAGAACTGACAAAGTGTGGAGAAAGAAAAACAGAATTAACTTTTCAAGTCTCATGACTTCTTCAGAACTGAAATGTAACTCGAAATGTTAACTCTGTTTTTCTCTACACAGGTGCTGCTAGATTTGCTGGATTTCTCTAACACTTTCTGTGTTTATCCCAGAAACTTCAACTGAGATCAAGATTTCAGGAAAGAACTCCCATACTCTGCAAATAACTGCAGAATTTCTCAGTGCAAAGGCCATATTCTAGTCCATAAGTCACAATTAATTAGGAAGGAAGTACAGCACTTTATCAAGAAAGCTATTGTTTATTACAAAAGGAATTGAACGTAAGGAGAAGAATGTTATGCTTCAGTTATATAGGGTCAGCTCACATCTCAAATATTATGTGTAGTTCTCATCTCATTAAGGAAGGATATAGATGAGTTTGAGCCATTTCAGAAAATGTTAGCTCGATTAATTTTGGAATGAGTTGGATGTCTGATGAGGATAAGTTGGACAGGCTGGGCTTGTTACCATGGAGTTTGGAAGAGTAATGGTTAGACCATAAGACCATAGGCTATTCGACCCATCGAGTCTGCTTCACCATTCAATCATGGCTGATAAGTGTCTCAACCTCATTCTCCTGCCTTCTCCCTGTTATCTTTTATCCCCAAAACAATCAAGAACTTATCTATCTCTATCTTAAATATACTCAAAGACCTGGTCTCCACAGTCTTCTGTGGCAGTGATTTCCATAGATTCACCACTCTGACTGAAGAAGTTTCTCCTCATCTCTGTTCTAAGGAGTCTTTTGTTTTACTCTTAAGGCTGTGCCCTCGGGTCTTAGTCTCTTCTGCTAATGGAAACATCTTCCTAATGTCCAGTCTATCTAGGCCACTTAGTATTCTGTAAGCTTCAATTATATTCCCCCACCCCACTAAATCCTTTTAAACTCCATCGAGTATAGACTCAGAGTCCTCAAACATTCCTTATATGTTAAACCTTTCATTTGTGGGATCATTCTCATGAACCTCCTCTGCATTCACTCCAGAGCCAGTACATCCTTCCGAGGTATGGGACCTGAAATTGCTCACAATACTCTACATGTGGTCTGACCAGAGATTTATAAAACCTAAGAAGTACATCCCTGCTTTAATATTCTAGTCCTCTCAAAATAAATGCCAACATTGCATTTGTCTTCCTAACTGTTGACTAAACCTGTAAGTTAACCTTAAGAGAATCCAGGAGTAGAACTCCCAAGTTCCTTTGTACTTTAGATTTCTGAATTTTCTCCCCATTTAGAAAATTATCTATGCCTTTATTTTTCCTATGAAAGTGCATAACCTCTCACTTTTCCATATTATATTCCATCTGCCACTTTTCTGCCCACTCGACTGACCTGTCTAAATCCTTCTGCAGCCTCCCCGTCTCCTCAATATTATTTGTCTCTCCTCCTATCTTTGCATCATCTGCAAACTTAGCCAGAATGCCATCAGTTCCTTCATCTACGTTGTTAATATATAAAGTGAAATGTTGTGGTCTCAACACTGACCCTACTAGCCACCAGCTGCCATCCTGCGAAAGGATTCTTTCATCCCCACTCTCTGCTTTCTGCTAAACAGCTAATCTTCTATCCATGCTAGTACCTTGCCTCTAATAGCATAGGCTGTTATCTTACTCAGCAGTCTCCTGTGTGGCACCTTGTCAAAGGCCTTCTGGAAGTCCAAGTAGATCACATACATTGGCTCTCCTTTGTCTAACCTGCTCATTACCTCCTCAAACAGATTTATCAAACATGACTTCCCCTTGATGAAACCATGCTGACTTTACCTTATTTTATCATGCACTTCCAAGTATTCAGAAATCTCATCCTTCACAACGGACTCCAAAATTTTATCAATGGCCCAAGGCCAGGCTAATTGGCCTGTAATTTCCATCTTTTGCCTCACTCCCTTCTTAAACAGGAGGGTTACATTTCTGTCCTCTGGGACCCTCCCTGACTCCAGTGATTCCTGAAAGATAACCACCAACACTCCTCTATCTCTTCAGGTATCTCCTTCAGAGCTCTGGAATGTAGTCCATCTGGTCCAGGTGATTTATTCACCTTCAGACTTTCATTTTTCTAGCATTCGCCATGGCCACCAAACTCACCTCTGCCTCCCGCCTCTCTTGAAGTTTTGGGATGTTATTCATGTCTTCCACTGTGAAGATTGATGCAAAGTACTTGTTCAGTCCCTCTGCCATTTGTTTGTTTCACATTACTCCTGGATTGATGACTTGATTGATGTGTATAAGATTCTGAATAGTCTTGACGGGGTGAACATGGCAAGAACGTTTTGTCTTGTGGGCCATTCTAAAACTAGGGTGCTTTGCTCTAAAATTAGGGGTCACTCTTTCAGAATAGAGAATGTTTTTGAGAGTTTGGAACTCTTTGACTCAGAAGACACCAGAAACAGAATCACTTTTTTTTAAGAGAGAAATGATTGATTCTTAGAGAATCGAATATTATTCTTTACAAAAGAGAAGAAAGAACAATCCCTCTGAGGAATAGTATTTTTTGGAAGGTCCTTCAGAGGAAAAAACATAGTGTTATAACAGGCAAACTGCTAAATTCCTTACAAAAATGATAACTGCCTTTTCAGTTGGTGACTCACAGAAAAAAGTAGTTTTCTACAAATAAAAGTTGTGATTGAAATTCCATTGTGCAAAAAATGAAATCTTCCATACACTATTTGTGCAAATTCAATTCATGAGTATATGAAATGAAAAATACCATGTTTCAAAGGCATATTGCACAAGTACATTTGAGCTTATTTAAACTAAAAAGGAATGCTATGTTCTCATCAGGCCTTACATACTCATTATTTTGTAAATTTTCAAAATTGATGTTTTGCATTGAATGATTTTTTCTACGTTTGCGAAAATACATACATCATAACCTGAGATTTATCTTCTGTTTCTTTCTTTAACTCTTGAACAGTCTATTTTATGTACAAATCCATTTCAGTTGTTGTAATTAATTACGTGATAACTAGAAGGAAAGTGCTGCATTTATTCAATGCAATTTGCCAAAATTGTGTTGTAGCTATAATAATTATAGTTTTCTTTATTTCCTTTTTGAAATATTACTAAGACCTGAAATTAAAATAATACATTTCAGATTAAGACTAAGTATTTTACACTAAAATGATATTTGATTGTTGTGCACATCGAGACACAAAGCTAAACAAATGTACATTTTGTTTCCATCCTAAAGCCTGTCTTTTATAAACTCTAAGAATTTTATATATGCTAACTTAAGTATTCATATTTGCAAAAATATAATTTGATGTTAAGACAGGGGAATATGCCACTGATGAGGAGGATGACGAAATGGGCTCAGTTCTCACTGGTGGTGAAATGGCGATTGAAGTGTTTGACCTGCCTGAAACCGATGATATGCTTTCTCCTACAGAGGTGGACGCCAACAAGATTGCTCACAAATTCAAAGAGGTAACCAGGAATATGTTTGTATAGCCAGCCAGTCAAAAGGTAGTCAAACATGAGGAAAATCAACAAAGCAGAATTAAATTAAAACTTTTGATGTAGTTATTTTAATGAATAAATATGAATGTTTTTTAAAAGTACTTCCAAAAATTTTTTTAAGTAATTTCATCAGAGGCTTGTTGTATACAATCCCTCTGGATGTACATATGTGCAGAAAATAATCAACTTTATCTAATAAGCAAAGGTTTGAATATCAATAAACATTTTGTGTCACAGATTAGAAACAAGTGTACATGAATGTATATTATGTCCTTTGTTTTATTGTCTTTCCTTTTTAATTATTTATTGTAAGGACCAGTACTACCTTTATGTTGCTTTGCAAGAAATTATTTATACTTTATATCACCTGTGAAGTGTTAATTTGTATTTCAGTAACTGCAGAGAATTATATAATAATTATGCATTACCTTTTACCTTTTCCTGTTGAAACTTACTCTGAAAACATGCATATCTGCATGGAATATCTTTTTTAGTTGTATAACCATAAACTGTGGTTGCACTTTGGAATTTGCCTAAAATGCCTCTGGGTTACCCTCCCAAGATTATATTTAATATGTAAAAAAACACCAATACAGATGGTTTCAGTATTGGATTCTCAGCCCCTAAACTTCCAGGACAAATACTAAACCTCTCCAAGTGGTCTTCCTCCTTTACTGTCTGAACAGGAGTGCAATTATTTAGAAGTGCCATGTGTTTCACATGAATTTATGCATTGCGAAAGTCAATCACACCAGATTAGTTAAAACTTATTGCTGCGATATCATTATCTTGTAAACATATATCACAGGTTTGGTAGAGTTGTTTACTTGAGAAATAGAAAGATATCAATCTCAAAGTTATTTTAAATTTACTTCACCAAATCAGTTTGGTCTTTTGGTTTATAGCTTGTAAAAATCAAGTAAAAGTAAGCTTTGCAGTCTACCACTTTGCTAGTATTTTGATTCCACTTTCAATTGCTCCATAAAGGATGTGGTGGAGTTTTATGCATTTAGCCATTGAAGGACTTCCTATTAAAGAGCACACAATATAGGTGACATGAAATCACCAGCACTTTGTTGCTGCAGTCTCAAAAGGTCCAAAGGAATTGAGAAGAGATTTTCCTGGATGTTTCACAGTTTGAAAGTTTTGTTATTGGATTGGAGAGCCTGCAGTGAGTTAAGCTTCCCCAGAAATGGGCGGAAGAGGGTAACTTCTCCAAATAAGCAGATGTGGGTGGTATTGGATCAGGATGTGAGCAGTAGAATGGCTCTCAGAACTGCAGCAAGAGAATTCAGGACTGCAGCAGTGTGTTAACAGATGAGTGGCATAACACTTTCTGGTATCAAACTACACTCACCACAGCATCATCCTGCAGAATACTCCTCAAAACAATGCACTTTGCAGCTCCACTTATTCTATCTGCAGCCATGTCGCATTTCCATCTGAAGAGCCAACATTCCCATTTGTCCTCTTCATTGCACCCAGGTCTCACAGTTATCTTCTGTAAATGTTGTTGTTAAATCCTGTTTGCATAAATCATTATGAACACATGCATCTCTCTCTCCTCACTCTTGGGATCACACATTTTGACAAGAGGCAGAAACCTCGGTGTGAGCTTGTTTTGAAGGAAGGCTCTCCAAAGATGGCTGTCTTATTAGCCATTGTTAAAAATCACACAACACTAGGTTATAGTCCAACAGATTTATTTGGAAATACTAGCTTTCGGAATGCTGCTCCTTCATCTGGTAGCTAGTGGGGCAAGATCATAAGTCACAGACTTTATAGCACAAAATCATAGTGTCATGCAACTGATACGATACATTGAACAAACCTACATTGCTGTTAAGTCTAACTTGTCCAACCTCTCCGTTTAACTCAGCCCCTTGAGTCCTGGCATCATCCTTGTAATTTTTTTCTGCAAACTTTCCCGTTTAATAACATTCTCCCTATAGCAAGATGACCCAAACTGAACACAATACTCCCAAGTGCGGCCTCACCAACAACCTGTCCAACTGCAATATAACTTCCCAACTACAATACTCATGCCCTGACTGATGAAGGCCAGAATGCCAAAAGCCTGTCCATCTATGATCCACTTTCAGAGAACTATGCACCTGAACTCCAATGTCCCGCTGTTCCTACTACACTCCTTAAAGCCCTACTGTTCACCATGAAACTCTTAGCTTGATTTTATTTTCCAAAATGCAAGACCTCACACTTATCTATATGAAATTCTATTTGTCATTTCTCAGCCCACTTGCCCAACTGATCAAGGTACTGCTGCAATTTCTGATAACCTTTTTCACTGTCCACGATACTGCCTACTTTAGTGTCATCTGCAAACTGACTTATCATGTTTTGTACATTCTCATCCAAATCATTGATATAAGTAACAAATAGCAATGGGTCTAGCACTGACCCCTGAGGTACACTGACCCCTGAGATGACAAGCATCATTCCACTATTACCCTCTGCTTCCTACCATCATGCCAATTGTGTATCCAATTTCCAGCTTCCCCTGTTTTCCATGCAATCTAATCTTCCAGAGCAGCCGACCAATTGGAACCTTACCAGAGGTATTGTCTATGAGAAGATATAGCTTGACAATAGCCATGTATCTGAACATGGCTAAACACTTAAACTTTACTGATCAAAACTTGCCCCATTTGTCAGTTTCACTAAACAGGCACTTGTCACTGTGCATTGCCTCATTAATTCTAGTGAATTTCTGACATGTCAGGAAACAGGAGCCCTAGTTAGGACGTCTAGAATGGGGGTCAAGACAGTTCTTAATTGGCATCTTAACTATCTTAATTACTTTCACAACAGATCTAAGGAGCTTTACTTGATCTTGTTCAATTCCACCGTGCAGAAACCCAGAACAGTATGGAATGATTTTGGGATCTCAGCCTAACTTAGAGATTCCATTTCCTCCCGCCGACATGAATGCACAGACCTGCTGCCTTTCACTTGCCAAATTCTCCATCTCGTCCCATCACATCTCCCCAGTGAATTTAGTTGCTGGCTTCAGATTTGGTAGCAGTCGAAATAAATATTTTAATTATAGCTTTGTCATCAGTTAATTCAAATTCTTAGTCTGCCAAATATTTTTCCCCATGTAAACCTTTTGAACAGCTTGCACATTTTTTAAAGATCAAATGATAGTAAAAATGTGCATATTTTGTCAACATTCCAAGTGAGTTTCCAATTGGGTCCAGAGACTCAATGATGTCAATAAACTGAATTCAGATGTACATGTTCGGAGACACTACACTACTGTGTGTGAAGTTAGTTAATCTTCTCTGCTTCAGTTCATTTATCTTGTGAGAGCACATGCATATTTCTTCTCAAGTTTGATTGTTCACTTCTAGATTTCATCTGTCTCTTCAATAGATATAATTCATAAACAATCTATTAACAACATTGCATATGTGTATTGTTGCAATCAGGTGAGGAGTAGTGGATTGACTTTCATTTTTTTTCCATTATGCTTGTAGCAGAGGTTTTGAATTTTAAATGAATGCTGGATTGACAATTCACTGTGTACTTGACTATCTGCCATTTGTAAGAATTAAGACAATATTCCTAATCTAAATACACAAGAGTGTAGATTTATTGCTAAAATCCATCCTGGGAAAAATAATGAAAATGTTAAAAATGTACAAACAGATCCTGCTCCCCCATAATATGAGCAAACACATACACTCCCCTAGCATGCAAAAAATAAAAGTTTCAGATGCTACATTTGACCAAACAAGATATGGATTAAAAAGCTAAATTTCACTAAGGTCTGCTGGCTACATCAGGATACGTTGGTTCTCAGAATCGGTTACTTTGCTATAGTTGCTGTTAGTTCCTCATCTCCTGAATGCACTGTTGTTAGATTTAAATCTTCTTTTAAAGAAAGTTTCTTTGTGCAAGAGCTTTTTTGGCTAGTTTTCAAGCCAGGGTTCACAGACTTCTGGAGCAGTCTTCTCAGGGAGGCTTGGAGGAGGGTAACCACCTCTGCTGTCCTGTATCAACCTCTGCAATCTCAAATCCAACTAGGTCACATGACAATCCCCCACACGGTCAATAGCAGTTCAAAGAAATCAAGTGTGATTTTTAAAATGACGTTAATTTTAGTGTACTGTTCTTTTGAGCTAAGGTAGCTAATTTTTAATGCCTCAGCCATTAATTCCTGAATGAGCCCTTATCCACTTGTTGAGATGTGAAGAGTCTTTTTTAGGCTCTCTTGAAACTTTGTGATTCTATGGGGTAAAATGTAACATCACGGGTGCAAATTAACAGCTGTTTAACATGTGTGTCCTATGTTGACGAAAAGTGTCCTTTCAAAAAACAATTCTATGCTTACGTATAAATCAAATTCTAATACTTAATATAAGCACATCCTTATGATAAGCGTCAAGGAGGAACCAATTTAAGTCATTGAAGAGTCGTCAATTATACTAACTAACTGGTGGTGTGGTTGTCTTTGATGCTGCAATTCATTTGGTACTTCATGTATCTGAGGCTTTTGTTTTTGATCAATCATGTTGCTTGCATCTATAATATTTTGATCAAATCTTCTAAATGATGAGTTATAAAATATTTTATATCCCAGACTGTTAACTACTTAAGGCAGCTACTTACCCTTAATGATACAGCCTTTTAAACTATTTCAACTTGAGGGCAGATAATTTCTTTTCTGCTTGGAAATTTCCTGCCTGTGCAGATTGTTTTGAAACCACCATTGTTCTGGCCATTGAAAATTACCAATTACATTTTGTTTAGTTAAATTTTTTGCTAAATTTTGATGTTTGCTCCAAATGTTGGTATCCTATGAGAGAAAACCTCTGCACACCCTGATATACAAATATCATTTATCATTGTTTTGTTATCAGCTGGTATGTCCAGAGATTTGTTCACGAGGTATCATGTCTAATTATTTTAGTCGCAGATACAAGAGCTAGTTTCAGGCAAGGGCTACTTCTAGGTTCCAAAATGACATGGAACTTACTAACTGTCCCCAGTATGATTACTTATGTTCAACTATTAAGATGCCATGCAGTTTGGCAGAATTGAGCTTCATTTACTTCTTGAATCAAAGTGCCTCGTGAAATGGATTTTCATTCTTTTGTGGAGAAATGTGAAAGTGTGCAAGTTGACATTAGGAGTACAATTATTGACTTAGGATTATTCACCTTTATTTATAGTTATAAATATTCTTCAAAGAAAGGTATACTCAACATGCTGTAATTATTGGCTTCTGTTCTTTGCAATAATATTAACAATGGATTTTCTCAGTTGTACTCATCTGTTTGATTAATAGGCCTTCATATATCCACAGGTTTCAATGTGGCTCCATGTATTAATGCTGTAAATTGATTGCGTTTTGAATTTTTGCGATTAGATTGAGTTTTTTTCTTTCAGAAATATTGAATTTACTACGTTTCTTTAACAAATTTATGTAATTTTACATTAGTAATTGTAGTTTCCATTTTGGCATTAGCAGAGCTGTTTATCACTTGGCTAGTAATTCAAAGTCAGTGTTGGGACATTGAACCAAAAATATAGCAAATAAGAATGTGTTTTAATTCATTATAATGCTTCAATTGTGCTTCTGTAAATAGTCCTTCCTAATTTTTCCCTTGAAATATTTATCCAGTTCCAATGCAGAAGTGATTGTTATACATGTCTTTGACAATAATATAATTATTAATTAAGTTATAGTAGTGAAATAGTTTCCATCACAAGGTAACAGACTTAAAATGTTTTATCGCTGAAAGTCAAACTGGTATTTTGCTTTCAGTTATATTAACTGAATATGAAGATACATATCTAAGGGATATAGTAAAGAAAGGGCATATTGGATTTTGATTGGAAAAGTCCTCAAATTGTTAGGTACCACTCTAGTTTTTTCATTCTATTGCATGATTTTATCCATGGTATGTGGAGTATAGCCTTTAGTGAAGAGTGATGACTTCTACATCTAAAATTGAGCTTTACTTTTGTTTTAAGTTTTAACAAGTTTTCTTGTTTCACTGTAGAATGGTTTATTGAAATGATGTGTGTGATTCCTTGTACACTGTAGATATCTTCTTTTAGTACATCAAGAGTAAACATTATGATTACAGTTGGGACTGTTCAAGTTTATTGGAGAAAACATTACAACCTGGAAAATACCGGACCTCACAGTACATAATTAATTTTGACTTTCTCATTGCTATTCATGCTCTAAATTTAACTGATATCTTTCAAAGAAAATGCATGAAGAGAAAGAAAATGGTTTGGCTTTAATTGAGAGCTGTTGTGAGGTAGAATATACTGTATACTCTAGTATGAGAATGACATTGACTGTTAAATAAGTTTTTTCATCATATCAGAAGCTGTTCATATATTTTGCAGAACTCCCTGACCCTTTTTTTTTAAAAATTCATCTAGTTACAGATTAAGCATTCTGTTACTGAAGCTGAAATTCAGAAATTGAAAACTAAGGTAAGGGGCTATAAAATGATTTTTTTAATACTTTAGGGTACATTTGTTATTCTGTTTTTTTTTCTCAGTAAGCACTTAATTAAATAATTTCTTCAGTATTTTTGAAAAAGCCTTGAAAAGCCAGTTACAAAGGATCAGTTCTAATATTGCTTCAAAGCAGCATTTTTTGTGAATAGATTATGAACCATCTATGAAGTGTTCATTTTTGACAAACACAAGAAAAATATTTTGTTGTGATTCTCATTTTGTTTTTTTTTAATTTGACCTTACATGATTTTTCTTTGCATGAATGCACTCATGGGGGGGCTGTTTCTTTGACTTTGCCTGTTAATTGAATAAAAGTAATTTGTCTAAATTAAAATGGATCATTTCTCATTGTGTAATCAGATATTTTTGTTTTTGATCTTCATAGCTGATTATTTCATTTGAAGTGGCACTTTCTCCATCTGTATATTCTACGCTGATTGCAATATCGGTGTTAGAAATCTAATTTGACTTTTGTGGGTGCAGCAATGTCAAAGAAACTGAAAAGAACCCCAAAAATTGGGTTCAATTTGAATATGTCCCTTCACCCATCCACCCACTTCTGCTTTGATGGAGAGTGTAAGGGTTATGGTTGGACTAGTTCTTCTGCTTTGTCAGCATCAGTTCTGTGCTGGTTCCTGACCATAGTAACTCTGTCAAAGCAAATCTCTCTCCTCCTTCTGGATAACATGGTGATCTCCAAATTTGCCATCATCTTTCTGCTTTGCAACTGATTCTGCTTGCTCCAGGATCTTAATTGCAATGTGAATTATTCCATCAATGCATCCTCTCACACTGAACCCATCAAATAGATTCTGAACTTAACTTGTCTATCACATCCCTCTCCGAACTGAGGCAATATTCATTGATGCTGCACACTTGCTCAACTTACTAACAGGATGGTTTTCAGACTATAATAATGACTCACTTCTGTCATCCCCTTTCTATTCTTCTTTATGATGAGGATATTTGCTTCCTCGTAAATGCTACATAACAAAGCACATGTAGTTTGAAGCTTGCTATGACATTGCGTTCATTTTAATTTCCTAATCAAAACCACTATTGGAGCAGATTTTTAAAATGTGTGGACATACATGTGTGTACATGCATTAAAACACGTGTATATATAAGGCTGATGCAATATTCCAAACAAATAGTCATTTGATATTACAGAACTTGAGTATCTTTTCACACTCATCAGGACATTTCACAAGAAATACCAAATAAAATATTGTTATCCTGTATAAGAGGAGAGTTGTCAAGTCGATTCTCATTGGTAGAAGCATTACTATAGAGATTTCACCAGTTAATGATGACTCACAGCTATTCACCAAGCTTTGTTTGAACATTAAACCAGGGAGGTTGACTTTGATCAGTTAAAGCACTAGTCTGGGAAAGAACCAGAAAATGGCTGTCACTGCTTTGAGTTGAACTAGGTGTAGTTATGGACTCAAATATAGCAAACATATTATTGTCATATTGGAAAGATGCATAGGGTAAGGGGTTAAGTGTTATTTCAGTTGAAGACAGTTTCTCATGGGCACAAAGTTATTTGCAAAAACTGCATCTAGCTAGGATGCCATGGCAATGTAATCTGTTTGGACATACATGATGTTAAAATGGAACTCAAATGCATGAGTTGCTGTGTTCATAACTTAATGAATACTAATTGACACAATGATAGTTTTTCTAGACTTCCATGATATGGTACTGCAGTTCAAATATCTGTGGTTTACTTGATTGGTACATTGGTGAATAAGCTAACAATGTCAAATGAGCAGATGGACACTGCATTACTATTACAACACTATACAATACTGACAAAATACATGTGACAATTAATAAATCAAATCAAATACTAATGATGTGCAAATCCTGTATGGCCTTCATGAATGTGAGGGAATCCTTCAATGTGTATGTGGGAAATGTGGTTAGAACATTTTGTAGTTATTCATTCAACTATATGGACAGTTCATGATCATAGATAAGTTAGGGTAAAGGAATATCAGTTTTACATGTCTTGGACAGCACATTAGTCTGGATAGAATGAGCTGTAAGGACGCACTGTATCACCTGGCAACATGTTGCTCTGATAAAGGTTCTGCAAGTGCTTTTAGATTCCTGAAAGCTGTACAAGCATCTGTACTTAGAACCATCATGAAAAATTGCATGCAATGTTACACTTGGCAAAAGTGAAGACTGCAGATGCTGGAAACCAAAGTTTAGATCAGAGTGGCGCTGGAAAAGCACAGCAGGTCAGGCAGCATCCGAGGAGCAGGAAAATTGATGTTTCAGGAAAAAGCCCTTCATAGAGCTCTATTCCTGATGAAGGGCTTTTACCCGAAACGTCAATTTTCCTGCTCGTCGGATGCTGCCTGACCTGCTGTGCTTTTCCAGCACCACTCTGATCAAAGCTGCAGTGTTACACTTGTGAAGGATGCCTATTCCAGTCCCTTTGTAAAATTTCTCATGTGATACAATATAAATGTTAGTTTTCCTTGAGGTTGGTATTTCTTATGAATTGGCCTGATTAGTGCAAGACAAAGTGGTTTGAAAAAAATGTATTTTGTTCTGCAATTCCAAATAATGTTTCTGTTTTTCAAAAACCCAATTGACAGAACTATTTGACTGCAACTTTACAAGTAAAGAAAATGGCAGGGTCTAGCTTCATTTACCAAACCAGCTGTGACCTCTGATACTCCTTAAAGTTGTCAAATTTCAAGGCTACCACTCCAGACTCTGCCATCACTTTCATTTTTACAATCATAGAATTTTACAGTATAGAAGGACGCCATTTGACCCCTTTTGTCTGTAGTGTCTCCCAAAAGAGCTGCCCAGCTGATCCATTCTCCAGCTCCATCTCAGTTGCCCTCTAAATTAATCACTTGTAAATATATATCCATCCCTCTTTTGAAGCCTTTATCTCCAATACCCTCCCAGGCAGTGCATTCCAAATCCTAACAACTCTCTGAGTAAAGAAATTTCTCCTCACTTCAATCCTAGCTATGTTCTGGCAATCTTGACCTCTAGTTACTAACATACCAACAAGTCGAAACAGAATATCCATCTTTCCCCTACTAAAATTGTTCATAATTTTGAACACCTCAATAAGGTCACTTCTTAAACTTCTCTGCTCCAAGGTCACCTCTTAATCTTCTCTGCTTGATTATTTTCCTCCCTCCTTTTCCTGCCATTTTACTTCTTCTAGACTCTTCACTGCTAAACTTAAATAAGGAGCAAAAGTTGAGCAGGCTAGGCTTGTAGCCACGTAGTTCAGAAGAGTAAGAGGTGAATTGATTGAAGCAAAAAGTCCTGAAGGGTCCTGACAAGGTAGCTGTGTAGAGGATATTATCCCTTATGGGACAATCTAGAAATAAGGGTTATGGTTTAAAAATCAAGGGCCACCCACGTAAAACAGAGATTAGGTGAAATATGTTCAAACAATCCTGAATTTTTGGAACACTCCTCCTGAAAAGGTGTTGGAAGCAGAGTCATGGTATATTTTTAAGGTAGAGATAGGTAGGTTTTCAAGTAAAGGGTTGAAAGGTTACCAGGGGTGGGGGGCACATGTAGATTTGAGGGTACAGTCAGATTAGCATTGATCTTACAGAATGGCCTGAGGGGTTGAATGGCCTGGTTTCTATGTTCACATTTTTGCCTGTATGAAACCCTAACTCTTTCTCTCCCTATTGAGGTGGTCTGACCTGAATATTTTCTGCACTCCATTTTATTCCACTATTTTAATTGTTGTAAACAGTCTGGTTCCCTTCAACTTTTCCTGATTATCTTGGGTTCCTTTCAACTTGCCCCAATTAAAATACCCGAGGTGTTCAAGGTTTGTGTAAAGATATGTAGCTCAGGTGCCAATTGCAGTTGTTGTGGGTATGTTTGCCAAACTGGGAAGTTGGTTTGCAGCCATTTTGTCCCCTTTCTAGGTGACTGCCTCAGTGCTCTGGAGCTTCCTGTGGAGTGTTGCTGCATTTGTCGGTTGAATTTATTTGATTTTATTTCTGCTGCTTCTGGTTGCTTGTTGCAGTGATTGGTATATTGGGTCCAGGTCATGTGTATTTTGATGGAATCCATAGAAGGGTGCCATGCTTCTAGAAATTCTCTGGCTATCCTTTGTTTGACGTATCCTATTATAGTTGTGTTGTCCCAGTCGAATTTGTCTGTATGTATAGCTATCAGGGACAGTTGGTCGTGACGTTTACTGGCTAGTTGATGTTCAAGATAGTTAGTTGTCTGCCTGTTTGTCCTATATAGTGTTTCGTGCAGTCCTTGCAAGGAATCTTGTACACCACATTTGTCCTGCACATGATTAACCAATATGCCAACCACTGCAACGAACAACTGGAACCAGCAACTGGAAACAGTGGGAACGAAATCAAATAAATTCCAACTGACACAGTACAGCAGCGCTTCACAGGAAGCTCAAGAGCACTGAGGATGTCACCTAGAAAGGGGATGAAACACCTGCAAACCAACTTCTTAGCTCGGCAAACATACCCACAACTGCAAAATACCCGAGACTAAGGGATTAGCTATTGGCCTACACATAGCTCTATACCAACACTGCTTCACCTTCATTTGACATGTGTACTTATGTTAATACTGTCCAATTAGAACTGATAGAAGAGTATATATTTTCTTACAAATTTGATGTAAAATTGAAGTTGACAAATTACTTTCATAAGTACTGCATTTTTATAAGTTTTGCATTGGGTTAAAGTCATATATTTGTATTTTCCAGCTTCAGTTAGCAGAGAATGAGAAGGTTCAATGGGAAATGGAGAAAACACAACTCCAGCAGAGCATTGAAGAGAACAAAGAAAGAATGTTGAAGTTGGAGAGCTACTGGATTGAGGCACAGTCCCTGTGTCATACAGTCAACGAACATTTAAAAGAGACCCAAAGCCAATACCAGGCCTTAGAAAAGAAATATAATAAAGCCAAGAAACTAATTAAAGATTACCAGCAGAAGTAAGAAATTAAACTTTTAAAAATCTAGTTTTGTGATCTGAATATGATTTACTGAACCTGAAAACTCTCCGGAAACTTTTTTTCAGGGAAATAGAATTTGTTAAGCATCAAGATGCTGAAAGAAAGAAATTTGAAGAAGTTGAAAAACTACATGCAGCAGAAGTTCAGAAACTTCAGAGTAGGGTAAGAGATGGCACAGGATTAATTCTTTAAACTGGCAATTTTTTTTTCAAAATCCTTGAAATAATTCAAAGAAATTCAGATTTTTCTGGTAAATTATGGAACATGCCTTACATTTTTAATCGCACTTCTAAGTATTAACTAAATTTTGTCTTGTTGTGAAACCCCAAATTTCTTTTACGTACATCAGGAAACCTAGCTTTCAAGGACAAAAGAGAGAAAATAAAGGGTTGTTGATTTAATCTCTTTCTACTTTACAGACATTTTTGAGCTTCTGTAAGAGAAGCAACACATCTGTGCAGAAGCATCCTTACAGTTCTTATAAATACATGGAAATTAAGAAAGAGAAAACTAAAGGCTTTTGAAAAATCAGATGGGCATCTATTTGGAATGACTTGTCAAGAAAGCTTTCATTATAGCTCTTGCACCAGGGTTCCCTCTGACTGGAGGTTCTTAATCAAGCAGCAGAAAGGCCAGAGAACAAGTGGAATCTTTCCTTCACGGATTCCCAAGAGTAGAAACCCCCTGTTCTTGCACAGCACTTAGAAGGTTCAGCAGCCACAAGCCATTGCCACTGTTACCACACTAAGCGTTGCAGAAGCAACTGATTTTCCTTCCCTCCTTCCAGTGCAAATCCCTGGCAGAAAGACTATACTGGAGGACATATGAATGATAAAGTATAAATCAAAATTACGGAGGTATTTTGGGTATTCGTGACATAAGCGTGAGTAGAATAACAAGAAGGCTTGATAATAGTTAAGTTTTTTTGCCTTTTTCTGGCTTATGCTTTTCGCTTAATGATTGCAAGTTGTCACCCTCTGGTCCATTGGCCCAATTTCCATTTCCAAAGGTAATGGAAAAATGTTAATATATAACACTCCTCCAGTATTTTGGAATCCACAGCTTTGTAATTTTTTCAGTTTTTATCTTTATTAATTTCTTACAATAAAGCCCCTGTTGATTGTGTATAAACAATCATTATTCTTTCACATCTGTCATGTAGTGATACAATCCTCAGTATCTTCTTTCGTAAAAACTAAGATGTTATGGGTTTGGCTCATTTAACACTGGACGGTCATTTCCTGTAATGAAACCTGGCTTACTAAACCATATATTTAATTTTGTAGTTGGTTAATAAGATTATTCATCACTGAAACAACTTCAAACGAGGCTGTAGATGTTATTTGACAACAGAACATAAGCTTGTTACAAAGAAAAGCACATATATGGAGGACAATTGGAATTATCTTCACTCAAATATCAAAACAAAATTTCAAAAAAAAAACAAAGTTCTGCGAATGCTGGAAATCAAAAACAAAAGCAGAAATTGCTGGGAAAACTCAGCTGGCCTGGCAGCACTTGTGGAGAGAAAGCAGAGTTAACGTTTTGGGTCCAGTGACTCTTCTTCAGGATTGATTGGGATAAGGATGTGGGAGAAGGTGCTTGGGCCCTAAAATTATTAAATTTGATGTTGAGTCCCAAAGGCTGCAGGATCCTCAAGTGGAAAATGAGATGCTGCTCTTCTAGCTTGCATGGAGATTTGCTGGAGCACTGCAGCAAACCAGAGATAGAGATGTTGGCTGGGAGCACAGTGGTTTGTTAAAGTGGCAGGCAACAGGAAACTCTGGGTCATTTTGAAAACATATCATATAGTGTTCTGCAAAGTGGTCACCCAGTCTGCATTTTGTCTCTCCACTGTAGAGGAGACCACATTGTGAGTAGTAAATATAGTAGACTATGTTGAGTGAAGTGCAGGTAAATCACTGACTCACCTGGAAGGTGTGTCTGGATCCTTGGATAATGAGGAGGGAAGAAGTAAATGGACAGGTGTTACGCCTTCTGAGATTGCATGAGAAGGTGCCACCAAGGTTTGGGGAGGTGTTAGAGTGGAGGAGGAGTAGACCAGTGTATCCCGGAGAGATTGTCCCTGTAGAAGGTTGACAAGGAGGGGGAGGGGAGTATGTCCAGCTGGAGGTGGCAGAAGTGGTGGCTAATTGTTTTTCAGATGCTGGTGAGTTGGTAAGTGAGGACCATGGCGACCGTGTCGCTGTTGTGAAAGGGAAGAGAAGGGGAGTTTTGAGAAGATTTGTTGCTCAGGTTGAGGTTCTGGATGTTGGTTTGCTTGCTGAGCTGGAAGGCGAAAGTGAGGACTACAGATACTGGAGATCAGAGTCGAGATTTGAGTGGTACTGAAAAAGCACAGCAAGTCAGACAGCATCGGAGGAGCAGGAAAATCAACGTTTTGGGCAGGAGCCCTTCATGTCTGCTGAGCTGCAAGATTCATTTTACGACGTTACTAGGTAACATCTTCACTCAATAATACCCTTACTGGCATAAAATTCACTAAAGAGGAGGAAAACAACAACAAACTGCCATTTCTAGATGTCACAGTAGAGTGAACAGCCAATGGGGAACTTCAAACCAGCGTCTACAGAAAAAGAACACATATGGACCAAATATTGAACTGCAGAAGCAATCACCCCAATATCCACAAACTGAGCTGCATCAGAACATTATTCCAATGAGCCACCACACACTGCCGCACAGAGGAACTATGTAGAGTAGAGGAAAATCATCTATATAGCGTATTCAAAAAGAAAGGGTATCAAATGAACACAGTCTGCCGATTTCTCAGCAACAAACATGCAGACAAAACGTGTCCAGAACCCCTAGCCACTCTCCCCTTCATTAAAGACATCTTAGAAATGACTGCCAGACTACTCAGACCCCTTGGCATCATGGTAGCCCGCAAACCCACCAACACACTGAAACAGCAGCTAATGAACTTGAAAGACCCTATACAGACAACAAGCAAAACTAATGTAATTTACAAAATACTGTGCAAGGACTGTAACAAACACTGCATTGGACAAACAGGCAGAAAACTAGCCACATGAACATCTACTAGCCACAAAACGACATGACCTGCTCTCATTAGTATCCTTACATACAGATGAGGAAGGACACCACTTCGACTGGGACAACACATTCATCCTAGGACAAGCCAAACAGAGACACACACGAGAATTCCTAGAAGCATGGCATTCCAACCGGAACTCTGTCAACAATCACATTGACTTGGACCCGATTTACCACCTCCTGAGAAAAAGAATAGGAAATGACACCACCATAGGAAGTGGCATTACCACAGGAAATGACATCACCAACCCAAATAAACCCAAACATATAAATAGAAAGCAGGTATCATCAGCACTGCTTCGTTCGGAGGCTCACTGATGATGTTACCTTGTATGGTGACAAAACGTCTGAAAATGAACCTTCTAGTTCAGCAAACAAACCTACATCCAGAAGGGATGAGGGCCACAGTGGGGCAGATGAATTGGATGCAGCTGAGGATCCTGTCAACCATGTTGGTGCAAAATCTTGGTTGAGAAAGAAGGTGGACATTTTGAAAGCCCCCTTATGGAAGTTGGCATCAGCTGCCAGAACAGATGCCATGAAGATGGAGAAACTGAGAGAATAGAATAGATTCTTTACAGGAAGCAAGGTGTGAGAATGTATAGTGAAGATAACTGTGGGAGTCGGTTTGTTTGTAGTGGATATTGGTGGTCAGTCTATCCCTAGAAATGGAAACTGATTTCAAGGAAGGGAAGGGAAGAGTTAGAGATAGATCAGGTGAAGGTAAGAGAAAGGTGGAAATTGAAAGCAAAACAAATAAACTTTTCCAATTCCAGATGAGAGGAGAAAACAACACCAATGATGTCATTGAGGTACTATGTATCAACAAAGTTTCAACTTGTTCACCAACAACATCTACTAGAGACTCAATCTCACAGAAGTACCTTTCCTGTCAAAGCTTTCTTTAAATCATTGCTTAACTTTGCCCAGTTTCTTTTTCTAGAACTGTGAAGACAACTTTGATTCCTCTGCTTGTCAGCTAATGTGAAGCTTCTCTGGTTCTAATGTCCTAAATTCTAATAATTTGAACATTTTTATCCTAGGTTTTGTAGTTAGTGCTATGTTCCCTGTAAGCCATGCTGTGCACCAGAAAAAAAAAGACCTCAACACTGCAAACAATACTCTGGATGTGATTTCACCAAATTCCTGTACAGTTGCAGCAAGACATCCCTGCTATTGTACTGGGATTCCCTTTCTATGAAGGCCAACAAACCATTTGCCTTATTTACAGCCTAGAACAGTTCCTATGGATTGGCAGGCAGTAAATGCTACCTAATCATACGAAAAAGGATTGGTCAAGAATGATTTTCCTTTTGTGGCTGACTGTCTGATCCTGTCACTGTTTTTCAAGTGCTCTGCTATTAAATCTTTTATAATGGACTCCAGCATTTTCCCAATTATGAATGTCAGGATAACTGGTCTAAAATTCTTTGTTTTCTCTCTATCTCCTTTTTCAAATGGGAGGTTGTGTTTGCTACGTACCAACCCATAGGAATTGTTCCAGAGTCTTTAGAATCTTGAAAGTTGATCACCAGTGTATTCACTATTTCTAGGGCCACTTCCATTAGGTTCTCTGGAATGTAGATTATCAGGACCTTAGGATTTATCAGCCTTTAATGTAATCAATTGCCCCAGTACCATTTCCCTTTTAATACTGATTTCCTTCAATTCCTCCCTCTCACTATGTATTCCCCAATGTGTATGGAAAGTTATTTGTCAAGGCCCCAGAACCAAAATATGCCATCTCTTTGTTTTTTTTCATTCATTCGTGAACCATGTGCATGGCTGGGTGGACAGCATTTATTGCCTGTCCCAAGTTGTCCTTGAAAAAGTGGTCATGAGCTGCCTTCCTGAACCGCTGCAGTACACATGCTGTAGGTTGACTCACAATGCCTTAGGGAGGGAATTCCAGAATTTGGTTCAATGACAGTGAAGGAGCGGCAAAGTACTTACAAGTCAGGATGGTGAGAGGCTTGGAGGGAAACCTGCAGATGATAGTGTTTCCATGTATCTGCTGCCCTTGTCCTTCCAAATGGAAGTGGTCGTTGGTTTAGAAGGTCCTATCTAAGTATCTTTGGTGAATTTCTGCAGTGCATCTTGTTAATAATACACACTGCCACTACTGAGCGTTAATGGAGGAGGGAATGGATGTTTGTGGATTTGGTGCCAATCAAGTGGGCTATTTTGTCTTCAATGATGGCAAGTTTCATGAGCGTTGATGGAGCTGCATCCATCCAGGCAAATGGGGAGTATTCCACCATACTCCTGACTTGTGCCTTGTAGATGGTGGACAGGCTTTGGGGAGTGGAGAGGTAAATTACTTGTTGCAGTTTTCCAAGTCTCTGACCTGCTCTTGTAGCCACTATATTTGTATGCTGACTCCAGTTGAATTTCTTGGTGAATAGTAACTCCCAGGATTTTGATAATGAGGAATTCAGTGGTGGTAACCACTGAATGTTAAGAGACAGTGGCTAGGTTGTCGTTTTTTGGAAATGGTCATGGTATTTATGTAGCACGATGGTAGTTTACTACTTGTCAGCCCTTGCCTGGATATTGTCCAGATCTTGATGCATTTAAACATGGGCCACTTCAGTATCTGAAGCGTTGCAAATGGTGCATAACATTGAGCAATCATCGGCGAACATCCCCACTCTGACCTTATGATGGAGGGAAGGTCATTGACAAAGCACCTGACTATGGTAAAGCCTAGAACACTACCCTGAGGCTCTCGTGCAGAAATGTTCTAGAACTGACATAACTGACCTCTGACAACTGCAACCATCAGGTATGCAAGGTATGACTCCATCCAGCAGAGAGTTTGCCACCTGATTACCATTGATTCCAGTTATTCTCAGGCTCTTTGATGCCACAGTCAGCTGAATGCAACCTTTATGTCAAGAGCAGTCAGTCTCACTTGTGGAGTCATAGAGATGTACAACATGGAAACAGACCCTTCGGACCAACTTGACCATGCCGACCAGATATCCTAACCTAATCTAGTCCCATTTGCCAGCATTTGGCCCATCCTCTAAACCCTTCCTATTCATATACCCATCCAGATGCCTTTTACGTGTTGTAATTGTACCAGCCTCCACCCCTTCCTCTGGTAGCTCATTCCAAACATGTACCACCCTCTACGTGAAAAAGTTGCCACTTAGGTTCCTTTTAAATTTTTCCCCTCTCACCCTAAACCTATGCCTTCTATTTCTGGACTCCCCCATTCCAGGGTAAAAAGCCTTGTCTATTTACCTTATCCATGCACCTCATGATTTTATAAACCTCTATAGGGTCACCCCTCAGCCTCCGATGCTCCAGGAAAAACAACCCCAGCCTATTCAGCCTCTCCCTATACTCAAATCCTCCAACCTTGGCAACATCCCTGTAAATCTTTTTTGAACCTTTTCAAGTTTCACAACATCTTCCAATAGGAGTAGATCAGAATTTCATGCAATATTCCAAAAGTGGCCTCTCGTATTTGGTGCTTTTGTCCATGCTTGAGCCAAGGCTGTAATGATGTCAGGAGTTGAGTGGCTCTGGTGGAACCCAAACTAGGCATCACTGAGCAGGTTATTGCTGAGCAGGTTGATGACTCCTTCTATCACTTTACTGATGATCGTATGTAGAGTTATGAGGCATTAATTGACCTGGTTTTTGTACATAAGGCATAACTGCACAATTTTCCATGTTGTCAGGTGTATGCCAGCATTGTAATTGTACTGGAAGAGCATGGCGCGGGGAATGGCAAGTATAGAAGCACAGGTGTTCAGTACTGTTGCCAAAATGTTGTCAGAGCTCATAGCCTTTGCAGTATTGAGTGTCTCCAAGTGTTTCTTAATAGACATGGAGTGAATTGGATTGGCTGAAGACCAATTGGATATCATCTCTGAATACCGCCTGTGATGCTCGGAACCACTGGAGGAGACTGAGATGGATCATCCATTTGGCACTTCAGGCTAATGATTGCTGTGAATGCTTCAGCCTTATCTTTTGCACTGACATGTTGTGCTCTTTCATCATTGTGGATCGAGATACTTGTGAAGCCGCCTCTTCCATGTGAGTTGTTTAATTGTCCACCACCATTTGCGACTGAATGTGGCTGGTCTGTAGAGTTTAAACCTGATCTGTTCTGGGATTGCTTTGCTCTGTCTAACACTTGCTGCTTATGCTGTTTGGCATGCAAGTAGTCCTAGTTACAAATTTAACCAGTTTCAACCCTCACTTTTAGGTATGCCTGGTGTTGTTCCTAGCATGCTACCCTACACTCTTCACTGAACCAGGGTTAGTCCCCTGTCTTGATGGTAATGGTTGAATCGAGGACATGCTAGGACATAAGGTTGCAATTGTACTGAAGTACAATTTCGGTGCTTGTGACGACCCACAGCATGTCATAAGTGTCCAGTTTTGAGGTGCTAGATCTGTTCAAAGGCTGATGATCGTATGTAGAGTTTAGCACATTGATAGTGCCATACAACGCCGTGGAGTTATTCTCAATGTGAAGGCAGGGCTTTGTCTCCATAAGGACTTTGCACTGGTCACTCATTGATATTATATTGAATAAATGCATCTGTGGAATACAGATTGGTGAGGGTGAGTCAAGTATTTCCCTCTTGATAGTTTCCTCACCACCTGTCGCAGATGCAGTCTAGCAACTATGTCCTTTAGGACTCCACCAGCTCAGTCTGTGCTGCTGAGCATCTCTTGGTGTTGATCATTGAAATCCTTCATCCACGAAATATTTTGAGCCCATCCCACCCTCAGTGCTTTCTCAAAATATTGTTGAAAATGGAGCAGTACTGAAGCATCTGGTTCTTGGATGTGCCCTTACCCATTTTTAACCAGAAGCCATGAGACTTCATGAGCTTAGAAGTCAATTTTGAGAATTTTCAAGGCGACTCCCTGCCAACTGTTCACCACTGTTTTGCCACCTCTGATGAGTCTGTCCTGTCAGTGAGATGGAACATCTATAGAGATTGTGATGGTGGTGTCTATAACATTTTCTGTACGGTATGATTCTGTGAGTGTGACTGTGTCAGGCTGTTGCTTAACTAACCTGTGAGACAGCTCTCTCAATTTTGGTACCAGCTTCCAGATGTTGGTAAGGAGGACAATTTTCAGGGTTGACATTACTGTTTCTGCAATTATCTTTTCCAGTAACTAGGTTGATACCAGGTGGTCTGTCCAATTTCATTTCTTTGAGTCTTTGTCGCGATTGATAATCCTGGGTGGTTTGCTAGGCCATTTCAGAGGGCAGTTGAAAGTCAGCCACCTTGCCATGGATCTGGAGTTATAAGTAGACCAGACCAGGTGAGGATGACAGATTTCCTTTCCTGTAGGGCATCAGTGAGCCAGATGGATGTTTCTACAGTTGACAATTTAAGTGGGTTCTTCATTCCACTATTTCTTTATTACTGAATTTGTCTTCTGTGGCAGGATTCAGACTCAGAATATTAGCTGAGTTTCTGGGTTAATAGTTTGAAGATAATACCACTAGGCGATTGTGTCCTCCGTTATAACTTCCCTGGTTCCAACTGTAAGGGACCTACTTTTGCCTTCACTAATCTTCTCCTCTTCACGTACGTACGGAAGCATTTGCAATCAGTTTGTATGTTCCCCACAAGCTTACTCTCAAACTGTATTTTTCTACTGTAGATCAATTAATTTGTCCTCTTTTACTGAAAATTAAACTGCACACGCTTTTCAGGTCTGCTGTTTTTTTCACCAGTTTGTATGCCTCATCATTGGAATTGCTACTATCCCTAACTTCCCTTCTTAACCATGATTGGACCACCTTTTCCAATTTTTTTGTGCCAGACAGGATTGAATAATTGTCGCAGTTCCTCCATGCAGTCTTTAAATATTTACCTTTCCGTATCTATCATCATCCCTTTCAGTAATACTCCCTAATTCATCCTCGCCAGCTCACACCCATGCAATGGTAATTGCCTTTATTTAGATTCAGGACTCTAGTCTCAGAATCAACTACACCACTCTCTGACCTAACTGCTCAGAGGCCAAGTTCCGCCACCAAGTCACCCCTTATTTACTAGTGCACAGTACACAGGCTGTGGCCAGCCCGTTTGGAGTCAGTTCTCAACTGAGAAGATTCTAATCTCTTGGCTATATTGATCAACCAAGATTTTCTTGACTGGGGTTATTAACCTGGGTGGTAGTCATGGGGGACTTTAACATGCACATTAATTGACGAATCAGGTCGGTAGAGGCAGTCTTGAAAACAAGTTCATAGATCTCGTCCATGATAACTTTGTTGAACAGTATGTTACTGAACCTACAAAGGAACATGCAATCTTAGATCTGGTCCTCAATAATGAGAAAGGTAAATTAATGATCTCAGAGTTAAGGATCCTGTCGGAAAGAATGATCACAGTATGATTGAGTTTTGGATACAAATGGAGGGTGAAATAGTATCATCTAAAACCAGGGTATTATGCTTAAATAAGGGAAATATAATGGGATGAGAATAGAGTTGGCTAAATTAGACTGGGCACACAAGTTACATGGTGGGAAAGTTGAGGAACAGTGGAGGACTTCCAAAGAGATTTTTCAAAGTGCTCAAGGAAAATAGATTTCGATCAAAAATAAGGTTAGCAAGGGTAGGAAGAGCAAGTCTTGGATAACCAAGGAAATAAAGAAAAGCATTCAATTAAAAGCTCAGGCTTACAAAGTAACCAAGAGTAGTGGGAAATAGGAAGATTGGGAAAACTTTAAAAAGCAACAAAGGGGGGGGGGGGGAGTTCGAGATGGCAGTGACCCAGTAGGTCTGAACCAGACAAAGTGGTGCACTCACCTTCCTTTTATTACTCAATTTGGTAGAAATAGTTATTTTTTGACCCCTAGAATTGTGCCAGTTTGAAATAGTTAGAAAAAATACCAAAAGGAAGGGACTGCGAGGATCGCAGCAAGCAGGGACCTCCGCTGAGACAACGGACATGCCCTGGCCGCAGTGTCAGCCTCTGCGATCACCTCAGGGGCCTCACCTATGGCGCAGAGCCTGGTCTCGGAGTTTCATAAACTCAGAGAGAATCAAATTACGATGGAGGAGACCCAGGCCGGGCTTGAACTGATCTCTGTCATGCTACAAAAACATGACCAGGAGATCCAGCGTCTTGGGCAGCATGTTAGGGAGGTGGAGCAATGGACCGTGGGCCCCAAAACCACGATGGAATCCTCAGTGGGTCAGGTCCAGGACCTGGAACGGCAGGTATAGGCCTTGGAGGAGTAGGTCGATGACCTTGAAAATCGAGTCTGTTGGAAGAACATCCATCTGGTGGGGCTTCCCGAACACGAGGAGGACCAGCTTATCAGCTTCTTGGAACAATGGCTCCCGCAGTTTTTGAAGCTGGAAGTCAAGGCAGGCTGGGTGTGGGTCGAGCAGGCCCACCTGGTCACAGTGCGCGGGCCCGGATCGGACCAGTGCTCCCGCCCAGTCCTAGTGCAACTCCAGCACTACAAAGATAAGCAAATGCTGCTGGAACCTCTAGAGCACTGGGGAAGGATCCACAGGCTCTGATATACAAAGGATCATGAATTATGCTTTTCCAAGACTTCTGTGGTCATGATTTGTAAGAGGAAGGCCTTTGATAAGGTAAAAAGGAGGATGAGGGACTTGACTATCCAGTATTCTGTAAGATATCTGGCAATATTACGTTTTATCTCCGGTGGGTCTGTGTTCAATTTTGACTCACCAGAAAAGCAAAGGACTTCCTGTATGCTTTAAAATAGACTGGCTGGCTTGAATAATATGGATAATAATGTTTATTTTGTTTTTCCCTGTAATTTGCCTGGTTTACCTAGTTGTCAGGGGGTTTTTGTTTAATATATGTGGGGGTCATAATTTGTTTTTCTTTTTCTCTCCTCCCTTCTCTCACCCTTCCTGTCATCCTTTGTTCTTGTTTTCTTATCATTTCTTTTTGTTTTTCTCTTATGGTATGGGATCTGGGGTGCGGCGGGGGGAGGTTATATATTTCTGCTGTACTAGGAATGCCTAGGGTTACAATATCGATGGGACAGGTTGAGTGCCCACTTTTAACTTTCTTGTTATAAAATGTGTGTATTTTTTCTTACTTTGTGTTGACTGGGGCGGGTGCACAGCTTCAGCTAGAAGCATGGAGGGATTTGTGGGTAGTATGAGCACTCCCTGTGAGCAAGGGGGAAAGTCTCCTTTCATTTGTGTTATATGTTAGTCTGTTGTAGAAATAGCTGTTAGAAATTTTGCTTTGGTAGTTTTGGTAGTTCTATTTTTAAATTTATGCAAACTGTTTGCTGTTATCACTCAGCGCACTATGAGTGGGGTTCTTTCTCCCGGAGGGGAGGGGAGGGGTCACGGACTGCTTCGGACAGCTATGGCTAACCGTTTGTTTAAATGGTGCACCCGAAATGTTAATGGGAGTCATTTATCAATCAAGAGAAAAAAGATACTTTCAAGCCTTAGAAAAGAGAGGGTTGATGTAGTTTTGCTGCAAGAAACACATTTAACCAATAAGGAGCACTTGAAGTTGCAGCAGGGACGATTCGGACAGATGTTTTTCTCATCCTTTAATTCGAAAAGTAGAGGAGTTGCAATACTCCTCCGGAAGAATCTCCTATTTCAAATGTTAGACCAAGTTAAGGATTAATATGGGCGGTTTATAATTCTTAAAGCTTTAATACATGGACAAGAATATGGAAATTTGAATGCATATTGCTCCCTCAGCACATTCCCTGTGCTTTCCAGGTTGATGGCCCTTGGGGCGCATCATACAATTATAAGGGAGACTTAAACAAACTTATTGACTCCGAAGTGAACAGGATGCCTAGGGGTCTTGCGGGTATGTCCCCGCAATCCAGGCAGTTGGTAAACTTGAACAAGGAGGTAGGGTTGGTGGATGTGTGGAGATATCTTCACCCCAAAGGTAGCGATTTCATCTTTTTCTCTAATCCACATAAGTGCTATGCCAGAACTGACATTTTGTTTTGTCCCATCGACCTTTTAGAATTTGGTGCTGTCTTGCAGAATAGAGAACAAACCCATTTCCGATATGGCAGGGTACATTGGAGTCAAGGCTGATGGTAACGGGATAAGCTCCCAGCACTGGCATATGGATCTTGCCTCTTGAAAGACAGCAAGTTTCTAAAGTATTTTTTGCGGGAACTTAAAATCTTTTGGGACATTAATTCGGGTATGGCCAGTAATCCATTGGTGCTCTGGGAGACTGCCAAGGCCGATTTGATTATTTCTTACTCAATGACCCAGAAGCAGCAGAGGGGAGAGCAGCAGTGTTTGCTCAAGGCTCACCTGAAGGCAGCTGAGTTAGCATACTTTGACAGATCGTCTGTAACCAAATTGTAGTGGATTACAACCCTCAGGGCTACTTTAAATGCTGCACTCACCCAGATAGCAAAGAGGGAAATCTCTTTTGCAAAACAGGGGTTATTTGAGTATGGTGATAAACCGGGTAGATATCTTGGGATACCTGGCCAGGAAGAAGAATGCCCCCCAACCTATCACATCTATCGGAAGGAGTGCTGGTACTCTTACTTGCAATGCCAAAAAGATTAATGCAGCATTCAGGAAGCTCTACTCTGACCTGTACCGGTCGGAGGGCTGTGAGGACAGATTGATGAAGATGAAGTCCTTTTTTAAGACCCTGGATCTTCCATGTGTAACTTCAGAGCAGGTGTCCTTGCTGAATGCCCCCCCCCCCCCCCCTCCCCCCCCCACCCCCGACAATCCAAGAAGTACAGGAGGCAGTGAGGCAGCTCCAGAGTGGTAAAGCACCCGATCCAGATGGATGTCAAAGTGAGTTTTATAAGGAGTTTATAGACATGCTAGCCGGGCCACTCTTGGATATGTACAACTACTCATACCGTCAGGACTGCCTCCCATCCTCTCTGAGAGAAGCAAATATTTTTCTTATTCTTAAGAAAGGAAAAGCCCCAGAGGATTGCTCTCCATACAGGCCCATATTGTTACTGAACATGGATTTTAAAATTCTGTTGAAAATGTTGGCGTGAAGGTTGGAGCAGGTTTTGCCTTTCATTGTAAAGGAAGACCAAACAGGTTTTATCAAGGGTCGTAGGTCTACTAATAATATTAGAAGAGTATTAAACATGGTCCGCGTATGCCAGCAAAGTTTGATACTGGAGTTGGTAGTCCCCCTGGATGCAGAGAAAGCGTTTGACTGGGTGGAGTGGCCGTAACTTTTTTATGTACTGGAACGGTTTGGTCTTGGAGGGGTTTTTGCCAATTGGGTGGCAATGTTATATAGTGATCCAAAAGCAGCGGTTCTCACTAATGGTACACGGTCGGATAATTTTAGTATCGGCAGAGGCAAACCAACAAGGGTGTACTCCCTCACCACTACTATTTACTTGGTGATTGAACCAATATAATTGCCCCAGAGGTAGGGTCAGGCAGGCGTAAGATCACCATCTTTGCGGATGATGACATCTGTGCCCCATTTAATACAAGTGATTAATCTATTTGGTTTGTTCTCAGGGTATAAAATTAATTTTATGAAGTCAGAGGCCATGCCTGTGGGGGGCCCTTACTTGAATGTCCAATTTTGGGGATGGAACCCGTTTCCCTTTCAGGTGGTTACAGGGAGGTTTCCTGTATTCAAGCATTTTTATCACCCCAGCCTTCGATCAATTATATAAAGCTAATTTTGTGCAGTTGCTAGAGAAGATAAGGCAGGACCTTCGGCGCTGGGAGGATCTTCTGATCTCTTGGTTGGGTAGAATATCTCTGGTCAAAATGAACGTTCTTTCTCGCTTATTATAACCCATGTGAATGCTCCCTTTGATGCTGACTAGGCAAGCACTACGGAGGCTTTACAATTGGTTTGGATCTTTCATCTGGCATCATAGGCAGCGTCTTATTAAACTGGACAAATTGCAGCATCTGCGGGGATGGGAAGTTTGGATTTCCTGGACTTTAAGAAATATCAATTGCATTCCTTACTATTGTATGTGGCTGACTTGGGCCTGCCAGGACCCGCGGTCAATTTGATTGGACATCAAGGCCTCCCAGGCAAAATGCCCCCTTATCAATTTGTTGTTTATGGACAAGATGAGGACTGTTATGGACCACTGCAGAAACCTGATTGTCCTTAACTTGGTTAAAGCATGGAAAATGATGTGGCAAGGTGAGGGCAACTTACAAAACACTTGCCCTTTCACTCCCATAGTGGGAATGTTAGGAACCCAGTTGGGATCGTTGGACTCTGGCTTTAAGCTCTGGGAATCTAGAGGAGTCTCCTGTTTGGGAGATTTATTTGCTGGGGAGGTAATGATATCTTTTAAGCAGCTGAGTCAGAAATATGAACAATCTAGGAGGGACCTCTTTTGTTACTTACAGCTTAGGGACTTTATACAAAAGAAGACTAATCGGATATGGAGAGGAGAGTACTCCAGTCTACGGGTGCTCTCTCGGTCAGCACCCTCTATCACTTGTAAGGAAGCAATGTTTCAAAAGACATTGAGCGGCTATGTGGAATCTGGCCATTGGAATGGGGGTGGAAATCTCATTAGAGGCTTGGGAAGATATTTGGAAGAACGTAACAAAGATTTTGATTTATAACAGGAGGCAGGCTATGCAATTGAAGGTCCTCCACAGGGCTCATTTGGCACCGGAGCAGCTTGCGAAATTTAAGACAGGAGCATCCCCAATGTGCCTCAAAATAGATGTTGGCACTCTTACTCATTGCTTATGGTCATGTCACAAGCTTTGTAGGTATTGGAGCACCATAGCAAGTGTTTGGAAGAGGTCTTGGGAACTGATGTTAAATCGGATCTGGTGTCCCTCCTCTTGGCGTTGCCAAATCTCCCCTCTTTAGACATGCATGGGAAGAAACTTTAATATTCTTTCATTCTGTGCGAAGTAACACATTCTAATGAACTAGGTGTTGGAGAATCTCCCAGGACTCTTCGGGTGGCATAGATTAGTTATGGAGCACATTCCCCCTGGATATCCTTACGAGTATGATGCACCAGAAAATGGATCTGTTTTATAGAACACGGTGGCCCTTTCTGAATTATATAGGTGCAGACTGGTCAACTATATTGGTCAGGGCTTTGTGTTATCATGAGGGCTATGTCTGGTGGTCTGGGGGCTCCTGGGGGGAACAGTCCTGAAGAAATATGGGTATGCCTAGTGATGCTCCCGGTGGTGGGGAGCTTTGGTGGGATAGCGCTGAGTGCAGTAACTTAACTGAATATAACTTAATTTATCTTGGCTTAACTTGGTTTAGTTCATTTTTTTTCTTCTTAGTTATTTATTGAATTGTAGTTTTTGTAGGTTTTTGTTCTCTGTGGTTTGTGGAGTGGAGTAGTACAGGGGAACCTCGATTATCCGATCGAGATGGGCGATTAAATTGATTAAGTGCCTTCCCTCTGGGGCTTGGAGTTTTTAAAGTCTTCTCCCCGTTCAGGAGACTGCAGCAGCACACAGCGCATGAGACCTGCCCCCCCCAACTCCGCCCTCTCCCATTCCCATCCAACACCACCCCCCTGTCACCCAACCCACCCCCGCCAACCCTGTCCAACACCGCTCCCCCACCACCTCTCTGGGGCAGCCAGACTTTACACCAACATCAAGACTGCTCCTGCAGCTGCCTTTGTGGAGTAAGTCTCCAAATAGTGCGCGCGCGCACCCCCCCACACAGCCACACACACACACACAACCTTTTACTACCACTTTTTGAGAGGTTCCACATCTGCCCTGTACAGGACAATATTGGAGAGATTACCTGGTGGGGGAGGGGGCGGGGTGGGTGTGTGGTTTAGGGTACACCCCTCTGTAGAACTCCAGGGAAAGTACGGGGAGAGAGAGAGGGCAGAAGGTCAGTCATTTGGAGATGCTGCCTATTTAATCACTGTAAACAAAAGACGCGATCACTGTTGGAAACACGCCTTTGATGTAATGTTTCTGTCGGGACCTCGAGATCTCTTTCGGATAATCCGATTTTAGGATAATAGATATTCAGACAATCGAGGTACCTCTGTAGTCATTTCCTATTATTATTGTTATTATATTATAAGGTTATACTATTTTGTAGTGATTTTGTAAAAAATTTAAAATCATTTTTTCTCAATAAAAATATTTACCAAAAAAAAGCAACCAAGAGCCACAAAGCAAGCAATAAATGAAAAGAAAGATAGATTATGACTGTAAACTAGTGCAGAATATAAAAACAGGTAGGAACAGATTTTATAAATATAAAACAGAAAAGGGTGGCTAAAGTGGATGTAGGTCCCTCACAGGATGAGAAAGGGAAATTAATATTGGGTAATGCTGATATGGCCGAGGCCTTGAATAACTATTTTGTGTCAGTCTTCAGAGTGGAAGATGTGTCTAGCATGCCAAAGAATGATGTTAAGGATACGATGGGAGGTGAGGGCCTCAATTCAATTGTTATCTCCAATGGGGGTAGTGTTGAGCAAACATGAGGGTCTAAAGGTAAATAAGTCCCCTGGTCCTGATGGAATGCGTCCCAGGGTGCTGAAAGAAATGGCAGAAGTGATAGTAGATGCTTTAGTGGTAATTTACAAAAAATTCACTGGACTTCAGATAGGTCCAGAAGACAGCGAATGTCATGCCGCTGTTTAAAAAAATGTCTAGGGCAAAAGGCAGGTAACTATAGGCCAGTTAGCTTAACATCTGTAATTGGAAAGATGCTGGAGGCTATCATTAAAGAAGAAATAGTGAGACATCTGGATGGAAAAGGTGCCATCAGGCAGATGCAGCATGGATTCAGGAAGGGAAGGTCATGCTTGACAAACTTGAATTCTTTGAGGATGTGGATGGAAGGGAATAGGTGGATGTTGTATACTTGGATTTCCAGAAGGCATTCAATAAGGTGCCGCATAAAAGACTCGTCCATAAGATAAAAATGAATGGAGTTGCAGGGAATGCACTAGTATGGAGAGAGGACTGGTTAACCAATAGAAAGCAGAGAGTTGGGATAAATGCGTATTTCTCTGGTTGGAGATCAGTGGTGAGCGGGGTGCCGCAGGGGTCAGTGTTAGACCAACAACTGTTCATGGTATTTATAAATGATTTGGAAGAGGAGACCAAGTGTAAAGTATCCAAGTTCACTGGTGACACTAAATTGAGTGGAAAGGCAAACTGTGCAGAGGATGTGGAGGGTCTGCAAAGAGATTTAGATAGGCTAAGTGAGTGGGCAAGGGTCTGGCAGATGGAATACAATGTCAGTAAAGGTAATACCCACTCTTATCCAAAGTGGATAAGACGTTATCCATTTTGGAAGTACAAATAAGTCAGAATATTATTTAAATAATGCAAGATTGCAGCATGCTGTTGTGCAGAGGGACTTAGAAGTGCTCATTCATGAATCGCTAAGAGTTGATTTGCAGGTGCAACAGGTAATCAGAAAGGCAAACGGAATATTGGCTTTCATTGCGAGAGGAATTGAATTTAAGTGCCGGGAGGTTCTGCTGCAATTGTCCAAAGTGTTGGTGAGGCAGCACCTGGAGTATTGTGCGCAGTTCTGATCTCCTTACTTGAGGAAGGATACACGAGCTTTGGAGGCAGGGCAGAGGAGGTTCGCCAGGTTTAATTCTAGAGATGAGGGTCTTACCCTGTGAGGAGATGTTGAGCTGCCTGGGACTATACTCTCCAGAATTTAGAAGAATGAGAGGGGATCTTAGAGAAACTTAAAAATACAAAAGGGATAGATAAGATAGAGGCAGGAAAGTTGTTTCCGCTAGTGCATGAGACTAGGACTGCAGACATGGCCTCAAGATTAGGCGGAGTAGATGTTGGACAGAAATGAGGAGGAATTGCTTTTCCCAGAGAGTAGTGAATCTATGGAATTCTTTGCCCAAGGAAGCTGTAGAGGCAGCTTCATCAAATATATTCAAGACACAGGTGAATGGGATTTTGAATGGTGGGGAAATTAAGGGTTATGGGGATAATGCAAGTAGGAGGAGCTGAGACGATAGATAGATAAATCATGATCTTAATGAATGGTGGAGCAGGCTCAATGGGCCAAATGGCCTACTCCTGCTTCTATTACAATGAAAGAAAAAGAATCTTGTAGTCAATGAGGTCCACCTGGTCCCAATCACTACACTTTTAATTTTAATGAAGAATCCATCATATTATGATCAATCTTCCCTAAGGGGCCCCTCACAGTTAGATTGCCAGTTATTCCTTTCTTATTCACAATGCCCGGTCTAGGATGGCCCATTTCTCAATGTATTGATCCAGAAAACCCTTCTTCTATGCATACTAGGAATTCCTCTTCTAAAACATTGTTACTGATTTGATTTAGCCAATGTATATGCAGATTAAAGTCGCCCATAATTAGAGATGCACTCTAATTTCCTGTCTTCCCAGCATTACTATTCCAGTTTTGGGGGTCAACGTACTATTATTTTCTATCATTCTTTGCCTTTTGGTGTTCTTAAGCTCTTCCCATACAGATTCCACTTCATCAGTGCTAATATCCTTCTTCACTTGTGCTTTTACTCTTTAACCAGCAAAGCTACCCCACCTCCTTTTCCTTTTTGACCACTTCTTAAAAGCTGAATACTCCTGGATATTGCCATCCTTGGTCAGGCGGCTGCAGCCATGTCTCCACAATTCCAATGATATCATACCACTTTAAATCTATTTGTGTTACTAATTCATCCACTTTATTACGAATGTTTCTTGACCACTGGCTGTTCACCTTCCCACTCCTGAATGTCCAGGAGTCATCCTTGACTGCAGCACCCAACATTCCATCCTGGAGTCTCATTTCCAGCCACAGAAACATCTGTCTATTCCCCTTACAATTGAATGCCCATTTCTTATTCCTCCTCCACTTATTGTTTCTCTTCCATGGAGTAGAGCTAATTGTGATGCAGTGAATAATGCTGTTCATTGCTTCCTTTCTGAGAGGACATTTGCCCCCAACTGTGTCCAAAGCAGTAAATCTGTTCTGCAGCGGAATGACTGCAGGTGATTCCTGCACTTTATCCCTGCATTATACCCATGACCCACACTCTGTATATTGATTGCCCACAATCTTTCTGTAGACCTGGAGCTGCATCCCATCTGCAATTAGGGCTGACAAGCTGTAAGTAATCCACAAAATTGCCATCAGGTCCAAAAGTTTAAACTGTGTAGAACCTCCAAGAAACCCATTCTTTCACTTCCACCACCATTATTTCCTCCCTACAATAATTTAATTCAGAAAATAAAATGCATCTCCTTCCTCAAGACCTCTGATTCTGTAGGGAAGTGAATTATATTTTCTGAATTAAATTATTTCACAATTACTCACAGTCCAATTAATAAATAAAAAGAAGAAAGTGCTGGAGAAATGCAGCATGTCTGGGAGCATCTAAGAAGGACGGAGTTAACATTTCAAGTCCAATATGACTGTTTTTGGAACTGAAGGAGTTGGAAATAGTAGGTTATATATTGTAGACAAGGGGGGTACAGGAGAGCAGAGGAGTACATGGAACAGATGGTGAGGTGCCCAAGTGCAAAAGTTGAGGGGAGTGCTAATGGTAGTGTTGTAAGATAAGTCTGTATTTGGTTTCACCAGTGTACAGGAAACTGCATTGTGAGCAGCAATTACAATGGACAAGAATGAAAGAACTAAAGAATTGGGCTCTTAATTCTTTAGGTGGATAACTTAATAGGATTAAATATTTTGTAAAATCAGAAATCAACAAAACTCCAGGGAATTATAAAGTGGATTTGCAATTCAGGCATCAGAGAAGCTTAGTTTATTGGTTAGAGTCATAGAATCCCTATAGTGTGGAAACAGGCCATTTGACCCAACAGTCCACACTGACCCTCCGAAGAGTATCCCACTCAGACCCATTCCCCTACCCTATTATCTAGATTTCCCATGACTAATGCACATCCCTGAACACTACGGGTAATTTACTAAGCTACACATCTTTGTGGAAGAAAACCAGAGGAAACCCATGCAGACACAGTGAGAATGTGCACACTCCATACAGACAGTCACCTGAGGCCGGAATTGAACCTGGGTCCCTGGCAATGTAAAGCAGCAGTTCTAACCACTGAGTCCCTGTGCTGCCCCAAATAATAGTTTATTAATTCCCTTCAAAACAAACCATGAAATGTCTTGCAAAAGAATGTCAGTGGTATTATAGGACCTAATTTTCTTGTTTGACAGGCTAAACTAATTAACCTAATTTGATTCTATCTGTTTAAGCCTCAATTAAAATAAAGTCCTCTTTTCTAGATTACAGATCTGAAGGTTGAGCTTCAAAAATTAACAAGAACAAATGGGACTCAAATGAACAACAACAATAACATCTTTGGAGTGGAGCAGGAAAAGAAAACAACACTCATGGATATAATGAGAGAACCTCCACTTAAAGCTGTTGATAGCTTGACAAGAGTGCAGGAGCACAACCTTGATGGTTCAACTGAAGGTGGGAAAATGTGATATATATTGTAAGGCAAGATTAAACGTTTGAATCCGTCCTAGTTTGATTTGGAGAAACCATATTGATTATTGTTGATGATCCATCATGAGAAAAGACATTTTCAAAGTATCTGGAGTAGAGAACTTAGCTTCTAATTGAGAGCATGAAGATTCAATCAAAATGTTTTTTTTAAAATTAATATACATTTTGCTGTCTTTACATCTTGCAGGTTTTTATTGCATATTATGAAATGTTGGTCCTGCAGGCAGAGTTTAGGGAACTTGGAAGGAAACGAGCAAACAAGACCTCAAAAGCTGTGGCCTTTCATGCTTTTGAGTAGAGAACTAGGAGGATAGCACAAATTAAATTGAATTGAACTAAATTAGCTCAAAAGTCGCATGTACTCAAATGAGTACAATGAAAAGTTTACAGTCGCCACATTACAGTGCCATCTCAGGCACAAAGGTTCCTAGGTACACATACTTAAGGTCAAATTCTTAGAAAGCAAAAATAAATTAGAGAAGTAAAGAAATAAATAGTCCAGTATTATAGGTCATAGGAATATATTAGAAAAATAAAGAAATAAAATGTCCAGAACATGTCTATCCGACCCAGTCCATACCAGCACCTAGCCTCAAGGGAGACCTCCGATGCCTTGCCACTTCCTGCACTGAAACCATCACCATAGGAGTTGTTCTACTTTCGATGCCATCTCTTTGCCGGAGGGCTGATGCCACTGAACCCACACTTGCCTTGCAACCAAGAATCCCTGGCACCCTTGCTACCCCAGGCAGCTGCTGGGCCATGAGTCCTGTTTCGGCTGCAGATTTCACCGTGTTAAAGAGTCTGCTGTCACCAGTGCCACTGTCCCTGATCGCTGGAAGAGTTTTGCTGCCATCGCCACTCCCAAATGACTGGAGAATGGTCTCACTGCTGCTGCCACTGCCCTCAAATGGTAGGAGAGTGCACTTGTCTACAGCTGCAACACACCTCCAATCACTGGGAGAAGTCACATCTGCCACTCTGCATGTAGCCCGCCCACACTGGTTCTGCTGACCAATCCACCACAGAAAAGAAAAGACTCAAAGAAAAGGAAAATAAAGTGAAAGAAAAGAGCAGAAGCAAAACTGAAACAAAGAAAGAAAACAGATGGGAGTGAATGGACCCCGGGCAAGAGCCCACGTACAGCCCTGTTACTCGGCCGCCATCTTGCACCGGAAGCCAAATGAATGAGTGACAGACTGATGGTGCAACAGGAAGCACTTTAGATTCATTGGGACTAATACTTCCTTGTTTATCAGCAGCGTGGACCTCTGAGGTCCATGCATGGCAGTAGCCTCTGGAGGCAGAGGCCATTGCATCAACATGCCAATCAGCATACACAGAACCTCCCAGTCTCCACACAGCTTAGGGGGATCATTACTTGAGACCATTTCTCTAGATTTCATAATTGGTACAGGTCCAGACAAGTAGTATTTGAATGAATAATTTAATTGTGGGGAGATTTGCAAGCTCTGAAGGGAAGGGTTTAAACTAATTTTCAAGGATATGGGAACCAAGATATAATACTATAGAGGAAAAGCGATGTTAGACAAGTAGATATAGGAACAAAATTAGTCCATTGAACCTATTGAATTTGCTATTTGATCACAGCTGATTCGTTTCTCAACCCCATTGTCCTGCCTTCTTCTGCAGCTTCTGAACTCCTTTCTAATCAAGAACCTATCTTTTTCTTAAATACACACAAGGACTTAGCCTCCACAGTCTTCTATGGCAATGACCCTCTGGCTGAAGAAATTCCTCTTCACCTCAATTCTAAAAGATTGCCCCTTCAATCTGTAGTTAGCATTGCTGTCTCACAATGTCAGGGACCTGGATTCTGTTCCACTCTTGGGTGACTGTCTATGTGGAATTTGCATTCTTCTTATGTCTGCATGGGTTTCTTATGGATGCTCCAGTTTTCTCCCACAGAGAAGAAGTGCAGTTTTGAAACATAATTCAGTAATGGAAAATGAGGGTGGTGGGAAAATGGAATGAGCATACAGGTTCCAGGAGACTGTGCCTCCACCCTGGACTAGTTTAAATGCACATATGCAAATTTAAGTGGCACATAGCATGCAAGCGCTGGTGACAGCAAATGCATCCAACATTCAGTGATATTTTCAATGCTGAATCACCCACTATCAATATACTTGTGTTTGAATTGACTAGAAACTGAACTGTTACACAGATATAGTGGCCACATGTAAAAGACAAAAGTTTGGAGTGTAATGAAATAGTCACCACTTACCAGGATAGATGCAGATTCAACATTCTCAAGAAGCTTAACACCATCAAGATTTAAGCAGTCTGCTTAATTGGCACCACATCCACAAACATTCAGTCTCTCCACTACTGACAGTAGTAGCAGCATTTTAAAGATGACACTTCTGAAAATTACCATGGTTCTTTAGGTAGTGCTGTCCAAATCTAAAGCCACTATCTTGAAGAATAGATACGTAGGAATGCAAGAAGCTGCAAGTTCCCAGCCCAACCGCTCACCATTGTGACTTGGAAATATATTATCATTCCATCACGGACTTTCTTCCCAACAACCTTGTGTGGCTACCAACAGAAAATGGGCTGAGGGGCATCACACAGAGGGTGGTTCATATATGGAATAAACTGCCAGAGGAAGTGGTAAATGCAGACACAGTTATAACATTTAGAAGACATTTAGACAGATACATGAATAGAAAAAGTTTAGAGGGAAATGGGCCAAACACAGACAAAGGGGACTAGTTTGGTTTGGGAAAGCTGGTTGGCATGGACAAGTTGGATCGAAGGGTCTGTTTCCATGCTGTATGACTCTATGACACTTACGATTGCAGCTGTTCAAGAAGGCAGCTCACCACCACTTTCTCAAGGGCAAATACAGATGGGCAATAAATGTTGGCCCAGCCAGGGATGCCTATATCCTGTGAATGAATTTTTAAAAACGGGATACGCTCTTTGACTAAAACATAGGCTACTTAAGACTGAACTGGAGAGAAACTTATTCTCTGAGGGTTTGGATCTTTGGAATTCTATCCACTAGAGGCTTGTGGCATATTCAACAGAGAAGTCAATACATTTCTAGATATTAAACATATCAAGGGATATAGGGATAATTTAGGAAAATGGGGTTGAGGTAGAAAATCACCACTGATCTAGCTGAATGGCAGAGCATACGCCTGCTACTATTTCCTGTGTTCCCTATCCCACCAGTTCTCTTTTCACCTCATACACTGTCCACTTCACTATCTTCAGTTTTTATACTCTTCCCCAAATTCAATTGGCTCCTCTTTGACCCCCAATTTGTCTCTTGCTGGACAAAAGAGCCAAAAGTAATGTGAAAAGTGATGCTGAAACCACAACCTGATCAGCCATGATCCTACTAAATGGTGGAGCAGACTTGGTCTGATCTGCCTCTTAAATCCTGTGTTCCTAGTGAGAGAGGACTTAACTAAATTATGTGGAAAGGAAGTACATGTGGTCTTGTTTCCTATTTGCAACAGTATAAAAAATCAACAAATATTTAACTTTTGAGATATTTTGGTTAAATATTTATAAGCAGATCAAGAAAGAAAATAAATAATAAATTATTTATTAAATTATGTGTAAGAGCTTTGAAATCCTTGTATTTTGTTTAAAGTTGTTATGGACCAGGCCCGACCCCTCAAAACATTTTTAAGCAGGTAGCCCAGACTGTAACATTGCTATTTCTTTTAGGTAAGTGTGTGGAGGATATTCCCAGAGTGATTTAGCTGATCTGACAATCTACTGGCCAAGTTTTAAACAAACAGAATTTACTTACAAAATTATGGAATTCAAAGTTTGTGAGAAGATTTGTAGCTCGGGTGCTGGTTGTTGTGGTTCTGTTCGCCGAGCTGGGAATTTGTGTTGCAGACGTTTCGTCCCCTGTCTAGGTGACATCCTCAGTGCTTGGGAGCCTCCTGTGAAGCGCTTCTGTGTTGTTTCCTCCGGCATTTATAGTGGTTTGTCTCTGCTGCTTCTGGTTGTCAGTTCCAGCTGTCCACTGCAATGGCTGGTATATTGGGTCCATTACGGAATGAAACAGAAAGAACAGAAAATAGAATACCAATAACTTATATCCCATCCAAGACCCCGACAGACTATCCCAACTTAATGAAGCTGTTCTAAAAATACTTGCAACAGTCCCAATAAACACATCCCTTAGCAAAAAGAGTAAAAATGAAATAAACCAGGGTTTACAGGCTTGAAGTTAGAGAGAGAGTACCGGCTGGACTTTCTCCAGCATCCTTTATTCATACACACTGTTGCTGAACTGAATCAAAAACTGTAATTTATAAAAAAGGGCCAGCGACAGAGCTAGCTGGCCAGTCACCTTTTGATTATATCATTTTTTTTTAAAACATGAAAGCCTTAGGCTGGAGGCATTATCTGTTAGTGGTAAACAAAAAGGGCCCCAATAAACCTTTCAAACCCAGCCTAGTTGGAGCCTGGTCAATTAACCCCTCTCTGGAAAATAACTCAAGGGCATAATAACCTTGTAAAAAGACCAATATTATGACATCTCCCCCCACCCCCCCCATTAAAAAAGAGAACTATCAATATCCAAAGATGGCTTCATTTTTCAAAACCCCAAAAAATAGTGGTTAGTACCTAAAACATACATTTGCACTCACTGACTATAAACATGCAAGCATGCACAACTACATTTGGATTCAGTCTGTGGTTCTCTCACTACTAAATGCCTCCATTTCTCATTCGAGTCTCATTAATGCATCGGCAATCAGGTTTTCTCGACCTGCCACATGCACAATTTTCAAATTGAATGACTGTAACAACAGGCTCCATCTAAACAATCTAACATTTTTGTCCTTAAATTTCTCCACAAATTTCAATGGGTTATGTTCAGTCTATACGATTGTCTCAGATGCGTCGCTGGTAATATAAATAAGGAAATGTTGTAGTGCCAACAGCACACTCAAAGTCACTTTCTCAATTGTCTAATATTTCTGCTGTTGAACGTTCAGCTTCCTGGAGAAATACCCAATAGGTCTTTGTATCTTTTCGTCGTCTTCCTGTAGGAGCACAGCACCGACACCCACATCTGTCGCATCAATAGCCACCTTGAAAGGCTTTGCGTAATCAGGTGTGGCAAAACTGGGGCAGTGGTTAACACCTTCTCCTCCTGCTTTCCATCCCTGTCAAAAATACCTTCTGAGCGGATTCACATGACACACTCTGTGAAATTTCTTCCTGACTGGAGTCCCTATCAAGCAGTTCACCTCACTCAATCTCCTATCGATTTGACATGGTCCACTAAACCTTGCTTTTAAAAGTTCACCTTTTACTGGAAGTAACACTAATACCTTATCCCTGACAGAAAAATTGTGAATTTTTGATTTCTTGTCTGCTTACTGTTTTATTGCATGCTTATTTTTCAATATATTTTTAAATACAGTCTCGCCAACTCCCCAGCTCTATTTAATCGTACTCTAAAATTTGACACATAGTCAAAATGCGTGGTCTTTAAATTCTGACTTATTAACTTCTGCCTAATTAATTTCAATGGCCCTGTCACTTCATGCCCAAAAACTGATTCAAATGGACTGAATTTGGTCAATTCATTTGGTGCATCTCTGATCACAAAAAGCACAAACTGAATTCCCTTATCCCAAACATCTGCATAGTCCTGATGATAAGCCCTCAACATAGTCTTTAGTGTTTGATGCCACCTTTCTAGTGCTTTCTGTGATTCTGGATGCTATGCAGTAGATTTGAATTGTTTTATTCATAAGCTGGCCATAACTTCCTTGAATAGTTTGGATGTGAAGTTTGACCCATGATCCGACTGTATCTCTATTGGTAGTCTGTATCTAGTAAAAAAAATTGAGTAATTCCTCTATAATTGTTTTAGCTGTGATATTGCGTAATGGGACGGCCTCTGGAAAGCTAGTCGATACATCCATTATTGATTCTGATTCCTACTTTTTGTTTGAGGTAGGGGACCAATGCATTCAATTAAGACCCTTGTAAAAGGTTCCTCAAATGCTGAAATAGGTATTGAAGGTGCAGGTTTTATTACCATGTGTGGTTTTCCAATTACCTGACATGTATGACATGTCTAGCAAAATTCAACTGCATCCTTGTGAAGTCCAGGCCAGTAAAAATTTCTTTTTATTTTAGCCTTTGTTTTCCTCAATCCTAAATGATCTTCAAGTGGTAGCTCATGCGCCACTTGCAACACCTTCCTTCTATAACCCCCCGGCAAGATAATTTGATGAATTTCTGCCCATTTCTCATCTACTTGAATATGTGGCGACCTCCATTTCCTCATTAAGAAATCATCTTTCAGGTATTAACACTCAGGGATACATTCAGATTCCTTCTGTGTATATGTTTTTGATACAATTGCTTTAAATTTTCATATTTCTGCTGTAATTCTGAGTTTTACAGAGCTAAAGATATTTGCATGATCAACTATTTGTTCCTGTTTTATCTCCACTATCTGATTGAGCAAAGTCTTTGCTAATGCCACTTCAGCTTCCTTATCTATACCCTTTGATTTCTCCTGCTTCGACTGGTGACTCTGTGACCTCGTTGCTACACAATCAGGGAAAATTCCCAGATAAGAGTCTTGCATTGCTACAAAAGCCTGAGTCTCCACTAACTTTTCAACAGCAGTAGGTGGCACACCTACCGGTGAATCAGCTCTATCATTCACAAAGATTGTATTCCTGGAGTTAAGGGTTTGTCCAGTACTCCTACCACAAATTCTCCACTGTTTTCTGGACACCCTAGTCTTACTTTACATAATTGAGGACTTTTTGTATCACCATGAATTCCTATTACCAGTACCTTTTCTGGCAGTAGTCCTTCAGGAGTAAATATCTCTTCATCCTTCAGCACCACAGACTGAGAGGATCCTGTGTCCCTTAATATTGTAACCTCTTTACCTGCAACTCCTGGCCTATGTGAATAAACTTTACAATTGCAGATATATTTTCTAAGCAGAACCGGCACTTCCTCCTTAAACAGCCTCCGATCAGCTTGTATACACTGATGTAGCTTTCTAGCTTCCACTGTGCTTTCTGTTACCATTCCAACAAAACTCCCAGACTTGTCCTGTTTTCCTACATCTAGCTTTTTCCTAGCCTCCCAACACTGATTTCATGTGGCCTACCTTATTGCAATGAAAACACCGGAGTGTTTTACCTTCTTTGTCTCCTTCAAGGGTTTCCTTCTTACCCTATTGTGAGTTATCCTTATGACCTTCACCGAGATCTACCTTTCCTTTTCCAGATAAGGGTTTCTCTTTGCCCCAATTTCTATCCCTCATGGACTGAAATTGATTCTGGAAGCCCCAAACCGTGTTTTATGGACCAACTCATCATCAGCCACTTCAGCTACTAACCTTGCCATTTTAACTCTCTGCTCTTCCACATGATGTCGCCCTATTTCCTCACTAAGCCTAACATCAGCCTTTATCTCCATCCTTTTAAGCAGACTTTCCTTTCTGTCATTTTCTGAAGTTGAAATTCTCTTTTTATTTCTCTTCTGCTAAAGCCTTCGTTCATTTTCTTTCTGTTCTGTTAAAGCCCTTCGTTCTTTTTCTTTCTCTTCTGCTAAAGCCCTTCATTCTTTTCTTTCTTTTCCGATTTTAATACTAACTCAAACTGTTTCATTTCTGCTTCTAACTGAAGCGTCTTCATTTGCAATTGAAGTTGAGCTATCTCTACAGATCTTGATAGTTTCCAGCAAATTTAAATGCTGAGCTACCACTGCAATCGTCTCATCTTTCCTCATGTTAAGAGATAACTTCAACTCCAGCTTGCCTACTAATTCCTACAGCTTAGTCTTATTTGCCTTTAGTAAAAAAACCCCAGCTCACTTCGTCCACCTCCAGAACCTCCTTGGTGACCAAAACAGCCATTGCTATCCGAGCGCTGTTTAAACCAACCAAATCAACACCCGAAATAAAACACAGAAACACCTACTACTTGCTGTTTAAATCCTGCAAAGACCCCCCAATCTGTTATGGAACAGGCCTAACCCCTCAAAACATTTTTAAGCAGGTAGGCCAGACCATAACTTTGTTATTTGTTTTAGGGAAGTGTATAGTGGATATTCTCAGAGTGAAGTAGCTGATCCTACTGCCAAGTTTTAAACAAACAGAATTTATTTATAAAATTACAGAATGAAGCACAAAGAACAGAAAATAGAATATCGATAACGCATCCTATCCAAAATCCCAACAGACTATCCCAACTTAATGATACTGTTCTGAAAATACTTGCAACAGTCCCGATAAACACATCTCTTAGCAAAAAGAGTAAAAATGAAACAAGCTAGGGTTACAGGCTTGAAGTTAGAGAGAGAGAGAGAGAGTATGAGAGAGGCTGAATTGGCCCCAGCAGCCTTTTCTCATACACACTGTTGCTGAATTGAATCAAAAACTCTAATCTAAATGAAGGCTAGCTACACAGCTAGCTGGCCACTCCCCTTTAATTATACTTTATTTTTAAAGACGTGAAAGCCTTAGGGCGGAAGCATTATCTGTTAGGTGTAAACAAAAAGGGCACCGATAAACCTTTCAAACTCAGCCTAATTGGAGCCTGGCCAATTAGCCCCTCTCTTGAAAAAAACTCAAGGGCGCAGTAACCTTGTAAAAAGACCAACATTGTGACAAAATGCATACAGATGACTTACCAGTGAGAGTTCAGTATCAAATTCTTTACCAATCGCTGCTTCCAGCCAAATACCCTCCAATTTTAAATCATGTATGTTTCAAACAGTTGTCATGGATACCAGAATTACAGATTTACATATTTTTTAAAAATTATTCAACCCAACAGATCTATATACATCTCTATGCTCCACATCACCCTCCTATAACGTCATATTTCATTTCAACCTATCAACATATCCCTGTGTCATTTCTGTCACCTAATATCCCTTTAAATTCATCTATGCTGTTAACCTTGACCACTTTGTAGCAATTTTCATATTCCAAATACTCTGGCGGAGGGCGTTTCTCCATGTTTAAAATTGACTATTTCACATTTATCAATTCTAGCTTTGAACTCTACTACAAGTGGTAACATCCACTTGGTGAAAAAGTTTGACAGAGTCGAGACAATCTTATGTGCCTTCATCAGTCTTATGAACAGAGCCCTAACCTGTTCATTGCTTCCAATAGTTATATGTTCTCACCTTCTGCAAAATGTATATTGTATCATAAAGGAACAAATTAAAAACAACTGTTGCCACAGAACAGGTAGAATATTGGTACTGCAGGATCGATTATCTTAGAAGATAATTTTGCTTTCAAAGATAAATATGTACATGAGATGCTTATTGGTAACAGACATATGTTTTAATTATTCACAGAAGTTGTTGAAACTTCAACTATGAAGTTAGGTGACCCAGATGAGGTTTTTGGTAAGTTTTAATTGTCATTACAGTTGTATATCAGCAGTGTTTTAATGTACATTTGCTCAAAGGAGTAAAACATTTTGAAGGCATGTGCACTACTTAAGATTGATACTTTTGGATGTAACTCAGCACAAAATGGATTTTTATTACTTGTTATTTAACCGAGGATGATAGAATTGTCCTTAAAATGAGAAATATTTCAACTCTACTGATACTTCAAAAATGAAAACTGTTGATCTAGCTTCTTTGTCTATATGTCATAGAGTGAATTCAGCATTCACGAAGTCAATACCAGGGATGCAGGACTTTCCTTTGAGGAGAGATTGATTCAACTGGACCTGTATTCATTCGAGTTGATAAGTTTGATTGGGAATCTGATTTAATTCTGAAGGCTGGACAGACTAGATTCAGGGAGGATGTTTTCCTGAGGCGGGGAGTCTAGAACCAGGGGACACAGTCTCTGGATACGGCAATACTATTTAGCACTGAGATGTGGAAATATTTCTTCACTCAAAGGGTGATAAACCTGTAAAAGTCTCTACCATAGAAGGCTGTTGAGGCTAAGTCATTGAATATATTCAAGAAAGAGACAGATGCATTTTTAGATTTTAAAGGCATCAAAGACAGGAAGAAAGAAGGAAGATGGAATTGAGATGAAGGACTAAACATGATTATATCAAATGTTGGATCAAGCTTGAATTACCAAATAACCTATTCCTCAGCTTATTTTCTATGATCCTCTGAAAATAAATAAGATGTTCAGAAGGGTAAGAAGTAGGAGAGATGACTAAAAGAAGAGTTGACAAGATAGTTTTATAAGACAGGAAAGTGGAGTTGAGACTGAGAAGAGATCAATCATGATTGTATTAAATTGGGAGCAGGTTTAAGGGACTGAAGTGCCTACTCCTGCTCCTTGTTCTTCTGTAACCTCCTCGTGTCATCTCAACAACCTACTTTCTTACTTATGGAGAGAATTCTTAGAGATAGGATTTACATGCATTTGGAAAAGCGTGGCCTAATTAAGTACAGTTAGCATGGCTTCGTGTGGGACAGGTCATGTCTTACTAACTTGATTGAATTTGTTGAGGAAGTGACAAAGATGTTTGATGAGGGTAGAGCAGTGGATGTTGCCGAAATGGATTTCAGTAAGGCTTTCAATAAGTTCCCTGTGGTAGGGTCATCTAGAAGATTATGATGTATGGGATCCACGGTGACTTGGTTGCTTGGATTCAAAATTGGCTTGCTCACAGAAGGCAGAGGCTAATGGTGGAAGGGTGTCAAAGGTTACAGTGGGATATAGCTCAATTGCGGATTTGGACGGAGAAATGGCAGAGGGAGTTTAATTCGGGTAAGTGTGAGGTGCTGCACTTTGGGAGATCAAATATTAAGGAAAAGTATACAGTTAATGGCTGAACCCTTAACAGCATTGATGTACGGAGGGATCTTGAAATTCAAGTTCGTAGCTGCCTGAAAGTGGTCACACAAGTAGATAGGGTGGTAAAGAAGGCGTATGGCATGCTTTCATTGATTGGTTGGGGAATTGAGTACAAGAGTCAGGATGTCATGTTGCAGCTTTATAATACTTTGATTAGGCCACACTTAAGAGTATTGCATTTAATTCTGGTCGCCACATGACAGGAAGGATGTATAGGCATTGGAGAAGGTGCGGAAGAGGTTTACCATATGCTGCCTGGATTAGAGGGTTTGAGTTATAAGGAGAGACTAGAAAAACTTGGGTTGTTTTCTCTGGAGTGGAGGAGGCTAAGAGGAGATTTGATAGAAGTCTATAAAGTAATGAGATGCATAGATAGGGTTGACGGTCAGAATCTTTTTCCCAGAGTTAAAATGTGTAATACTAGGGGACATGCAGTTCAAAGGAAATTTGAGGGGCAAGTTTTTTTTATGCAGTGCATGGTAGGAGCCTGGAACGTCCTACTGGGGGTGGTGGTGCAGGCAGATATGATTGAGGTGTTTAAGTGACTTCTAGATAAGCACATGGATATGCAAGGAATGGAGGGATATGGACCAAGGGCAGGCAGAATTGTTAGGGACCAGGCCAGACCCCTTCAAAATATTTCAAGAAAGTAGCCAGACCTGAACTTTGCTAGTTGTTTTAAGCAGTTATACAGTGGATATTCCAGGAGTAATGCAGCTGGCTCAACCACTTAGTTTTAAACAAAAGAGAACTTGTTTGCAAGATTACCAAATGAAACACAACCAAAAGAGAACATGATATTGAATAACTTAACATATCCGAAAACCCAACAGATTATCCCAACGTTATGATGTTGTTTCAAATGCTTACAATAATTCCCACAAACAGCCCTTGGCAAAAAAAAAGGTAAATTCCAAAACAGTTTCTTACAGGAGAGATGTCAGGGAGAGATTGAGAATACTCAATTGTATTCATTGGAGTTTAGAAGATTAAGGGGAGATCTAATAGAAACTTACAAGATAATATATGGCTTGGAGAGGGTGGACGCTAGGAAATTGTTTCCGTTAGGCGAGGAGACTAGGACCCGTGGACACAGCCTTAGAATTAGAGGAGGTAAATTCAGAACAGAAATGCGGAGACATTTCTTCAGCCAGAGAGTGGTAGGCCTGTAGAATTCATTGCCACAGAGTGCAGTGGAGGCTGGGACGCTAAATGTCTTCAAGGCAGAAATTGATAAATTCTTGATGTCACAAGGAATTAAGGGCTACGGGGAGAATGCGGGTAAGTGGAGTTGAAATTCCCATCAGCCATGATTGAATGGCGGAGTGGACTCGATGGGCTGAATGGCCTTATTTCCGCTCCTATGTCTTATGGTCTTATGGAGATTCTTTGTGTCCAACAGCTTCACAACTGACTGTCTGCTAAAACCAGGGAAAAGCTGAACTACGAGAGCTGGCCACTCCCCTTTCATTTTACAAGTGTTTCTTTAAAAAACTTGAAAGCATTTTCCCTGAGGCAGTATCTGTTAGCTATAATTAAATTAGCCCTAAAACACTTCAAATCTAGACCTCCCGGAGTCTCTATGTTTACGACCCCTCTGAAAAAGAAACAAGGACAGCACAACCTTGTTAAAGGATCAGTTTAATTTAGTATCATGTTCAGCACAACATCGCACGCCAAAGGGCCTGTTCCTATGCTGTACTCGTCTATATTCTTATCTATCTCTGTATTGTCAGCAAATTTGGCAATCTTACCTTCTATCCCTTCATCAGAGTCATTAACATAAATTGGAAACAGTTGAGGACCTGGCACTTATTCCTTATTCGCTAAAGGTTAACATCTTGTTAACCTTTAGCGAGCCACTTTTCTATCTATGCTAATATACCCCTCCCCCCACCCCGCCAACAACTTGAGCTTTTATGTTCCACAGTATCTATGATGTGACATCTCATCATATACCTTCTGGAGATCTAAGTACAGTATATCCACTAGTTCCCCTTTATCCACAGCATGTTATCTCCTCAAAGAACTCCAATAGAATGGTCTAGCATTATTTTCCTTCTTAAAACCATGTTGATTCTAATTATCTTTAACTTATCTAAGTGCCCTATTACAACCTCTAATAATGATTTGTAACATTTTTCCTTTGGCAAATGTTAAACTAATTGTCCAATAGGTTATTACCTTCCATCTTGCTCCATTTTTGAATAAAGGAATTACATTCATTATCCTCCAGTATACTGAGACTGTCCTGAATCAAGGGTGTATTTGAGTATTCAAACCAGTGCATCAACAACCTCACTAATCTCTTCTTTCAACATGTATGAGAAGTCCACTAGGACCCAAGTACTTCATAGAATCCCTATAGTGCAGAAAAGGCTAATCAGTCCATCATGTCTGTGCCAACCTTCTGAAGAGCACAAATGGATAAAATAAAATTGGCCTAAGATTATTTGCTTTTTGCCTCCTTCCCATTTTGGATAGGTGTGTCACTTTAGCAATTTTTCAATTATCTAGAACTTGTCCAGAATCCAACAATTTTGGAAAATTATAATTAATGCACCACTATTTATGTAATTACCTGTTTTACAATTCTAGACTGCAAGCTGTCAGGTGCATTCAGTCTCATTAGTTTGTCAAATGCTACCTCCTTAGTGTTGATGGTGGTATTTAATTTCTCCTCTATAGTATTTAGGTTAAATGGAATGTCCAAAGTATTTTCTATTTTAAAAACTAATGCAAAGTATCTGTCTTAATTCCTCTGTCATTTCCTTGTTTCCCAAATCCATCTCCCTAGATTCATTTTCTAAGGGCCCTGTATTCAAATGGTTCTCACGCTTTCTTTTTATATATTCAAAGATGCTCTTAATGTCCGGTTTCATATCCCTCACTAGTTTGCCCTCATAGTTTATTTTCTTTAACTTTTATGTCTTTAATCTTTTTAGTCCTCCTTTGTTGGATTCTGAATTTATCCATTCTTTGCGGCTAACACTGACTTTAACCTCCTTATATGCTTTTTCTTTGAACTAGTATTCTCTAACTTCCTTGGTTAGTTATGGTTGGTTTATCCCTTTCTTAGACTTTTTCCTTCTTCATGGAATTTTTTTTTTTGAGAGTCATTAGTTACCTTCTCAAATGTCTCATTCCTGCTAATCTATCCACCCAGTTTAGTTATGTAACTAATTCCACATGTAACTAATTCCCTTAATTTAAATTAAACACAATTGTTTCTGTTTGTTATTATATTGTTTTTATTATTGTTATTTATAGGTATTATTGTTACTTCTTGCTAATCTGATGTCAGCAGATTTGGGCTCCTGAGCCCAGGACTCGTCTTGTCTCCTTTCCTTTCTCTTTTCTTGTTTCTCTTTTTCCTTACCTCTTGTGAAAAAGCTTAGTTGCGGCTAGAGCAGTGCAGAGAGTTTGGGTTTCTGGCAGCTTCTACATGACATGGCTGCTGCAGAGGAGGTGAGTTTGGCCACCTCCCTAGCAACAATAAAGCCGGCAGTAATAAAGGAGACTTTGGGCGGGTGTGGGACTTGATGGCATCAGTGGTGGCTGCATTGGCAAGCCTGGTGGTGGCATTATTGGTGGAGGCAAGATGGTGCCAAAGAGTGGCAACTCTTGTTCCAGCATTGCAGCAAGGGGACTCGTGGCTGGCTGTTCCAGGTCCATTATGGAGTCCTTAAAAAAAGGGATGTAGTATTGAATTTTTTTTATGCCTTTGTATTCAATGTTTCGGTTTACTTTTCTTTGTTTTAAGATGGCACTGGAGAGTGGTGACACTATACAATATCTTTCACTGTATTTTGTAACATTATAAAAAATCAAACATATGTTCATTAGTATCTGAGTACTGATTTTTAATTAATGTAGTAAAATTTGCTCTATTTTAATTTTTTGTACTTACGTCTGGTTTCAGATTTTAATGAAGCAGTACCTGAAACACAGGTATTAGATAGTAAAGTACTAAAAGCTCGAGCACATCTTTCGGGGAAATCAAAGCGACAGCGACCCTCGAGGTCCAGAATGCATGACAGTGTCAGTTCAACTGATGGTGATGATAGTCTTGAGCGGAAGGTAATTGTGACACCTCTTTTAAGAATTATATATGTTCTTGAATGAGAGTTCAGTTTTACCAAGAAACTGTTTACGTTATGCAAGATTCCAATATTAATTTAGATTTTGCAATAAAATCTTCACTTGATAACAATCTTTGTGCCTTGGAACTGTGGCCAATGTATGTTGATGTGATGGTAAAATATCCTTAAGGTTTTAGTTCACAAGTAGAGCACTGTGTTGAATAAAAATGAAGTACATTCATTAATGTTTTAGGAATACCTTTTTTATTAAAATATTTAAAGGCCCCACTTTCCATCAGTGAGGAATATGGTTGCTGATGAGCACATCTGTTTAATTTTCTTTTGACAGTTTAAGATATTAGGAGTATGAAGGTTATTTTGTTTTGGGTCTTTCACCTATGATTTTAATGGTTGGATATGACTTATGGTGTAATCTGAAGCTGTGCTTTGAACATTTAGGGACAAAACTCATACAGAATTCAGAAAGACAGAATTCCACACACGTGTGCTTAAAAGTACTTTTAACTGAAAGGAGGAGTGAACTAGCTGTCCACTCTGTCTCATCCATTATGCTTTTCCAATACACATTGCAATTTTTCAATTTCAAATATTTATCCACGTTTTCTTTTAAAATTTATTATGTATTCTGCTCCAAATATTGTTTTTTTCAGTAGATCATTCCATATCCTAACACTATTTATTTGTAAAAAGTCTCTTAATTATTTTTATATGGGAGAATGATCTTGACAATCTTTGTGACCCTACTTACTGACACACTGATCAATAAACATATTTTCTGGCTTACAAGCAGAAATTGAAGCATGAGAACCCAGTGAAGAAAGTAGTGCAGTGATGATCTGAGGAAACTGAAGAGTTTGTACGAAACAGCTTAGAGTCAGTGGACTGGTCCATATTCAAGAAATCAGCAGCCAACCCAAACGAGTAAGCCACTACTGTTGTAGACCTCATAGTAGGTGTGTAGATGATTACGTGTCAAAGAAGTTAATCCAAATGTTTCCCAACCGGAAACCATGGATGAACCACGAGATCTACGCCCTACTGAAGTCCACATCTGAGCTGTTCAAGTCAGGCAAGCTTGATCTATACAGGAACTGAAGGTACAATCTTCAAAAGGTCATCAGGGACGCCAAGAGGCAATACCAAACTAAGCTTGAGACCCAGACTAACCACATGGACACCTGTCTTTTGTGGTGAGGCTTACACAACATAACAGACTACAAAGCAAAGTCAACAGAATCGTGGGCAACAGTACATCCCTACCCGACAAACTCAATGCACAGAAGAATAGTGAAACAATTTCACCTGTCCCATCAGCCTCGGATGCACATGTACCTTCTGTCACTGCTGTAGTTGTTAGATCGGCCTTCTTAAGGGTTAAGGTGCCAAGCAACTACCGATGCGTTCACTTCATCTATATTTTCCACTGCATCAGGAAAGCAACCAATATAATCAAAGACCCTTCCCATCCCAATTGTACTCTCTTCCACCCTCTTTGGTTGGTCAGAAAATATACAAGTTTGTATACACGTACCAACTGATTCAAGAACAGCTTCTTTCCTGCTGTTGTCAGACTTTTTGAATGAACCTCTTTAATGCCAATGTTGATCTCTTTCTGCACATTCTCAGCAGCTGTAATATTGTATCCTGCACTCTGTTCTGTTACCCTGATACACTTACATAGTACGATCTGCCTGTAAAGCATGTAAACAACACTTTTCACTGGAGCTTGGTACATGCGATAGTAATAAATCAAATCAGACATTTTTTTCCTGGTTTGTTTTATGAAAACCATGTACTGTAATTTTGAAGTTATTCATTAAAGCTCCTGTAATTTAAATGAAAAAAACAACAAAATAAAAGCACACAGTAGACAAAGCAATATCTCTGGAGAAGACAAGTATCAAACCCTTCTTCCAAAATTTTATTCTGTATTTTTTCATGGGATGTGGGTATTACTAGCAAGGCCAGCATTTATTGCAGATCTTCAATTGCATTTGAAATTAGTGGCCTGCTAAGCCATTTCAGGGCCCCAGCTATGCCTGTCTCTTTGTTGGCTACGTAGAGCAGTTGATCTTCCGTAATTACACCGGCACCACTCCCCACCTCTTCCTCCACTACATTGATGACTGCATTGGCACCACCTCGTGCTCCTGCGAGGAGGTTGAGCAAT